>NW_006921725.1:3747180-3779675 GCF_000298275.1 Orycteropus afer afer | reverse complement strand
ATCATGATAAAGGGAGAAAATATTGGAGTTGTCAAATATTTCATTTCATTTTGGTCCACAATCAACACTCATGGAAGCAGCAGTCAAAAATCAGAGGCAATGTTACACTGGGCAAATCTCCTGCAAAAGATCTCTTCAAATTGTTGAAAGGCAAAGATGTCATTTTGAAGACTAAGGTGAACCTAACTCAAGCCATGGCATTTTTAATATCCTCATATTCATGTGAAAGCTGGACAATGAATTAGGAAGACTGAAGAAGTGTTGATGTCTTTGAATGGTGGTGTTGCTGAAGAATACTGAAAATACCATGGACTGCCAGAAGAATGAACAAATCTGTCCTGGAAGAAGTACAGTCGGGATGCTCCTTAGAAGAGAATGGCCAGACTTTGTCTCAGCTACTTTGGTCATGATTCAGATGGGACCATTCCATGGAGAAGTCTATCATACTTGATAAAGTGGAATGTCAGAGAAAAAGGGGAAGATCCTCAACAAGATGTATTGACACAATGGCTGCTACGACGGGCTCAAGTGTAACAGGGATTTTGAGGATGGCTCAGGACAGGACAGTGTTGTGTTATGATTTACGCTGGGTCACTATGAGTCTGAATGGACTTGATGGCACCTAACAACAACAGCACTAGGTTAGTAAGACATGTATTCTCCCCACTGAACACTGTTTCTGTCATGATTGATAGCCTGCATCTTTTGTGCATTTATTACAGTTGATTCACTAATGATGATACATTGTTATTAACTAAATTTCATAGTTTATATTGGGGTTACCTTTTGTATTGTGTAATACTATGGGTTATAAAAATATATAACGTCATAGCCCATCATTACAGTATCATATAGAATAGTTTAACTGCCCTAAAAATGCTCTGTGTTCCACCTACTGATTTCTTCTTCCATCCCCTTAAAGCCCTGGCAGCCACTGATTTTTTACTCTTTACAGCCTTTTTCAGAGAGTCATAATCAGAATTATATAATATGTAGCTTTTTCAGACTTGCCTCCTTTACTTACCAAGACACATTTAAGACTCTTCTATGTCTTTTGCTGCAGTGATGTTGTTGTTATTATATGCCATCGAGTTGGACCTGACTCACAGCGATCCCTCCTTGGATTTCCGAGTAGGTATCACTATGGAAGTAGATTGCCCATCCTTCCTTCTGAGGAGTGGCTGGTGGGTTTGAACCAACAGCCTTCTGATTAGCAGTCAAATGCCTTAGGCACTATGCTACCAGAGCTTTGGAAACCCAAGGAGGGGTCACTATGAGTCGGATCCGACTCGACGGCAGTGAACTTGGTTTATTTGGTTTATTCTATGTTCTAGAATAGTTTGAGCAGAATATGGGTCAGCTCTTTCCTGAATGTTTGATAGAATTTTCTTGTGAAGCTGTCTGGGCCAGCACTTTCTGTTTTTGGGATGATTTTTTTAACGACCTGTTCAATTTCTTCTTTTGTTGTGGACTGTTCAAATTTTCTACTTCACTCTGTCATAGTTTAGGCAGATAATAAGTATCTAGAAATTTGTATATTTCTTTTGGGTTTTCAAATTTGTTGGAGTATAATTCTTCATAGTATTCTGTTAATATGTTTTTAATTTTTTCTTGGTTTTGTTGTAACATCACCCATTTCATTTCTTATTGGTGTTATTTCCATCTTCTCCGTCTTTTTCCTTTGTTAAATTGGCCAGTGATTTGTCAATTTTATTAATCCTTTAAAATAACTAATTTATAGTCTTATTGAATATTTATGACTATTTGTTTTCCAGTTCATTTCTTTCTGCTCTGATCCTTGTTGTTTCCTGTCTTCTGTAGATTTCTTTTGACTGTGGACATTTTTTGCTGATCTTCTGCTGTTTGTTGGAGTGGTAAGGTGAAGGAGTTGATTTTGCCTCTCTCTTCCTTCTGAATTGGTATGCTTATTGATGCAAATTGTCTCCTGAACATGGCTTTTGCTGTGTCCCAAACATTTTGGTATGCTGTGTTTTAATTCTCATTTGATTATAGGAATTTTTTTTTTTTATTTCATCTATTACCCAGTGTATGGTAAGATGGTATTATTCAGTCAATGTATTTGATATTTATTTCCTTGTTCTGCCTGTTATTGATTTCTAATTTTATAGTGTTGTGATACAGGAGATGTTTTGTTTCAATGTTTTTTAATTTATTGACACTTGGTTTGCTGCTTAACACATGGTCTATTCTAGTGAATCGTCTATGTGCACTAAAAAGTTTGTTACTGTGCTCTGTGGTTAAGGTGGTTGATTGTGTTGTTAGATCTTCCCTATTTTTTTTTTTTTTTTCGAATTGTTTCCTTCATCAAAAGTGATGTGTTGAAGTGTTTTACTACCATCGTGAATTTGTCTATTTCTTTTTAATTTCATCAAAGTTTGTTTTATGTATTTTGGAATGTTTTCATTGGGTTCCTAGATATATACTATAGTTATTTGGTGATGTTGTCTTGTTGGATTGACCCTTTAATGATTATATTATTCCCCCTCTTGTCACTTATACTTGTTGCCTTAAAGTCTTATTTTATAAGAGATAAATATTACCACTTATGTTCTTTTTTGGTTGCCATTTACTTGATACTTTTCTTTACATCCTTTGATTTTTAGCTCTTCTTTATATTTCTATCTAAGACTTGTCTCTTGTAGGCAGCACGGTGATGTGTCATGTTATCCATTCTTCTACTCTCTCTCTCTATATATATATTCATTTAATTAATTTACATTCAGTGTAATTATTGATAGGTATGAATTTAGTGCAGTCATTTTGTTGTGCATTTTTTGGGGGAAGGGGCATATGGTGCTGATGATTTCTTTCTCCCGTATAGTTTTCTGTGCTGAGTTCTTTATTGTTTGTGGATTTTCTTTTCATTTCTTCTGCTGCTGATGATTTGGAGTTTACTGAGTGAGTTTTTATGATTTTATTATTTATTTTGATGGCAAATGTCAATTTTTCTTTGTGGTTAACCATGAAGTTATTTTTATCACCCTAAGTTTAAAATTGTCTGTTCTAGAAAACTCAAAAAAAAGAAAAGGACCAAGTTTCTTGGTCTGATACAGACTGGTGAGACCCCTGAGACTATGGCACCTAGCCACCTTTCAAGTCTGGAATTGAACTCAGTCCTGTGGCTTCCAGCCAAATAATAGACAGGCATATGGGGTGAACATTTACATAAGATGGATACACTACTTGGAGCAATCAATCATGGGAGAACAGAAGGACAGTGTTTGCACAGGGAGACAGCTTGGGAGTGGGCAGTCTTGACAGGGAAAGAGACGGGGGAAAGGGAACTATGGGGAGGAAGTTGGAAGGAAGCTGTTACATTGTGGGGAATTGCAGTTAATATTATGAGACAAAATGTGTGTGCACTGCTGTATGGAAAATGAATTTGCTTGGTAAACTTTCACCCAAATCACAATAAAAATTAACAACAACAACAAAAAAAAACCTGTCCCATCTACTATCACATCACTTCAGTTTCCTCTTCATATGGAAATATTGTACCTCCAATATCTACTCACTCTTTTTGTTTTGAAGTAGTCTTCATTTAAAGATTTATGTCTCTGGTCCCATGTTTTCAGTCTATTAGCTATGTTTTAGTTTTGAAATTCTTTATCTGTTTTGGTTTCCAAGTGAAGTTGTTATGTGTATTAATCTCAGGTTGTTATCTGATGTTTTTGATTTTCTATCTAAAGTACTTCCTTTAGTATTTATTGCAAGATTTGTCTATTTTTTTTTTACAAATTCTCTTAATTTCTATTTATCTGGAAATGTTCTAATTATGCCATTGTGTTTGAAGGATGATTTTTCTTGATATATATTTCTTGTAGAAGCTCTGGTAGCATAGTGCCTAAGGCATTTGACTGCTAACCAGAAGGCTGATGGTTCAAACCCACCAGCCACTCCTTGGAAGGAAGGTTGGACAATCTACTTCTATAGTGATACTGCCTCGGAAACCCAAGGAGGGGTCGCTATGAGTTGGGTCCGATCTGATGGCACATAGCAGCAACAACAACATAATTCTTGTCTGAAAATTGTTTTTCTTTCAGACTTTTTATATATGTCATCTTCTTGCCTTCTTGCCTGAATTTATTGATTTCTGCCAATAAATCAGAATTTAGTTTTATTAGTTCCCTTTTATAGGTAACATTTGATTTTTCCTGTGCTGCTCTCAGGATTTTTCCTTTGTCTTTGGTTTTGGAAATTTTGTATATGCATGTCTTGGTAATTTTATTTTGGGGTTTATCCTATTTGGGGTTTATTAAATTCCTTGGACAGTGTTCTGGTTACCTAGTGCTGCTCTGAGAGAAATATACCACCAATGGGATGATCTTAACAAACAGGAGTTACTATAGGAGTACAGTTTGGGAGGCTAGATGTCCGAGTTCAAAGTGCCAGCCTCTAGTGGGTATGTAATAGCCCCTCGACCTTGGGCTTCAGCTCTGCCTCCTGCTCCTGGCACACTGAAGCTGGAGGCAATTCTTCACTCAGGCAGCTACTGGCTGCTGAGGCTAACAAACCCAAGGTCAACAAATAAAATGGCACAGTCCCGATGTTACCAAACCACATGGCAGGCCATTAATTCAAGTCCATTGAAAGTCCCAAGGTCCGCAGAGCATGGCAGGCTGCTGAACAATGACGCAGCTACATGTAGGGTTCAAGTGTACCATGAGCTGGAGACAATTCCCAAAGTTGTTTCTTATATAAGGGAAGCAGACCACATACCCAAAGTAGCTACTCAGCTGCTTGTGGTAGGTCCCACCGTGGAATTGATTGCTAGTCTCATCATGGAGAATAACTACCACAAGCTGCCCAGCCACTCAGCCAGGACCAGCCAAGTTGACACACAAACTTAACCACCACAATTCCACCTCTGGTCAACTTGGCACCTGTACAGATCTTCTGTACAGACCTCCTCCACTGTGTGACTCCAGTCCCCTAGTTCCTGAGTGGTGATCTTAGCCCCTTGGCCTGGCAGGCCCCATTCCTCTCCCTCTTGGGCATGGCATCCCTGACCCCCACTCCTGGGCAGGGACTTGACTCCATGCCACTAGTTCTTATGAATGAGTAGCCCAACACTCCAGAACCAAGTTGGTGGTCTGGCTGTTTGAAACCTAGAGGTCTGTGGTGGCTCCACCCCAAAGGCCATGGTCCTACCCTTGAAGCTGAGGCAGCTTTGGTTCCCATTTGCTTGGTATCTCGGCTTCTGCTGATTAATCCCACTCCACAGGAAATCTTCCTGTCCAAAAAAAAGCACTCAGTTTTCTTGCTCCATGGGCCAGTCAACCTGCTACTCCATTTCAAGGTGGTCTCTTCTACCATTTAATGCCCTAAGGCAACTCATTCCACCAGGAAGCCACTTATCTAATGACACCTGACTTTCTCCTCCATGGGCTGGTAAACCTGTTGCTGTTTAATGCCGGTCTCTGGGCTCTGCTACTGCCATCTTTCATGCTGGTCTTTCGGTTGTGTTCTTGCTGTTTCTCATGCCAGTCTTTTGATTCTGCTCCTGGCATCTCTCATGCTGTGTACCAGGGTCTCTCTGCCGGGTCTCAGGTCAAGATGCACTCCACTCCTGTTTCTGTGTCTGTTAGAGCAGCACCCCACTCCTGGTACCAGTTTCTGTTCTGGTTACCTAGTGCTTCTCTGAAAGAAATATACCACTAATGGGAAGGCCTTAATAAACAGGAATTTATTCTCTTACCGTTTGGGAGTCTAGAAGTCTGAGTTCAAAGTGCCAGCCTCTAGGGGCTGTGTGAAAGCCCCTCAACCTTGGGCTTCAGCTCTGCCTCTTGCTCCTGGCCCAATAAAGCTGGAGGCATCTCTTCACTCAGGAAGCTCCTGACTGCTGAGGCTAACAAGCCCAAGGTCAACAAATAAAATGGCACAGTCCCAATGTTACCAAACCACATGGCAGGCCATCAATTCAAGTCCATTGAAAATCCCAAGGTTGGCAGAGCATGGCAGGCTGCTAAACAATGACATGGCTACGCAGGGTTCAAGCATGCCGTGAGCTTGAGACCATTCCCAAAGCTGTTTCTTATACATGGGAAGCAGACCACATACCCAAAGCAGCTACTGAGCTGCTTGTTGATTGCCTGGAGTTGATTGCCTGTCTCAGCATGGGGAATAACTACTAACAGCTGCCACTAAACCAGGCCCAGCCAAGTTGACACACAAACTTAATGACCACAGATGGATATCTTCTAATCTTCCATAATATTAGAGTCTTTTTCTGCTAATAAATATTCAATTATTTTCTTTTTTTTGGGGGGGGTATCTTCCTGTTCTGGAGTTATAATCACACAAAAATCATTCCTCTTGATGATAACTCACACTTTCTTAATTTTTCTTCATTCTTTTTTCTTATTGTTCCTCTCACAGATTGAAGTCAAAGAATTTATCCTCTATTTCATTAAGCTGAATTTTGGTTCTTTCAGTTTTCCTTTGTCCTATCAAAGAGTTTTCCATTTATGAAATTTTAGCACTAATTTTCTGGATTTCTAGTTGTTTTCTTGTGTGGTTTCTAATTGTCTATTCATTTTGTCATTTTGTTCTTGTATTGTTTTCCTGAACTCTTCCATGCTTTTTACTATGTATTCCTTGATTTTTTGTGATTTTTTCCTTGATCTCTTAGAGGTCTCTCTTTATAAGGCTTTTTAATTTCTTATCACATAATTTCGTTACCATTGCTTCCTCAGGAAGGTTTACTGGTTCTTTATTATGGTCATGTTATGGAGCCATCTTGTCCTATTTCTTTGGTGATTTGACATTGCCTTTTGTTTCTGAGGCATTAAGGTGTTATTATATTTATTTATTAACTGCATGTTTGTTTGCTGAGACCTGATTGTTATGTTTATTATTATTATTTTAAGAGCTTGTTTTACATTCAACATAATGCATACATTTAGTTTCATTCTTCATTCACCATGTCTAACCCTAACCCAGTCTCCTACCCTCCCTACCCTGCAACCCTGCCCCTGTGCCCCTCATATTTATGCACTCCTGTTTGTCCTGCATTTCCTTAGTTTGAATGTTGGTCCTCTGGTGTCCCATGATCTATTGCTCTAAGGAATATATTGCCAGAGAGTATGTGGGTGTAGCATCCTGGGTTGAGTGGTCTGCATGTACATCTTGTTAACTTTTGGGCTGAAAGTCCACCCCTGGGGTGAGTTTTATTCCAGGCACTGAAAGTATTCCAGGGTCATAGTATTGGGAGTCTCACCAGATTTCATCTGAACAGTAATTCTGGTCATTATTGAGTTTTTGGATTTTGGTCCATGTTTTTCTACCACTCTGTCCAGAATCTCTAGATTTGATCCTTTCCTGAGTGGTTGGCCTTGGTAGCTGGCCAACATCCAGTTCTGGTCTCGAGGACCATCGTGTCCTAGGGCTGATTGCTTCTACATGCCTTTTTTTTTTTTTTTTTTTAATGGATCTGGGAAGGCAAGAAGATTGTACTACTCTGGCCATTTGGCTGGCTGCACTGGAGTGCTTGCCACCTGCCTGCAGGTGACTTGGGTCCTGGTTGGGAATGTAAGCATTGGTTTCTATTTGCTAGGCTTTCTGAGTGGTCGAGAGCAGCTTGGGTGGGTGTTGGCTGCTGTATGTCATCGATCCAGGGGTGTAGTAACAAGCAGTGGCCCTTGCCAAGTGGGTGGGGCAGGAGGTTTACTGGGTATGGCTTACTCTTGGGGCCATGGTCAACATCTCCCACTGAATGGGGGGTAAGTAGGTAAATGGTGGGGGGGGTGTATGCACTGCCATTGTCTATCACACAGTGAGGGGATATGAGTGATGGGTTGGCTTGTACATGGTTGTTCATTCTCTGTCTCCTGCCTGGCTAAAGGCTTGAGTAGGGAGGTGAGGGAGGGTGGAGGGGCTGATGGGCAGATGAACATGATGTCACTGCTTCTGACCAGGCAGGTGGAGGGGAGATTGAACTCAGTTAGGTTGGTGGGAGGAAAGAGTGGAGTTTGGAATTGGATGGAGGGGAAAAAGGGGGTCCTGTTTCTTGGTCGCTGGTAGTCCAAGTTACAAGGATGGGAGAATTGTGCTGTTAATAACCAGGAGGGTGGGAAGAGAGGGAAGTATGCCCCTTTGATTGCTAGTAGAGAGTGCCTGGGTTCTTTCTGTTCAATTCAGCCAGAAATTAGGATTTTTAAAAATCTGGGTATGTATACACAGTTGCTCTACATCCTGTTGGGAATTCTGTGAAGTTGATTTCTGTACTCCTCACCCAAGCGTACTACTGTCTTGGTCTCAACATGACCACACTGCTGAGCTGGCTGGTAGAGTCCCTCCTCTCCATCTCTTCTTGTTCAGTGCTTTCAGTCTATGTTTCCTTCTATTCAATGTTCAATCTTTTCATTTGATCCTCAGGGTTCCAGGATTTTATCCTATATCTATTTTCAGTTGGTTTCTTGGGAACCAACTGCCAGAGACATGGCATGGTATGTCTGACTAACCTGTCATTTTGGCCTATTTAATTTTACTACTATTCAATATTCCACTGTACAAAAGCACCACAGTTTATGTCTTCATTCACCTATTGAAAGACATCTTCATTGTTTCTAATTTTCGAGAATTATGAATATTGCTGCTGTAAGTATTTATGTACAGGTTTGCATGCAGACATATGTTTTCAAGTCATTTGGGTAAATACATAGTAGTGTGATTGCTAGAATATATGATTTGTTGTTGTTGTTATGTGCCGTCGAGTCGGCCCTGACTCATAGCAACCCCTCCTTGGGTTTCTGAGGCAGTATCACTACGGAAGTAGGATTGCCCAACCTTCCTTCTGAGGAGTGTCTGTGGGTTTGAACCGCCAGCCTTCTGGTTAGCAGTCAAGTGCCTTAGCCACTATGCTGCCAGAGCTCCTGGAATATATGATAGGCCTACATTGTAGGCCTGGAATACATGATAGGCCTACATTTAGTTTCCTAAGAAACAGACAGATTATCTTCCAAAGTGACTATACCAGGATGTATTATAACCAACAATGAATGAGAGTTGTTGTTCCACATCCTTGACACCATTTGGTGCTGTCAATTATCTGGATTTTCACTGATATACTTTTCATCTTTGATTTTGGCTACTAAATACATTATTGATTTTCTTTCACCCTTCCTGGTGGATCCCATGTTAAACTTTTACAGGGGTCATTTCCCTGAATTTTATATTTGACTTTATCTTATCACTCAATACACTTAGAATATGCAATTGTTGTATTCATGTGTCTGTCTTCTATCTGTTCATTGATAACCCCAAAACTGATCTCAAGCTGTTGACAAATACTTTTTGTTCCCCAAACATATCCATGGGCATCTTTATTCAAAATGCTAAAAAATGAAAAAAGGAAAATGAGAATCTAATCTTTAAGTGCTGAACCTACATCTTAATTTCTTTTGCTATTTTGAGTTAGATAACATTACAAACTTAGATACTTGAGACAATTCATGACTATTCTTAGTTCCTTTATCCAGCTAACACATTATGTTGATTTCACCTACAAACTATCACTTGAGTTATGAATCTGTCTAATTTTAGTATCCTCACTGTTGCCACATTAACTTAGGATCTCATCCTCTCTTGTTTGGATTCTTGTAACAGCCTCATGGCTGAATTCCTTCATTACAATTTTACTTTCCTCTAATCCATTATTTACACTGCTGTCAGAGTGAGCTTTCTAAAATGCAAATCTAGTCATGTCTTTTCTTTGCTTCAAAATCTTACAATGACTTCCATAGCCTTCATGATAAAGTCCAAACTCCTTAGCATGGAATATAAGGTATTTTATGGCCTGGAGTCTGCTTACTTATCCAGTTTCACTTCTTTATATTTCTTGACTTTCTTATGTTGAACAAAAGTCATTCACAGAAAATGTCTTGCATCTATATGACTTGAAATTTCTCTCCCACACACCCAATCCCTGTAAATTTCCCAGGAAATTTTCATTCTTTCAGAACCCAGCTCAATAGATACTTAATCCAGGAATACCAGATATCTTGCCTGTAGTCTAGGTCTTTGGTTGATGGAAACAGTTTGTATTCATCTTTGAACTGTATGGTTGGTTGTTCAAACCCACCTAGCAGCACCATGTAAGAAAGGCCTAGTGATATGCTTCTGTAAAATTACTGCCAAAAGAGCCCATGGAGCTATTCTACTCTGTAACGTATGGGATGGTCATGAGTCAGAATAAACTGTATGGCAGTAGACACATCTAGTCAAGTTTAGAAGTTCTCTTTTTGTATGTTCATTGATTACTACCTAAACCAACCAACCAACCCATTGCCATCAAGTTGTATCTGACTCATAGCTGCCCCTCCTTGGGTCTCCAAGGCAGTATCACTATGGAAGTAGATTGTCCAACCTTAGCATGGCATCATTTCAAACTGTATTCCTGGTATGTATTTTGCTTACTTGAAGACAAATGTGGAAGTTGTAGATTGTGGCATACTTTTCTCTCCTATAAACCAAAAACTAAACTCACTGTCATTGAGTCAATTCTGACTCGCAGCAACCCCTATTGGGTTTCCAAGGCTGTAAATCATTATGGAAGCAAACTGCCTCATTCTTCCATAGAGCTGGTGAGTTGGAACCATCGAACTTTATGTTAACAGCCAAATGCCTTAACCACTACACTACCAGAGCTCCTTTTCTCTCCTATAGTCAATAAAATTTTAATAAATAGTTGAAAGAACAGTGAAGTAAAATAGGCATCATAGCTGTATTTACACATTTTCTTAGGCATTGTAGAAGGGTTTTTAAATCCCAGTTTTAACAGTTATTTATTGTGGGACCGTTGGTAGTTAGGGAATCTTTGAAAGTTCTAATTATTTCATAGGGATAATCCATGATTCCTAAACCACAATGGGACAAAAAAAATAAGGTAAAACATTTATCACAGTACATCAAACTATGCTAGTTTTCATTATCGCCATTGTCACGTGGCCATATGAACATATATGTCTGTATGTTCTGGAGTTCTCATTCTATAGAGCAGAAGTAATACTAATGGTAAACATATCCAAGGTGATACATTTTTGCCAATATTAAGAAAAAATGTATTTAAATGTTCTCAGATAAAACAGATGTCATATGAAGTTGTACAGATGTATAGTAAGGAAGAGAAACAGGTTAGTATCACAATATATTAAAAATAAGACAGTGATTTGAGTTGACAAGAAGTTTACTGTGCTTCAAAATGTAGTGTGGTTACTAGAAAAATAAACTGAATTAAAATTTAAAAGAAATATCATATCATTGCTGTGGCCCACCAAGGGGATTGAATAGCTTGTTAATAATGTAAATAAGGTAAATGGCACATTTGCAGGGATGTGACTATGCAAATAAGGTATATGGAACCCTAACATGGAGATTAATCGCTATCTGCTAGGCTTAAAACGATCAATCCCAGAAGCAGAAAGGGGGATCTCACTACAATCAAGATAGAAGAGCTAAGAGTGAAGTGCAAGGGACAAAACACCCCTGTGCTGAATTTCCTCAACCCAGGAGACAGAGAGAGAGCTGGAACACTTTGCTGAGATGGTAAGAGGTAATGAGAGATGATGAGAGACTGAGAAATTGTAAGAAGTTGTGTCAGAGAAACAGTGACAGCAGAACCAAGAGATTGGCACAATACAGAGTGGTGGGTTTCCAAGCCCATGGAGAGGGAGAGCTTAGTGCCCTCAGGCAGGAGACTTGCTGGTGGAATGGGGTATCTTTCTGGGCATCTATCAACAGAGATAAAATAACTTTGCACCATTTGCCCAAGAAGGGTAGAGGCTAATGGTCACCAGGGCTGAGAGCCCAAGGTCAGAGAGAAGAATTCCTCTCTCTTAACTTGTAGCACAAGTTAAGAAGAAGGTATCCAAATTAAAGAACTGTATCCTGAGTTGTTTCTGATCGTAAATTATAAACTGTTACTTCCCTAATAAGCTCTATAATCATGAATATTGTCTGAATTCTGTGTGGTCACTGCAGTGGAATATTGAACCCAGCAGAGAAGTAGATCATCCTATTGGGAGGGACGATTGGTGTCAGAATTGTGGAGTGTGTTAGCATGTCTGACTTCTCCCTCATACTAATCATCAATGAGCAGTTGATGTGGATGACATTTCTTCTCACACCTTATGAAGTTAAAAGATCAGATGCTACTCTCATGCCCTTTTTACACTACTAATTGACTGAAAGTTGAGCCATGGGGATGAGTTCAGTTCCAGGCTTGAAGGGTGTCTAAGGGGCATAGTCTCTGGGGTCCCACCAGTGTCTATGAGACCAGTAAGCCTGGCCATTTTTATTATTTTGACTTTTGTTGCACATTTTCTTCCATTCTATCCAGGACCTCCTACTGTGATATCTTTCAGAGACATAGGTAGTAGTAGCCATGGTCACCGAGGCTGAGGATTACGCTGTCCATCAGACCTTTGGATTATTTGTTTTCATTGTCTTTGATTTTCTTCATTCTTCTTTGCTCCAGATAGCAAGAGTACAATAGTTGTATCTTACATTGCTGCTCACAAATTTTTAAAACTCCAGTTGCTACTCAGCAAATTAGGATGTAGAATATTGTCTTTGTCATTGTGTTAAGCCAATTCATCTTGGTATCTCCCAAGACTATGGTCTTGAGCCCCCAGGCCCAGCAACTCATTGTCTGAATGTGCTCGGTTAGGGCTAAGAAATTTCCATAACTTTGTCCCTTGTATATTCTATCATACTCATGGGTATACTTGCAAGACCTATATACATACATAGAAATATTCTCTTTGAAACCTATATTTATTCATGAGTGTAGTCCCATTAGCCTTCCACTCCTATTCAGCTTGTGTATCTATCTATACATTCATAGATTATTGTTATTACTGAATTATGGGATTGTATCAATAGCATAATTCAAATGTATCGATACTTCTTTGATCTTCTTTATTCATTGTCCAGCTTTCACATGCATATGAGTCAATTGAAAATATCATAGCTTGGATCACGTGTACCTTAGCCTTCAAGATGTTGTCTTTGCTTTCTAACACTTTAAAAAGGTCTTTTTTAGTTGTTTCGCTCTATGGAATCTGTTATTTGATTTTTTGACTCCTGCTTTCATGGGCATTTAACTAAATGTGAATTTAACTAAATTTTAATATTGTCTGTATTTACCTTGATGCAGCTTTTGGTCTAGTTGTGAGGTTTTTTGTTTTCTTTATAATGAGGTATAATCTATACTGAAGGAGCTCTGGTGGCATAGTGGTAACTTTGGTGGCATAGTACCTAAGGCATCTGACTGCTAACCAGAAGGCTGGTGGTTCAAACTTACCAGCCACTCCTCAGAAGGAAAGTTGGGCAAGCCATAGTGATACTACCTAGGAAACTCAAGGAGGGGTCGCTATGAGCCATATCTGACTCAACAGCAATGAGTTTGGTTTTGTTTTGAATCTGTGCTGAAGGACATGGTCTTTGAGTTCCATCAGTAAGTGTGTCATATCTTCTCTTTCAGCAAGCATAGTTGTGCCATCTGCAAATAACAACTTGTTAATGATTCTTCCTGCAATCCTGATGCTGCTTTCTTCTTCATGTAATCCAGATTCTCAGATTATTTGCTCAGCATGCAAGTTGAATGAGTATGGTGAAAAGATACAACTGACACACACCTATTGTGATTTTATATCAGGCAGTATTTTCTTGTTCTGTTCTAACCTCATGGTCTATGTACAAGTTCAGCATGACCACAGTCAAGTGTTCTGGAATACACATTCTTCACAATGTTATTTATCATTTCTTATGATCCACACAGTTGGATGTCTTTGAATAGTCAATAATACATAGGTAAACCTATTTATTGTACCTTCTGCTTTCTGCCAAGATCCATCTGACATCAGCAATTATACCCTTCATTGCCTGTACTCTTCTGAATCCTCCTTAAATTTCTTTCAGTTTTCTTTTGATGTACCACTGCAACCATTTTTGAATTATCTTCAGCAAAACTTAACTTCATGTGATGCTAATGATATTGTTCAATAATATCCACATTATGTTAGATTATCTTTCTTAAGATTAGGAAAAAAAATATGGATCTCTTCCAGTTGCCTGACCAGGTAGCTGTCTTCCAAATTTCTTGGCATAGATGACTGGACATTTCCAGTATTTCATCTATCTGGTGAAACATCAATTTGTATTCTGTCAATTCCTGGAATCTTATATTATTTATTTATTTACTTATATCAATGCCTTCAGTGTAGCTTGGAACTCATCATTAAATGTCATTGGTTCATGATCATATGTTATCTCCAGAAACAGTTGAATGTTGACCAATTCTTTTTGGTATAGTACCTGTGTATTATTTCCATCTTCTTTTGATATTTCTGCATTATTCAGTATTTTGCCCATAGCATCCTTCAATATTGTAACTTAAGGCTTGAATTTATTTCCTCAGTTTTTTCAGATTGAGAATGCAGAACTTGTTCTTCTCTTTTGTTTTTCTAATTCCAGGTCTTTGCACATTACAATACTTTATTTTGTCTTCTAGAGCTGCCCTATGTGACATTCTGTTCAGCTCTTTTACTTCATCATTTTTCTATTCAATTTAGCTGCTTTGCATTTAAGAGCAAGTTTCAGAGTCTTTTCTGGTGTTGATTTTAGTCTTTTCTTGATCTTAATGACCTTTTGTTTCCTTCATGTATGATGTCCTTAATGTTATCCCATAACTCATCTGGTCGTCAGTTATTAGTGTACAATATGTCTAATCTATTCTTGAAATGGTCTCCAAATTTGGGTGAGATATATAGCCAAGGTAATATGTTGACTCTCATGGATTTATTTTAATTTTCTCAGCCTCAAGTTGAACTTGTATATAAGCAATTAATGGTCTGTTGCCTAAGCAACCTAAAGCCTTGTTCTGACTGATGATATAGAGCTTCCCCATTGTCTCTTTCCACAGATCAAGTCAATTTGATTCCTGAAAATCCCATGCAATGAGATTAATGTGTATAGTTACAATTTATGTTTGTGAAAAATAGTATTTCTGATGAATATATCATTGGTCTGCAAATTTCTATGATGCAATCTCCAACATTGTTTCTATCACCAAATCAGCTGCTGGTCATTCTCTGTTTCCAACTTTCACATTCAAATAGTCAGTAATTATCAATGCACCTTGATTGCATGTTTGATCTATTTCAGACTGCAGAAGCCAGTAAATCTTTGATTTCTTCACCTTTGGTATTGGTTGATGTATTAATTTGAATAGTCATATTAACTAGTCCTCCTTACAGATGTATGTATATTATTCTATCACTGAAAGTGTAGTACTTCAAGATAGATCTTAAAATATTCTTTTTCATGATGAATGTGACAGCTTTCCTTTTCAAGTTGTTATTCCCAACATGGTAGACCGTATGCTTATATGATTTAAAATGGCTAATACCAGTCTTTTTCTTCTCGCTAAGGTCTAGGATATAAATCTGTGCATTCCATTTAATTTCTGACAACTTCCATTTTTTTTTTCTAGATTGATACATTGTACATTCCATGTTCTAATTATTAATGGATGTTTGCAGCTTTTTTATTTTAAATAATTTTGAGTTGTGCCACAGCAGCAAATGAAGCTTCCAAGTACTTTATTCCATTCATATCATTAGATTTGACTCTAGCTTGAAGACGCAGCTCTTCCTCAGTTGTAATTTGAGTGTTCCCTCCTTATGGGCTTTTCTTCTAGTTCATTATCTGACAATGTTCTACTGTCTTTCATTAAGGTTTTCAATGGCCATTTGTTTCACAAGTAGGTAACTACTTCCTTCCTAAAAGTTTATCTTATTTTAGAATCTCCATTGAAACCTATCCATCATCCTTGAGTCTCCTGATATTTAAAATATCCATGACACAGCTTCCAGCATGACAGCAACACACAAACCACCACAGTGCCACATACTGACAAACATGTGGTAGGGTGTACCTGATAGGCATGTGAATGTTATTCTATCACTGACAGCACTGTATTTCAGAAAAGATTTTCAAATGGTCTTTTTGATGATAAATGTGAAATCCTCCCTCTTCAATTTATCATACTTGGCATAGCAGTCCATATGATTGTGTGAGTCCATTTCAGCTCACTAATACCTAGGATATTGATCTTTAATTGGTTTTCACACATTGTAATATAGTGTATGGTCTTGAGTATGGAATGAATTTTTATTCTGATTCAATGATTTATAAGCATTGTGGAGTTGGAGAGGTATTTAACCTCTCTGAATCTCAATCTTCTATTTGAAAAGGGTAAAATAATATATGGAAGACAGGATTAGATAATTTTATGTAATGTCATTAATTTAGTAGTGACTAGTATGTAAGCAATGGTTGAAGGATAGAGATGATTATTAGCAGGAAAGTTTAAGATTTTTCTCCATTGAATCATAAAGTCACAATGGAAAGAGAGATATCTGCTTAATATAAAAGAGAATTACCAAATTGCTGCAGATGAATACAAATGGAATGAGATGAATTTCCTGTTATTTCATCTCAAAAAGTATTACGTTGGGGTAGTACTACCTTGGGGAAGCCTTCCATAAAATACCACTTACTTGTACTGATCTTATAGACCATTCTAACTCATTATAGTTTCATATTTACAAAGCTTGTGTCTGCTGTGAATGAAACAATCATACTTACTTTCTTTTAACTTTTGTATTTCCAGAATCTAATATATGAGTATTTGGAACAGGCAAATACAGTATCAAGTATTATTTCTTGAAGTACTGAGTGGAGAATGAATGAATAAATTAATATAGTCTTATGATAATAGCTTTTAAGTTGATAGTTAAAGGTCAGTATCAAGGCAGTTGTAGAAAAGATTTAAAAATTAGAAACTATTTAGACAAATTACATACACAATTATTTGCAACTTCAAAAGTTATCATCAGGGAGCTCATATCCTTGGAAACTCCAGTAAAGTTTGTTCCACATACATCAGAAGACTTTAGGGGGAAAAAAAAAAATCTTTCTGGTTAGGTTGTTGGATTAATTTATCTTTAAGCTCCCTTACAACATTAAAATCCACTGAATTATTGCATGATTGCATTTAGCCATGAACTGAAAAAGTGCTTATCTATCTATCTATCTAATAGATACTTTCAAAGAGTACATATGTTCAAAGGTTTAAATTAGGATCCAAAACAAGTGCATTCAATTTTTCTGGGGTCACCTATTTATTTTTAGTTCTTAGATACAGAATTAATGGAATAACTTTTGCTTCATACAGGATGGTTTCCAAATAAATTAACCACTTAAGTATGTTACCATTTCACAAATGATAAATTTACTAAAATTTTGCATTAAGTCAGAATTGGAGGTAGCTGAACTGATTTGTTTTCTTTTAGTCCTTTCTTCAGTTTTCTGTCTCATCTGGAGAGTAGCTAATATTGCCAGGACAATCTCAGAAAAGCTGCTGATTGCACCTACTTGAGCCACACTACAACTCTGCAGTAATTTCAGGAAAAGGAACACAAGTAGGTGAAATTTTGAGTGATATTTGTTGCAATGTTCTCTAATATCTACCTCAGGCCTCAGGACACTGGCATTAGGAAATAAATGTCTTCCTGAAATACGAAGGAATCTATACATGACAATTTTATGGTTCTAGTATATCTTTATGCTCCAATCTGTGTTGTAGGTAAGAATCGAAGGAGACAGCACATATAAATTAAATGGAAGGAAACCACTTGGCAACCACAGAGAACATTGTGTGTATCATGGCAGAGACTGCCTAGAAACTCCATGGTCAGAAAGGCACCTCACATTTATGAGTTACATCATGTACAGTTTCTCAACATTGGCACAATTGACATTTTTGGCTGGGAGTTACCATGAGTCTAAATGAAATCTACACCAGCTAACAATGACAATTGTGTGTTGTGGGGGGCTATTCTGTACATTATAGTATATTTAGCAGCATCAATGACCTCTACCCACTAGATGCTTGTAGCACTTCCCCCATCCCACCCACTTCTAACAATCAAAAATATCTCTAGTCCTTGTCAAATAGTTCTGAGGGGGAAATGTCACTACTAGTTGAGGATCACCCAATTAGAGTGAAAAGAGAAATTCCCTGGAACTAGAGCAGTTTCCCAACATTAATGCTAGCAGTACATTGACCTCAGAGATAGACAACAGAAGTGCTTGCAGTCCTTCTACAGAGCCATCTTTAGACCAAAAGAGTGGGGTAATTCCATTTGAAATCTGAGTAGTATTAGACATACAGAATCAGATCCTAAGATTAAATTATAAGTAAATATGAGAGGATTTGTTATAAATTCCCTCTTGTGATGCTATCCTCCCCACCAAGAAAAAAATCACCATATGTGTGTATTTAAAATTGTATATGCATTCTTGTTTCAAGCCAGAAAATGTGTTACAATTTAGCTAAAGTGAATAATTTATCTCCATGTCAACAGGAAAATGTGAAAGCTAGGAGACAGTGATTCATTCTTTTTCTATAATTCTTTAGTGTGTGTGGGTGTTCATGTGTGTGCACGTAAGCATATCTGTGTGTATCCATTTCTATATGTATTTTACATTATTCTGAAAATGACAACATACCAGTTAACTTTTTTTTTTTTATTTGTAACCTATGAATATATTTTTTTTCCTTCTGAGTTTCTATCATGATCTCTCAATGGATTATAAACTTCAGTTAAAAAATGAATGCCTATCATCTATCTCGACTTGCTTATATGCAGTTATAAAAGAAACTTTCTTAAAGGTTACTTTGTAAATACCTCACATTAGAAAAGGTCCAGCATAAAAGTTTTGCTATTTAATTCCACACGCTGCTCTATACCATATGTATGTTGTTACTCTCTCAAGGAGTTCAATACTAGACATGAATTCACTGCAAAAGGTTAACAAGTAAAGGAAAATAAAGCTGACAAACAAAGGCACTCAAGCATTAAAAAATCAGAAGGATCCAGAATGTCCTTTAATTCAGTGTGATTTGTAAACAACTTCATATTTTCCATATCCAGCTTCCTCTGGATATTGTGACATCTTTACACAATAATTGATACAAAATAATGTTTACACTATTCTTGTATACATCCAAGATGCCCTGGACTAGAGAAAAAAAAAGATAACTGTACTTCCTTTAATATATTTTTGTTATTGCTACTAGTAGGGAGGAGGAATGATCTGGGATGGAAATAGGCCACATTTTGCATAGATTATATACATTGCAAGTAGTTTGGTACATAAAATATGAGATTTATATTTTATAATTTATTGCTTAACAGTAAAAACCCATTATTTTATTATTATAAAAAAGGCATGTATTAAAATGATACTTTTCTCTGATCCATTTATCCATTTGGCCACTCAGATGGAAGGAGAATCGGAAAGTAAATTGTCACAGCACTTCTCTATTATGACCTGGAGTGGCATAAGCAATTGACCCTCTTGAATGTAAGAGCCACAGCAGTAAGTTTCATGAATTCTTTTTTTCCTCGTATTATTGGTTCAGCAGTTCTCTGCAAAGATCAATGAGGTTCATTAGCTTATCTGAAGAGAATGGGACCAGTACTTTTGAGACAGCTTCTCTCTGTGACTTTTCTAATTAAATCCCTTCCATCAGATGAAGAGCTGCCCTTTTTACTTGACAAACATTTGTTCTAATTTGGCCTTGCTTGATTTTTCAGTGCTTTACGTCCTTCCCCTCCCCACTATACCCACTAGCATCTGTTAGTTCGGAGATCTCTCTGGCTGACATTTACTTTGAATGTGCTTGCTTATTAAAATATTTCAGTGTTAGACAAGCTTATCAGTTGAAAAATACAATATAGTTCCAAAGCATTGGTGGGACTCATCTTAAAGGATGATTCTATTGTACTGACACCTCTTCCTTTGTTTTTGCAAGATAAGGTTTGAGGTACTCACTGACATAGTCTACAGAAGTAGTGAGAAATATACTTCCTATATTTCAATGTCTCACTTAAATTGCTCCTAAGGGTAAGAAATACATGCTTCTTAGGTAAACATAGGGAGTAGATTTTTCATTAAAGGAAAATACCATAAATCACTATAGAAAATTTGGACATACTTGAAAAGAAAACTAAGCAGTCAAGGACAGTGTCTATATGACCTCAGAACGCAACTACGAAGAAGCTTGTGGCTCAAAAAAAAATTAAATTTCAAGCACTTTTCACAGACCTTTAAAACACTAGTAAAATTTCCCCAAAATCTGATTGATCAGTGACTAATCCTTCAGAAAGATTCTTCCTTTTATATAAAATGATGATGTGTCAGGTTAAGTGCAAAACCTAGGAGCAAAAGAACAGTCTGGGCTTTGAGTGTTCACACTGGACTTCAGAAAGGTGTGCTCTCTCAGTGACAATACCTGCTACATTCAGTTTATTCTCCTACTTTCTTTTACACTATCCAACGCTATTAGCTTGCCAGCCATGTAGTCTGTAAGTAATAGGTTGCAATAGCAGCTGAAATTGACAAGTGCTTAGCCCAGAGCATGGATTGAATGTAATTCATAGGGTTCCCGAGTTAATTTCCAATACCTATTTCATCAAGGCAGGCTGATAGATGGCTGCCAGCATCTTTTGGCTTTATCTGTAAATCCTGGTGTCTTTTACTGCCATCGTTTTATTTTTTATACATTCTGTCCCTTGCATTTGCTCCTCCCCATTTCCATAACTTCAAATGGAGCTTCTCTCTAGACACATCAGTCATTTAGGTTAGAGGCCCTTGCAGCTAAATGCAAGACCTTCAAATGTTATTGAAGTGCATTTTTCCATGTGGCCCTGTTTAAAGTGATGTTTCTTTAGGGACTGCAGGGTGAAATATGAAGTTATCTGGGCGAGTAAATCTGAGATGTTGGACAGATGGTGAAGCGTCAGTGCATCCACAGAAATGCATTTCATTTTTATACAGGGGACACTCTCAATCAATTTTGGCTTGAGAAAACAGTTGCTTGTATTGCATCAGTAGTTGCTTCTTCTTCTTGTTTTTTCTTAATTGTCTTTAATAGAGCAATAGTGAAGCTTACAATTTTATGATCTATTTTTAAATAAATCCATTAATTAAATAAACCAAGAACATATATAAAATTCAAAGTGAAAATTTTTCTTAAAGATTAAGAATTTATTGAAAATAGAATGAAGGTTGCCCGTGGAAAGCACATGAAATGACTGCTGGTAAAACAAAAAACTTATTTACTCTATAGTATATGACAATTCATTTTTCACCTCAAATGTGCTTTTGGTAACAATATATCTTTACTAAAGTTTTTATTTAAACTTTGCAAAATGACTGTTTACATTGAAGGTCCAGAGCTTCCATTTATATTTGATATATTTAGCAGGCCTCTAAATCACACACCTCAATCCTCTTCTATGTTTCCTTTAATTCTATTCTGGCTGCCACTGTCCTCAAATCACTCTAGTTTCACCTAGCATTTAGAAAAGAACAATTGGAATACTGAATTCTAAACTTTTACTCATTCTGAATAATTGTGGTTGAAACTCTTTTGGATCATTGGATATTTTGAATTATAGGATACGCTTTGTAGAAAGCAGTTTTGTTGTTTTCAAGTATATACAGTAATTGGCAAAATGTCTATGAAAGTATTGCCAAGTAGGGTTCCTGCTGGCATGTTAACTGAAAAGCTGAGACTCATTTAAAATTAGCATATTATTATGTGTCTATAAAATTGGTACAAATAAAGTTCTTGAAAACAGTTTGTTTTCATATGGAGGTGTGGTAGTTAAGTTTGTGTGTCAACTTGGCTAGGCCTGGTTGAGTGGCTGGCAGCTGGATGTAGTATTGCCCATGATGAGACTGATAATCAACTCCATGGTCAAATCTAGTGTGAGCAGCTCTGCAGCTGCCTAAGGGATGTGGTCTGCTTATTGTATATAAACAGAAGCCTTAGGGAATAGTTTCTAGCTTATGGAACCTTGAACCCTGCATGTAGCTGTGTCATTGTTTAGCAGCCTGCCATGCTGTGCCAACCTTGGGACTTACAATGGACTTGAATTAATGGTCTGCCATGTGATTTGGTAATATTCGGACTGTGCCTTTTTACTTGTCAACCTTGGGCTTGGCAGCCTCAGAGCAGCCAGCAACTATCTGAATGAAGAAAAAGCTTCTAGCTCCAGTGGGCTGGGAGCTGGAGGCAGATCTGAAGCCCAAGGCTAAGGGGCTATCACACAGCCCCTAGAGCTTAGCACTTTGAACTTGGACTTAAAGCCTCCAAACTGTAGGAGAATAAACTTCTATTTGTTAAGGCCATCCCATTTGTGGTATATTCTTGTCAGAGCGCCACTAGGTTACCAGAACAGGAGGTTAGATATTATCCTGAATTTATTACATGAAAAAAGAAACAAACAAAAGAGGTAATTTTAACTCCTTGTGCTTCCCCAATAGGAGTTTTTTCTGCACTGTGACACATTTGACCTTCTATCACATCCTCAGAATCCCAGGCTTTTCTTGACATTTCCTGTCTCAGGATACCTGGAATTCCCCCACATAGTTCACAATAGCTTGGCATCACTTTGAGTTAAGAAATAATTCATCCTATTGTTGTTGTTGTTGTTGTTATGTGCCGTCAAGTCGGCCCCGACTCATAGCGACCCCTCCTTGGGTTTCAGAGGCAGTATCACTACTGAAGTAGGATTGCCCAACCTTCCTTCCGAGGAGTGGCTGGTGGGTTTGAACCACCAGCCGTCTGGTTAGCAGGCAAGTGTCTTAGCCACTATGCTACCAGAGATTCATCCTATAGTACGAGGCAATTTCATAATAAAAATTGCATACATGTAAGATGTTAACAATTTAATTCAGCACGTGTTTGAAACATCACATCAATTCCTGCAGGCAACAGTTTTTGCCACTCCTCTTTCCATTTCTTTAATCCTTTGCTGTTGTTGCTTTTAGTTACCAGATTCTGACTCATGTCGAGCCCATATATGCAGAGTTGAACAGCCCCATAGGTAGGCTTTTCTAGGCTGTAACATTTAGGAAACAGACCAGCAGGCCTATCTTCTTAGGAACTTGCCAAGCTTTTATCTAATAGTTGAGCAATTGACCATTTCATCACCCAGGTATTGCTAATCTTTTCTTATATTCATACAATTTAAGAATAAATTCTCCTTCTCATGGCCTGGATTAGATTAATTGTTTCTTTTAATTACCTTAAAATCTTTAAAGATATGGGGATTTCCACTTATTTGACAATTTTTCATTTAATCAATGCACTTTGTTATGTCCCTTTTGGCCCTAGCATTAACCTAGACATTCAGAATACAAGAATTATCATACTTTTTTATTTTTGTGTAGGACTTTTTTCTTGGAGTCTTTGGAAGTAAGTCTTGAAGACCCTCTTGGAATGGAGATAGGTCTGAGCATTCTGCTCAGTGGTCCCTGCCTTATTTGCTGCTGCATTGCTTTCTGCATCCCATCAGAAAACATCTCCCTGGTAGCCACCTACCTCAGCAAATAAACCAGTTTAATCTTATAAATCATTGACAATTAGTTGTCTTCTTGTTGACCCTTCTTCAATTCCCTTATCTTGAGTTCTGGTCACTTTTTTCACTTTTATGTTTGTGCTTCAAGATATTTCCATTTTGATTTTTATCTCACTCTAGACCTTGCTCTTTTGCATTCAGTTCTTTATTTCTCCTTTATGATGGCGATATTTTAATATTTGCCATTTGCAGTAATCAGTTTTTCCGACCTAACTTTGAGATGCTAACTCTATATTCATAGTTATGAGTTAACATATCTTCTTCACAAAGAAGCTTACAAATCCAATACACAATCGTAGGTTCAATATAGCCTTCCTTCTATAACATGCCTCGGTGATGGCTGAAGAAAAGTTTTTCAGTTAGGATTCTAGTTTGTGATTGATAGAAGTGCCAATTCAAACTGGCTAACCAAAAAGGAGGAACTTGTTTATTGATTTGAATAAAAGTAGTCCAAGTGATGTAGTGGCATCAGGTACAAGTGAATGCATTAGTGAAACGATGTCATCAGGACTTAGTTTCTGTATCCTTCTGCTTAGATTGGCTTTCCTTGCTATGTTGTTTCATTCTCATGCTATACATAGGGATGGCATAGATGTTGCAATGCCCATTTTGTGCCCTCTTGGCTCAAGTTTGGAAGAAGAAAACAAACAGTTCTTCAAGATACTCCAACATAAGCCCTGGAGTTCTAGATAAATGGGCCTAATGTGGTCATTTCAGAGGCAATGTCAGCTGCAGAGAAAAGGAATGCACAGAATAACCTAAGCCTAGGCTGGCTTCCATCCAAACTTATGGACTGAGAATTAGATAAAAGTGTTGCCAAACAGAGCCTGGGGGCTCTCAATAAAAATAGAATGAAATAATGCAGGCCATTGGCCCCAATCAGTAAACACACATGAGAAGAAAACCAGCCTTGAATTCAGATTTGTTCTTTCATTTTCTAGTTACCAAACATAATAACTGTATAACTTTGGGCAAATCACCTAATCTTTCTGAATCTTTATTTCCTTTGGAATTCAGTTAAAGAACTTTTTACCATAGCATGTTTTAGGTATTGATTACAATAAGATACATGCAAATACTATGTGCTGATATTGAAATGCATTCTTCTTATTATTATTATTACAATTATTACCAGTAGTAATAGTAGTACGAGATATAGTAGTGATGGTAGCAGGACTAATAGCAGTCATAGTAGTAGTACTATTTATGTCAAGATAACTAGAAGTATTATTTTTCAGAAATAGAGAGACAACTCAGCTCTTAATATTTCACCAAAAATTCAGATAATAAGCAGAGCCATAATTCAAAACTCATTTCTTAAACAGACAAGGAATTTTGGATGTAAATGAAGATTCTTAGGGTGAAGGACAGCACACTGTATTATGGGACAAGTTGTGAGGTAAAATCAGAGGAAAACTAATAAAACAAGAGCTAGCTAAGTTCAACTATTAAAAATCATGATAATTATTTAGTTTTAAGAGAATATAAATCCAAAATTGACAAAGAAAGCAGTGTGTTAAACCAATTACCTAATAAATCTTTTAATACCTAAGTATTTATCGCTATAACATTTTGCTATACCTGTAGGTAGGATTTTTTTTCCTATTTTTTTCCTAAATATAATCTATCATCTATTTGGGAGCTCTGGTAGTGTAGCGCCTAAGGCACTTGACTGCTAACCAGAAGCCTGGCGGTTCAAACCCACCAGTCACTCCTCAGAAGGAAACTTAGGCAATCTACTTCTGTAGAGATACCACCTCAGAAACCCAAGGAGGGGTTGCCATGAGTAGAGTCCGACTCCATGGCACATAACAACAACAACTCATCATCTATTTATCAATCTTCATAATCTATCAAACATTATTTCCATTCTAATGTAATTTAAAATTACATTGTCATTGATTTCAAGTTTTTCTATTTGTACTAAACAGTGAATTTCTTGAGGATATTCTTCTTGTCTAGTTATCTCTATGTCTTTACCTTACAGTATATATTTCCTGGTATGTTTTGTCTCTTGATTTTAAAAAATTGACTTAAATTGAAAACAGGTAGGAGGGTAGCAATAAGCAGTCTTTTACCTTCTTGATAAAGAAACAACATTGTTCTTACTGACATCTCTCACTACTCTTACCTGTTTTAGGTTCCTACAAAATCTCACTCAATAATCCTGATGATGTACAATATTTCCTGCAGGGAATCATACACTACCTTCCATTAACATCTGACAAATATTTTTAAATATATGAAAATCTAGCCCACAATATATCCTATATCTAAAATAATCCTTCATATTTTGTGAGACAATTAAAGGAAGCATAGTTGCAAAATTGTATATGTTCAATATATCGAATAAACCCTCTGTTTTCCAAGATGACACAAAGAAAATGTTAACCTGGCTAGAATCATTCAAATTCCAAATCAAAGGCATCAGATAAAATGAATGAAGTTTTGAAGCCCCAGAAGAGGAGACAGTCCTTTTCTTATAATCTTTTTTTTTTTTTTTTTAATTCCACTTTGTTTCTTTTTCACAAAAACCATTTATTTTGATTTGGGTGAAACTTAACAGAGCAAATTGGTTTTCCATACATCAATTTATACACATTTTGATTCACGACAGTGACTGTCATCCCCTCTTCCTCTCTTCTTCTCTTCTCTGGGTTTTCCATTTCCATTTGTCTTCTTTCTTATCCTTTCTAGCTTTTTGAGCTTTATCTTGGGCAAGTGTTGTCCTTCTGATGTTTACGGTTGAGTATTCTAAGGAGAGCATATCTCCTTGGTGTTATTGTTCACCTTAAAGATCTGTCCATTGTATGACTAAAAGTTCAGTCCTGAGTGTGAGTTCTTTTCCAGGCCTGAAGAGTATTTAAGGGCTATAGTCTCAGGGGTTCCATCAATCTCTATCAGACCAGTGAGCTTATTATTGTTGTTGTTATATGCCCCTGAGTCGGACCCAACTCATAGCAACCCCTCTTGGGTTTCCGAGGCAATATCACTATGGAAGAAGATTGCCCAACCTTCCTTCAGAGGAGTGGCTGGAAGGTTTGAACCACCAGCTTTATGGTTAGTAGTCAAGTGCCTTAGACACATGTTACCAGAGCTCCCATCTTTTTTTATTATTTTGAGTTTTGATCCACATTTGACTGTCACTCTATCCAGGATCTCCTGTTGTTATTCTTTTCAGAGTAACCAGTGGTGGTAGCCAGGCAGCATATAGGTCTTCTGATCTCAGAGTCATGGAGGCTGGGGTTCATGTGGACTAATTGTTCCCATATGTCTTTGATTTTCTTTGGTTTTCTTTACTCCAAATTGGAAAGAGAAATTGTTGCACCACAGATTGCTGCTCATAAACTTATAAGACTCCAGTTATTACTTACCACAATGGAATGCAGAATGTTGTCTTTGTGGACTGTGTTATACTGATTGACCTCGATGTCTTCTCAGACTATGGTCCTGAGTCCCCAGGCCAGCAACTCATACCTTCAATGTATTTTGTTATGGCTAAGAAGTTTTTTTTTTTTTTTAATAACTCTATCCCTTGTATATTCTACTATATTCATGAAAATATTTAAAGTACATATAAATACAAAAATAAAAATATCCTCTGTCAAACCAATATTTATTTGAGGGTCTAGTCCCATTAGCCTCCCCATTTCTGTTCAGCTTGTCTCTCTATGGATCCACTCATAGATTATTGTGATTACTGTATTATAGGGTTGTGCCAATATCAAATACATATGCAAAAATATCCTCTGTCAAACCTATATATATATTAGTGAGTGTAGTCCCATTTGCCTTCTCATTCCTGTTCAGCTTGATTGTCTATGTGTCCATTCATAATGATCTATTTTTATTACTGTTATTCAAATATTATGCATGTAGTACCACTTGCATCTTTTTCCCTTTAACTCTTGTGTTCCTCCTAGTGTCTTCCTTAGCCGTAACAATTTTGTGGTGACCTCCCTTTTATTCTATATTTCTTTTTCCTTTACCCATGTTAATATGTGTCTATCCTTCAGCTAGTCATTTAGCCTCCTTTCCCCTCCCACCCCTGGTAACCACAAAGAATGTTTCTTTCTGTGTGTGAACCTTATTGACTTTTTATAATATTGATCTGATGCCATATTTATCCTTTTGTGATTAATTTGGATCAGCATAGTATCCTCCATGTTCATCCATGTTATGAGGTGTTTCTTAGATTCATCATTATTCTTTAACATTGCATAGTATTCCCTTGTGTGTACGTACCATAGTTTATCCATTCAGCCAGCGATGGGCATTTAGGTTGTTTCCATTTTTTTGCTGTTATGAACGATGCTGCTATGAACATGGGTGCATGTATCTGTTCACATCACAGCTCTTGTTTCTTTAGGATATAGACCAAATAGTGCCATTTTCCACATTGGTTGCATTATTTTATAGTCCCACAGCAGTGTATGAGGGTGTAGGGGAGACTGGAACTTTCCTATAATCTTTTAAGTAATTGATGTCTCCAGAGTTTATATACTTGTCAAGTATGCAACTATTCACTTTTGACATTGTGGATTGCTATTTTTGTTCAATATTAAGTCTAGAGACCCTTCCTCACAGCCTCCAATAGTTCTCACTTTCCTCCAAGGAAGAAGTGAAATCACATATAAAAACTAATATGGATGCTTGGTTTGTAGATATCACAACACATCAGGCTTCTTATTTCAAAATGTGTTATGATAGTACTTGCTACCAGCTGTAAAACATATATAATAAGAATACTCTGGAGGTTAATTACATTTAAAAAATCTGCAAATTGCTTGGAGTTCCTTGGGGTTGAAGGCCATATAAATACAGCTTTTATTTTTTCCCTGTGACTTGACCAAATTTCTTTTAAATGCAGAAGGTTTTCATCTTGTTTTCCTGAAACATGACCTATGTTAGAAGTCTTGATGCTTTATAGCATTGATGCAGTTGCCTACTGAACCCTTTAGACCACCTTTCGATCTGGGAACTTTGATTACATTTCATGATCACTCTCCTAAGGTCAAGGAACTTGATTTGCATTCCATCAGGCAAGTAGGAGAGAAGTCATTTCTGAAGCATTAATGCCAGCTTATCTTAAGCAAATCCTTTCCAACGTTTAGTTCATATATATTCAGCTTTTTATTTACTTAGATGTAGATTTTTTTTTTCTCTAATAGTTTCAGTACTTAAAAACTTAAACTCTTGGGCTTTGTAGAATCTGGAGCAAATGAAGAATTTCAATTTATTAAGTTGATTTAGATCTTAGAGACCCATTGCCATTTTGAAAGGTTCCAAAAAGCAGAAGTACTTGTTTGATAAAACCAAGTAGCCCCACACCAGACAATCATTTTGTAAAGGGCATGGAGCTGGTGAAGCCAACATAATTTAGACTGCAGATGCTACACTAACTTCCTCCTGGGAATTGGAGAATCAGGCCCAGAGTTGCCATTTCGGAAGCTGTTTAATATGCCAAATGTGGGAAAACTTAAAATAAATTCAGTCTTGAAAATGGTTAATCCTAGTGTTATTCACTAACTTTATTGGTCCTTAATAAAGAAATGATTATTATCTGAGGACTACCACAAATAAATATACACTCATGTAGTGCATAATGTTCATAATATGTCAAGTGCAGCATGTCTCAACTACAAGCAATAGAGTTCACTGATTTCCCATCTTCATGTTGTTTAATAACATTATATTTCACTTCTCCTTTGCCTCTTACTGGTAGTATCAGTAGCACTGTTTTGCTGCGTTTGGGTACCAGGATGCACTTCATGGAAATATTTTCAGAAGAAAATTAAACAGAGATAGATCTACAACATTCAGGA
The DNA here is from genome assembly GCF_000298275.1 of Orycteropus afer afer. Classification (NCBI taxonomy): domain Eukaryota; kingdom Metazoa; phylum Chordata; class Mammalia; order Tubulidentata; family Orycteropodidae; genus Orycteropus; species Orycteropus afer. The sequence continues at coordinate 3,750,328 of NW_006921725.1, read as the reverse complement.
GACTCACAATATGTGAGATTGGATACTCCTGCCTGAAAGTTGAAGCATACACTGATATGCAGTAAACATTTTAGATAGAAAGTATCTTATAATATGTATATAAGCTGGTAACAGACATGTTTATTATAACTATCAATAAGTATATATTGTAGGTTATACATGCTGCACCATTATATGCCTGACATCACAATCAATTTGTATACAAGAGACGTGTGTTGCATCTAGGAGGGCATTGCATTTTCTACCTCATGTTCTCCAATCAGGATTTCAGAACTCTAATATTAACTTAACTGACCATGGATGTATATGTGGATGGAAGTCCGAATGGACATTATGCAGTACATAATTGTAATGAACTTTGGAGTGCTGTGACAGTCAGAAAATATCAATCCTTGACTTGCAACCTGAAGAAATCCAAAGGAAACCTAAAACCCACAGGGGATAGGCAGCTGTTTCATATCCTGGGAGTCAGGTAAAAAGATGGAATTTAATGTTTGAAGAATGGCTGTTCACATAATTTCATTTGACTTGATGCAACTTGATGTCAAACTGTGGCAGGAATAAAGAATGTCAAGAAACTAGAGTTTTATCGAATAGTTTATATAGGTTATTTACAAGGTCACCTTGTTTCACTACAGAGTTACTAAGATTTCTTATTTTGTCAGAATACAAAATATTACAAATATCACTACCTCTTGTGGCATCTGTAACATTTTTGAAAAACATTTTTTTTCTGGGAATATGTATACCACAGACCACCATATTTAATAAAGACATTTCCGTAAACTTCAAGACACTTCCCAACTCTGCATTTTTGCTGACTTATTTTGCAGTTAATTGGTAATCAATCTCTGTCAAGATAAGCAATTTGATCTACCTTAATGGAGTAACAAGTTCAGTTGGGAAGTGATAAAAACTCATTTCATTTTAATATGATCTACACTGCAGGTATCACATTGGTTAGCACAAACATTCTGTTTTTTTCTATTTTATAGAGAAATAAATGCCTAGATTTATTATAAATACACCAGTAGAATACACACACACACACATATACATATCTGCACTTTATGTAATACTTAACATGCACAATATGTTCTGTGAAATAAGATGTTATGCAATTTGGACTTTGTGTGAACACCACATTATATATAGGAAGTCCCCATACAATCCCCTTAAAATCTATTATATTTAAAACTTATAGAAACCAGATTGACAGAGTCTGAGAGTTGTATCTATTGGACACAGGATGTCAGCCTTATGGAGTGTGTGGCTTGGCTAGGTGGAAACTGCTACCAACTGGATCAGGACTTTGTATATATCTGGGCTCAGGAGAAGAGGGGCACACAGGGGGCCAGAAAGGTGGCTTCTAGGGCCAAGTGGGGATGATGCGACCTCTCTATTGGTACAGCCATTGGCTAATCATGTGCAGCCTCAGCCACTGACACACGGAGCTGTGGGGCCACAAGGACCCAGGCCCAGTCAGCATCTCTAATGTGCAAAGCAGGAGCAGAGGAGCCATGTCAGGCTCTGCCCTGCATGAGGAGTGAATAGCTGCATGTCTTCTGAGCACATTAATGAAGTCAGGAGGAGGAGGAGATGGTAGAGAAGAGGCAGGCACTTCAGGAATTGGTACGCACAATGGAGTTCTGCTGCTTGTTCACTCTGAGGGTTTGAAGCCATTAGAACCATTAGGCGGAAATAATAAATAAAGGAAAACTTCATTGCTTTAGGAAAAATAAAAAAAAATTCTTATGGGACTATGGACACATATGCAGTTAGACACGGTCTGAATGGACTGTAAGTGATGCATACCTGTAATGTGGTATCTCAGGAGATATTAATTAAAAATCATTGGTCAAACTGTGTTTGACTGCTAACCAAAAGTTTGGTGGTTCCAGTCCACAAAGCTCTCTTAGAAGAAGGACTGGTGATACACAATTAGTCCCTGACTTTCGATGCATTCGAGTTATCATGAATTGTGTTTATGACCACCTTTTTTTTTTTTCCCCACATGTTATCATTTGTGGTATGTGCTATATTCATTGTTGTAGCACATAATTTACTGATGTTTTTATTCTCAAATGTTCACTTGCACATGTTCAATTTTATGATAAGTTTTGGTAGTGTATTGTGTAAGGCCCTTGACTGCCAGCCAGAAACCTGGCGTTTCAAACCCACCAGCCACTCCTCAGAAGGAAGGTTGGGCAATCTACTTCCATAGTGATACTGCCTCGGAAACTCAAGGAGGAGATGCTATGAGTCGGGTCTGACTCGACGGCACATAACAACAACAACATTCAAAATAATGCCATATAGCATACAATGTCTTGCTGTACAAAGAAGTCAGTGTTGATGTTAAAAATCATAACGGATAGAAAGTTGGACAATATCTAATTTTAACAGTATGACAAATGATGCACATGCATCTGACAGGCATTAGGATTCTGAATTCATTATTACAAAACTGATGCCCACATCATTGTAGACCAGGCCAATAGTGTGGTCTTATTCAGTATTTTGTACAATAAGACAATCAGTTGTTTATTTGAAATGAGATAATCATCTTGCATCAGAACCAACTTAGAATGGAGTCCCCAGAAAGGAAGCCCATCAAAATCAGGAGCTACCTTTGCTTCTGATAAACTAGACATTGAAAACCCTATAGAGTATAGCTCTACTGTCACACACATGAAGTTGACCTGAGTCAGAATTGACTCTACAGCAACTGGTTTTGTATGTGCTGATACAGCATTTATTGTTTGGAATATTAACAAACGACTAAACCCTTTTGTTTACTTGTCTTCAGAGCAACTAATCATTCATTTCAGCAGTGTCTGTGGAAAAATAACTAAGACAACTCTTTGGGATCAACAAAAATGATATAGACTTAACAAAACACATTAATCTTGGTTACCGAATATAGTCTAATGATATTTTTGGTGACGTAGTGCCTAAAGTGTTTGACTGCTAACCAGAAGGCTAGTGGTTCAAACCCACCAGCCACTCCTCAGAAAGAAGGTTTGGGCAATCTATTTCCTTAGTGATACCGCCTGGGAAACCCAAGGAAGGGTTACTATGAGTCAGATCTGACTCGACACCAGTGAGTTTCTTTTTTTTTTTTTTTTTGTTAATATGTATGGGTGTT
>NW_006921725.1:3742198-3747080 GCF_000298275.1 Orycteropus afer afer | reverse complement strand
TTTTTTTTTTGTTAATATGTATGGGTGTTCTTCAGAGCCAAAAATAACTAAATATTTAGTGTTTGATATGGTATCATATATTTGTATTGTTGCTCTTGTGTTATACTCTTCTTGGTAAACACTGTGATGCTTTTAATGGTGGTCAGGAATGTAATCTATATTTCAATTATTTTTTTATTCCTTTTGAAAGGTTAAAGCTAGTGAAATTTAAATGATTTCTAGTAAAAGAAAATGAAAAAAGGATCACACAATTTTGTTCTAGCTGGCATATATATGTGTGTGTGCACATATGTGCTGTGTGCATGCTTTATGCTAATATCATTTGAGGTTTATAGTAAGTAAAAATTCAAAGTGTTTACATAGGTATTATCCTCATATTTAGGAACAAATCAAACAGTCAAATTCAACTGTCTCTGTTATAAGACATAATATAGAAGACAGAAGGTTTTGAGTATTTGGATTAGTTATATTGAAACAATGGCTAGTATACTATGACTTTATATATTCTCAGTTTTGTATATTAGCTCAGCAAATCAATGTTATAAGCTGTTAACTGTTCAGTTTTTCTTACAATCTATGAATCTGCATGTATTCTTTCATTGCAAATAAATTATCGATAAATTGTTGAATTGTAGAATTCTGGCAAAAGAGGATTATTTTATGTGCCTAAGATTCAAGTAACTAGCCATTGTCTAAATGTACACTGAGTGAGTTAAAAAAAAAAAAAAAAAAAAATTAACCTTTATTTGATTTTCTTTAATTACTATACATAAAAATAAAACACAATTTTCTTCTTCAAACCGACTCTAGAAAAAGAAGTAATTTATTTTCTGGACATTTCAAATGGTGTACACTTAAATCATGATGTAAAAAATATCTGAAAGTACCTAACATATAATAAATATTTTAAGAATTATTTTTTCCTTCTTTGATTTTTCTCTTTTAATTCCTATGTTTCAGCATCATCAATGGTTAAATTATCCTTCTTAGTTTTTACCTTCACGAATACAAGGTAAGCTCTTTTCCCATTATGTGCCTGTTTTCGGTCAGCAGTTCTTGCCAACACTTGTAATATTTTTCTTTTCTTTCCTTGTGTTCTCATTATCAAAATAACTGGTTGAACTGTAACCATCTGCAACAATTTCATGAATTTATTTACTATCCTCTCAGAATAATTGACATAGCAATCTTTATAGATTTTACTTTCTGTCTTCTGTTTAAATGTTTATCTGGGTTTGTCCTTATGCATAGATGTCTTTCCTTCACATTTCTTGTTAATAGCTTTCTTCATAACTCTTAAATTGTATATGATTATTTTTCCATGAAGCATTCCATGCTTTAAATACACATTGATGATGATTCCTCACCCTCCCTAAATTTTTATATGTGTTTGTGATAGTCAATGTTATGTGTCATATTGACTTGGCTCTGATTCTCAATAATTTGGTAGATATTATTCAATTGCCTCTCATTTTTTGATTGAATGTGAGCAGCCAATCAGTTGAAAAGGAAGTTTACTTGAGGGTGTAGCCTGTCTGCAGGGTTTTCCCTGTTCTTTCTGGTTTATTCATGGTGAAAAATTGAAGCTGGAATGGACTAGAATTTGTAAAATGTGATTGAACTTGAATGATAACCGGAACAGAAAAAATTATGAGTTGATGCCCTGCTAGAAACTTAACCTCCTCTTAGAAAACAAGAGCAGTGTGCACATTACATTGCAACCAAACCTCTTTACCAGCAGAGTTAGAAAAAAAGGCACCCTGCTCAAAGATGGCAGCTAACTGCACCTCTTTGAATGTGTGTTGCACCATACAGTCTTGACAATAATCCAATCTCCCAAATTAGCTCCTGAAAGGACTCATTATGTCTTTTCCAAGTCTCCAATTCTAGTAATTTTTACTTTCCAATTATTGTTCTGTTTCACTCAAATTTTCAAAATTTAAGTCTGTTTCAATTTTGCTTCTTCAACCGTGACTGAACCAGTTTGAACTGGTTTAAAGCCCTGTGTGTCTCTAATATATAAATAGATATTCTGGCAAAACTTTCTCTTTCTCAACCCTGCACTCTCCTTGTCTCCTGATTTCCAGATCTTGGGAGATAAACCTGAAGAAGTCTCTGTTTTGCTGCCTAACTTGTAGATTTTGAGTTTGTCAGACCCAACAACCATGTGAGCCAGCAGACATCTTCATCCTATTGTTTGAACCACAGATTTGGGACTTGCCATTCCCAAAACTGTGTAAGTCATTTCCTCACAATTGTGTGAGCTATTTCCTTGAAGTAAATTCTCTCTATATATAATTATATATGCTTCACTGGTTTTGCTTCTCTAGGGGATACAGACTAAGAAAATAATTTCCTCATTTAAATAGTTACCATTAGAATTTGAGTTTTTGAGATTAGCTCCCACATATTGTATCAGCAAGTTGTTCACTCACTCCTTAAATATATCAGGTACCTCCTGTGGGCAACTGTTTGAGACACAGTGGTAAAAAGCAGATGAGTTTCTTCTATTCCGGGAGTTTTCATTCTTATGAGGGAAGTAAAAAATAAGTAGAATGTAAATTAAAGAGGTATTTTTGGGTGATGTTTTTTGGGGATAAAATGTTATAAGGAAAATAACACAAGTGTGTTCAGACAGGGTAGATTCTCTGAGGATCTGGATTTGAGCTATTATCTAAAAGTGAGGAGGGACTGGTCACTCAGAAACTCTTAGAGAAAGAATTCAAAAAGAGACCATAGCCAAGACAATGGCCCTGAGGTGAGCAAAGTGTTGTGCATTCAAGGAACTGAATGTCCATTGGAAAGGAATGTCCATTAAAGAATGGGAGAGAAGTTCCAGGTAGGGTAATAGAAATGGATGGAATCCAACCGTGTAAAACTTTCAGGCCATAATGAGTAGTCTGGGTTTTATGCTAATTCAATGGTAAATGTTGTTGTTGTTGTTGTTATGTGCCATTGAGTCATAGCAACCCGAGCCTAATCTATATTCTAAATACCACTTTATGTGCAATTTTAGAGAAAGAACTGTAGGGGAAAAAATTATGGAAATCAGATGTTTACTTCATTATTCTAGGCACCCATAAATATCATCACCTCTGTTAAATCAAACCAAAACCAAACTCAGTGCCGTGGAGTCAGTCCCGACCCATAGCAACCCCTCCTTGTGTTTCCGAGGCAGTATCTCTACAGAAGCAGATTGCTCCATCTTCCTTCCTAGGAGTGGCTGGTGGGTTTGAACTTTTGGCCTTCTGGTTAGCAGTCAAATGCCTTAGGCACTAAGCCCCCATAGCTCCTTCACCTCTGTTAATAAACAAACAAACAAAAAAAAAAAAAAAACCACATACACACAGAAATAAAAGGTCTTCCTAAAATAGAAAAAGTATGCATACTTTTGTAATACATGTTTTTAAAAGATAAACATAGAATTTAATTCCAACTAATATTTAACCACAGTGCCTTGGACACAGTGAGAGTTAATAAATGTATGGTATATTGAACCTATGGTGCAATATTTTTTAAAATGAGCAAATTAATCCAGGGATAGAATTCAAGTAAATTTCTTAGCTGCTTTTAAGATAATGTTGGAGTCATTGAGTAGAAAAAGATTTATTTACAAACAGTGCCAATTCTAAAGAAAGGTGATTCAACAGAATGCAGAAATTGTTAAAGAATATCATTAATATCATATGAAAGTAAAGTTTTGCTGAAAATAATTTAAAAACAATTATACCAGTACATAAACAGGGAACAGCTAGGAATTAAAGCCTGGTTCAGAAGAAGGTGTGAAACGAGGGATATTATTGCTGATGTCACATGGATTTTGGCTAAAAGCTGAGAATACCAGAAGATATTTACCTGTGTTTTATTGACTATATAAGGGCATTTGACTGTGTGCATCATAAGAAATTATAGATAACATTGTGAAGAAAGGGAAATCCAGGACACTTAATTGTGCTGATGTGGAACCTCTACCTAGACCAAGAAGTGATTGTTTGAACAAAACATGGGAATACTATGTGGCTTTAAATCGGGAAAGATGTGCATCAGTATTGCATCCTTTCACATGTTTATTCCATCTATCTGCTGCAAAAATTATCCAAGAAGCTGGACTATATGAAGAACACAGCATTAGGATTAGAGGAAGATTCATTAACAACCTGTGATTTGCAGATGACATAACATTGCTTGCTGAAAGTGAATAGGACTTGAAACATTCACTGATGAGATCAAATACCATAGCTTTCAATATGAATTACAGTTCACCATAAAGAAAATAAAGAAGAGCTCTGGTAGCATAGTGGATAAGGCACTTGACTGCTAATCAGAAAGTTGGTGGTTAAAAGCCACCAGCCACTCCTCAGAAGGAAGGTTGGGCAATCTACTTCTGTAGTGATACTGCCTGGGAAACCCAAGGAGGGGTGGCTATGATTCTGGTCCAACTTGACAGCAAAACAATAACAATAACAACAACAACAATAAAGAAAATAAAATCTTCACAACTGTATGAATAAACAACATCATAAAGTTGTCAAGGATTTCCTTTTACTTGGATCCACAACCAATGCTTATGGAAATAGCAGCCAAGAGATCAGTGTATTGCACTGTGCAAATCTGCTACAAAATACCTCGTTAATGTGTTCAAAAAAAGAAGCCCTTGGAGATTAAGTTGCACCAATCCAAACTATGATATTTTGAATCACCTTATATGCATGCAAAAGCTGAACAATTAATAAGTTCAATCAAAGAAGAATTTAATTATGGCATTGGTGATGAATATTGAATATACCATAGACTGCCACAGACATTTCCAAATCTTTCTTGGGAGAAGTACATTCAGATGCTCCTCAGAAGTGAGGATAGAGAATTTAGGGGGCAAGATGGC
>NW_006921725.1:3719871-3735288 GCF_000298275.1 Orycteropus afer afer | reverse complement strand
TAAATTTTGGTCAATGACATGAGACAAAGTATATGTGAACTGCTCTATGAAAAGTGAATTTACTCTGTAAATCTTCACCCAAATCCTAATAATAATAATAAAAAAAAAAAGAAGTGAGGATAGTGAAATTTTGTTTCATGTACTTTAACATGTTATCAGGAGGGATTAGTCCCAGGTCGACATGATATTTGGTGAAGCAGAGGATCAGTGAAAGAAGTTCCTCAACTAGATGAATTGATACAGTAACTACAATAATGGGCTCAAACAAAGCAATGGTTGTGCAATTACCAGAGGACCAGGCATTGCTCTGTTCTGTTGTGTGTAGGGTTGCTTTGAGTTGGAACTGACTCAATGGTACATAATTGCAACAAAGATGCTGTATGGCATAGCAAAATATATATATTTCACACTCATGTGTGACCTTAAACATTTTAGACTTTTGCTTTTCTCAAAAACAATGTCGTTTCATTTCCTTTATATCAACCTCTAGGAAAGTTGTTGAAAAATTAAATATCAACAAGGGTTATTCTTTTATTATTTTAGAGAAAATTCAAAGTTAATAGAAGTTCTAATGGTTCTTCCTGCGTTGCCATTGTATCATTTTTTATCTTACATATTTCCCTGGGTATGCCTAACCCACATTGAAAATTCTATTCTAGAGATTAAGTATACATGTTCTACTTCTATGATTTGTACCACAAAATTTAGTATTCAATAATTCAGTTAATTGACTGATTGATAAAATATCAGAAAACTACATGATTTAGACAACTACATTCAACTCCAGGTGAAGCCCATATGTTTTCTGGGCATAGAGAACAGATGCTAAATCTTGATTTATTCATTTGAGTGATATTAGATGGATACCAGAGACAATTCTGTAAAACGATGAGGTATTTCTTATGCATTTCATTCTCTATTATGACCTGTGTACTCCTCTGCTTGAGTCCTGACCCATCAACATGTGTACACCATGAGGAACCACCCTTTCTGTTTGTCTCTGACATCATACAAGTCAGCATCCCTTTTCCAGGTGTATTTGCTCTCATCCACATTCAGGTGAAAAATATCAAGTTAAAAATGCGATGCACTTTTCATGTATGTTACCTCCCATGAGACAGAGATCTATCTTTCAGTTTTCCTCCAATGGTAATATGAATAAAGCATAATATAAAGTAATAAAGGGAGACTTTCTCTAAGTATCTCTGTAGGGAATACTTCTTTTTAAAAAAGATTCATATGCCTCAATTCTGAGAGGCAATGTAAAGTTTTTCCCCAAGACAGATGAGCAAGTTAATGAGGGCTAAGGTGGTAGCTGAAGAAGATGGACAATCTGACATCTGATGGCTTTGCCTTGTTGTAATCTAAGGTTTGCACTTGTCCATGGGGAAATTAGAAGGGCATAGCAATAAACTACTACTTGCTGACAAAGCAGAGTGCTTTGTGAAGGCATTCCAGACTATTGACAAATACATAGCAAAGTGTTTAATTTATCAGAGTAAATGGTAGCTCATTTTCCATTCTAGGGTCAGTCTGACTATTTTTCTACATCTGAAGATGTACATCCAGAAAAAAAGGTAAGGGATTTGAGGCAAAGTGATTGATTTAGACAGAGGTAACAGTAGTTGATTATCTGATGCATACCAAGGTCTGTGTGCATGTATGTGTGTATACACATACATAAGTACCAAACACATTTTGTTGCTGTTATATGTCATTAAGCCAATTTCCAACATACAGAGACCTCACGTAACAGAGTGAAACTAGCCAATAAGGTTTTCTAGGTATTGATCTTTACAGGAGCATGTAGCCAAGTCTCGTTCACATATACAGAAATATGTATAAACTGTAAATATATACAGCATATAATACATAAATTAAAACCTGTAATTTTTGGAGATTATATGAATTTGTTAGATTCTGTCAAGTCAATTTCAACTCATAGTGACTTTTTGTACAAAAATAAATAAATAATAAAAATAAAACCCCTAAAAAGAAAGAAACACAGCACTGTCCTGCACTATCCTCACAAGCATTGCTAAGACTGAACCCATTGTTGCAGCCTCTATGTAAATCCATTTCACTGAGAGTCTTCCTCTTTTTATGCTGACCCTCTACTTCACCAAACTCAATGTCCTTTTCCAGGTATTGGTCTGTTGTAATAGCATGTTCAAAGTGTGTGAGGTGAACTGCCACCATCCATGTTTCTAAGCAGTATTCTGACTATTTCTTCCAAGACAAAATTGTTCATTCTTCTGAAAGTCCATGATGTATCCAATATTAATCCAAATGCATCAATTCTTCTTTGGTCTTCCTTAATCATTGTTCAGCTTTTATGTGCATATGAGATGATTGAAAATGCTATGGCTTGCATCAGGTGAACCTTAGTCCGCAAGGTGATATCTTTGATTTTTAACAATTTAAAGAGGTCTTTTTCAGCATATTTGTCCAATGAAATACACCCTTTGATTTTTTGACTACTGCTTCCATGGGCATTGAACATGGATTCAGGTAAAATGAAATCCTTGACAACTTCATTATGTTCTCTATTTATCATTATGTTACTTTTTCCATTTATGAAGATTTATATTTTCTTTATTTTGAGGTATAATCTATAATCCACATTTAAGGCTGTATACTTTGATCATCATCACTAAATGTTTAAAGACCTCTTTGCTCTCAGCAACCAAGGTTGCATCATCTACATACCACAGGTTGTTAATGAGTCACCCTCCAAACCTGATGCAGTGTTCTTCTTCACATAGTACAGCTCCTTTGATTATTTGCAAAGCCTATAGATTGAATAAGTATGGTAAAAAGATAGAATCCTAGCACACCTTTCCTGATTTAAATCACCCAGTATCCCCTTGGGAGCTCTGGTAGCACAGTGGCTAGCACTTGACTGCTAACCAGAAGGCTGGCAGTTCAAACCCACCAGCCACTCCTCGGAAGGAAGATGGGACAATCTACTTCCATAGTGATACTGCATCAGAAACTCAAGGAGGGGTCCCTATGAGTCAGATGGCACATAACAATAACAACAACAGTATCCCCTTGTTCTGTTGAATCTATTGATCTCTTGATCTATATACAGGTTCACATGAGCACAATTAATTCTCATGGGATTCCCATAATGTTATCTGTAATCTGTTATAAACCACACAGTCAAATTCCTTTGCATAGTCAATAAAAATCTGGTAAACATCTTTCTGTTACTCCTTGATTTCAGCCAAGATCTTTCTGACATCCTCGATAATTTCCCCCTTTGCACATCCTATTCTGAATCTGGCTTGAATTTCTAGCAGTTCCCTGTCAATGTCACACTGCAACCTTTGTCACTGACTCTTTACCAAGCATGTTATCCATCTCCAGGGATTGGTCCCTTCTGACAACATGACCAAAGTACAAGAGATGAAGTCTGGTCATTCTTGCTTCTGGAACTCCATGTTATTTTCAATACTCTTCCCCAATATCACAAATGCATCAGTCTATGTTGTTATTTTTGTTATGTGCCGTCGAGTCGGACCTGACTCATAGCGACTGCTCCTTGGGTTTCTGAGGCAGTGTCATTACGGAAGTAGATTGCCCCATTTCCTTCCAAGGAGTGGCTGGTGGGTTTGAACTTCCAGCCTTCTGGTTAGCAGTCAAGCGCCTCAGCCACTATGCTACCAGAGCTCCTAGGTCTTCCTTATTCATTGTCCAGCTCTCACATGCATTTGCATGAATTGAAAATACCATACTTGGGTCAGGTGCATCTTAGCTTTCAAAGTGGCATTTTTGCTTTTTAACACTTCAAAGAGATTTTACCCATAGAATATCTCAATGAGAAAGCTGAAGGTTTGAATTTTTATCTCAGTTTTTTTTTCAGCTTGAGTAATAGCAAGGATGCTCTTCCTGTTTGGTTTTCTAACTGCAGGTGTTTGCACATTTCATCATAAGACTTTACTTTGTCCTTTCCAGCCACTCTGAAATCTTCTGCTCACCTCTTTTACTTCTTCACTTCTCCTGTAGGTTTTAATTACTGTATGTTTCAGAGTCTCTTCTGACATCCATTTCTTTCTTTCTTTCCTTTCTAATGATCTTTTCCATTCTTCTTGTATGATATCCTTGATATCATCCCACAACTCATCTCTAAATTCAGGTGGGAAATATTCCAGGTTGTACTTTGGCTCTCATGGACTTTTAAAAAATTTTCTTCAGCTTCAACTTCAACTTGCACATGAACAATTGATGCTCCATGAGTGTTGCTCTGCCTGATGATAATGACTTTCTCTATCATATTTTTCCACAGATGTAGTTGATTTGATTCCTGTGTATTCCACCTGGTGAGGTCCACATGTATAGTCAATACTTATATTGTTGAAAAAAAGTATTTGCAATGAATAGATTATTGGTTTTGTAAAATTCTATCATGTGATCTCTGGCATTACTTCTCTCATCAAGGCCATATTTTCCAAATACTGATAGTTCTTCTTTGTTTCAAATTTTGCATTCCCATCACCAGTAAGTATCAATACATCTTGATTGCTTATTTAATCAATTTCATACTGCAGCATTTGGAAAAAATCCTCAATTTCTCCACCTTTGGCCTTAGTGGTTGGTGAGTAAATTAGAGTGATGGTCATATTAACTCACCTTCTTAGGAGCCATATGGATATTATATTATGAGTGACAGCATTGAACTTCATGATAGATCTTGAAATGTTCTTTTTGAGATTAGATGTGACATTTTTCCTTTTCAATTTATCATTCCTATTCTAATAGACCATATGATTTTCATATTAAAAATTACAAAATACTAATTATTTGCAGCTCACTAATGTGTAAGATTTCAATCTTCAAGTGCTCCTTGTCATATTTGACAAATTTAAATTTTTCTAGATTTGCACTTCTTATATTCCATTTTCCAGTTATTAATGGGTGTTTGCAGCTGTTTCTTTTCATTTTGAGTCATGCTGCATTAGTAAATGAAGATCTTGAAAGTTCTACTCCTTCCATATCATTAAAATCAGCTCTACTTTGAGAAGAAAGCTCATCCCCTGTCATGTTTTAAGTACCTTCCAACCAGAGAGGATCATCTTCCATCTCTGTATCAGACAACATTCCACTGCTATTCAAAGGTTTTCACTGGCCAATTTTTTCAGAAGTAGTTCACCAGACCCTTCCTCCTAGTTGGTCTTAGTTTGGAAGCTCTACTGAAAACTGTCCCATATGGGTGACTATGCTGTTGTTGGAAAGACCTCTGATATAGCTGGCACTTCACCACTTATATGTCAGTTTGTCATACTGTGGTGGCTTGCATGTTGCCATGAATCTGGAGGCTATGCCACCAATATCTCAAATATCAGCATTGTCACCCATGGTGAACAGGTTTTAATGGAGCTTCCAGACTAAGGTTGAATGGTAAGAAGGACAGGAACATCCAGTTCTGGAAAAAAAAAAAAAAAAAAAAACTGGTGAATGAAAACTTTATGAATAGCAGCAAAACACTGTCTGATATGTTACTGGAATTTTTTTTATGAAGAACCCTGAAACATTGCGTGATATACTGCTGGAAGATGAGACCTTCAGGTTGGAAGCAACTCAGAATATAACTGGGGAAGGGCTGCCTCATCAAAGTAGAGTAACCTTAATGACATGGATGAAGTAAAGCTTTTGAGAGTTTCATTTGCTGATGGGAAATGACTCAAAATGGGAAGAAACAGCTTCAAACTTCCATTAATAATCAGAACATAGACTGTAAAAATGAATCTAGGATAACAAGAAATTGTAAAAATTGAAATGGAATGCATAAAGATTGATATCCTAGGCTTTAGTCAGGTGAAATGGCCTGGTATTGGCTATTGTCAATTAGATAATCATATGGTCTACTATTTTGTTAATGACAAATTCAAGAGAAATAGTGTCACACTCATTGTCAAAAAGAACATTTCAAGATCTATGCTGAAGTACAATGCTGTCAGTGATAGGATAATACGCAAACTCCTACAAGGAAGAACAGTCAATACTAATATTATTCAAAGCAAAAGATGAAGAAATTGAAGATTGTTAACAACTTCTGCAGTTTTAAATTAACCAAACATGGAATCAAGATGTATTATTACTGGTGATTGGAATACAAAAGTTGGAAACAAGCAGCATCAGCAGCTGGAATATATGGCCTTGGAGATAAAAATCATTCTAAAGATGGCATGATAGAATTTTGCAAAACCAACACTTACTCATTGCAAATGACTTTTTTCAGCAACATAAATGGCAACTATCCACGAGGACTTCCCAGTTAGAAAGCACAGGAAGCAGATCGACTATATCTCTGAATAGAGTCAATAGAGAAGCTTAAAATAATTAATCAAAACAAGGCCAGGAGCTTGCTGTGGAACAGAGCATCAGTTGCTCATATGCAAGTTCATGTTAAAGCTGAAGAAAATTAAACTAAGTTCACAAGAGCCAAAATATGACCTTGACTATATCCTATCTGAATTTAAAGACCATGTGAATTTAAAGACCAAATTTGATGCACTGAACACTAATGACTAAAGACCAAGTAGTGAGTTATGAGATATCAAGAACATCATCCATGAAGAAAGCAAAGGCCATTAAAAAAACAGGAAAGGAAGAAAAGACCAAAACAAATGTCAGAAAATCTGAAACTCTCTCTTGAATAAAGAGTAGCTAAAGTGAAAGAAAGAAAATATTGAAATAAAGGAGCTGAACAGAAGACTTCAAAGGGTGGCTTGAGAAGACAAAGTAAAGTATTATAATGAAATGTGCAAAGACCTGAAATTAGAAAGAAAAATGGAAGAACATGTTCAGCATTTCCCAAGCTGCAAGAGTTGAAGAAAAATTCAAGTACTGGAGGAGTCTATGGGCAAAATATCAAATGATGCAGGAAGCATCAAAAGAAAATGGAAGGAATACACAGTCACTTTACCAAAAATATTTGATTGATGTTCAGCTAATTCAGGAAGTTGCATATGGGCAAGAACCAATTCTACTAAAGGAAGAAGTCTAAGCTTCAATGAAAGAATTGCTAATAAATAAATAAATAAATAGGCTCCAGGAATTGATGGAATACTCTTTGAGATGTTTTAACAAACGGAGTCAGTGCTGGAGGAGTTTACTCATTTATACCAGGATTTGTGCCCATTCCAAAGAAAGCTGATCTAACAGAATTTGAGAATTATTGAACAATATCAGTAACAACACACATGTAAAGTTTTGCTGAAGATAATTAAAAAATCGTTGCAGCAATATATTGACAGGGAACTTCCAGGACTGAAAGCTAGATTTACAAGAAGATGTTGAACTAGGGATATTATTAGTGATGGCAGAAGGATCTTAGCTGAAATGAAGGAATACCAGAAAGATATTTACCTGTGTTTTATTGACTATACAAAAACATTCAACTGTGTGGATCATAACAAATTACAGATAACACTGCAAAGAATGGCAATTCCCTAACACTTAACTGTGCTCAAGAGAACCTGTACATAGACCAAGAAGCTGTCATTCAAACAGAACAAGGGGATACTACATGATTTAAAAACAGGAAGAGTGTGAGTTGGGGTTGTATCCATTTACCATACTTATTCAATCCATATGCTGACAAACAATTGGAGAAGCCAGAATAAATGAAGAAGAAGACAGCATCAGGACTGGTGGGAAACTCATTAACAACCTGTGATATGCAAGTGACACAATTTTGCTGAAAGTGAAGAAGGCTTAAGGCACTTACTGATTAAGATCAAAGACTGCATACAGTCTGTAGTATGGTTTTCACTTTAGCATAAAGAAAATAAAAATGTCCACAACTGGACCAATAAACAATATCATTATAAATGCAGAAAAGACTGAAGTGAAAGATTTCATTTTACTTGGCTCTGTAATCAACATACCTGGAAGCAGCAGTCAAGAAATCAGACTTTGTATTGCACTGGACAAATCAGCTGAAAAAAAAAAAAAAAAACTAGTGCCATGGAAAGAGCAATGAATGTCACTTTGTCACTTTGAAGACTAGGGTGCACCTAACCCAAACCATAGTATTTTGAATAGTCTCGTATGCATGTGAAAGCTGAACAACGAATAAGGAAGACCGAAGAATTAATGCATTTGAATTGTAATGTTGGCGAATACTGAAAATATCCTTAACTGCCAGAAGAACAAAAAATTTGTCCTGGAAGAAGTGCAGCTGGAATGCTCCTTGAAAGCGAGAATGGCCAAATTGATCTCAACTACTTTGTTTATGTTGTCAGCAGAGTCCAGCTGCCAGAGAGGGTTGCTTGGTAGAGTTGAGAGTCAGAGAAATAGGGAAAGACTCTTGACAAGATAGATTGGCATGGTAGCTACAACACTGGGGTCAAGCATAACAAGGATGGGGGACATGGTGCAGGGCCAGACAGTGCTTAGATCTGTTGGACATAAGATTGCTATGAGTCAGAATTGACTCAAGGGCACGTAACACAATGACATCGTAGCTTCCAGTATCACAGCAACAAGCAAGCCACCACAATACGACAAAGCAACAGATGAGTGACAGTGGTATATGTGTGTGTGTGTGTGTGTATAGTTGTTGTTGTTGTTGTTGTTATGTGCCGTCGAGTCGGCCCCGACTCATAGCGACCCCTCCTTGGGTTTCCGAGGCAGTATCACTATGGAAGTAGGATTGCCCAACCTTCCTTCCGAGGACTGGCTGGTGGGTTTGAACCGCCAGCCTTCTGGTTAGCAGTCAAGTGCTTTAGCCACTATGCTACCAGAGCTCCTGTGTGTATAGTATTCTTCATAATTAAAACCTAGACTGTAACCTGAGTCTTACATATCTTCAACCAGCAGAAATACTTCACCTGTGAGAAGAAGCAACCTAAGCAATTTGAATTACTGAATGACATGATATGTGTACATATACAGAACCAACAGCAAACCCACTACCATCGAATTGATTCTGACTCAAGTGACCCCACTGGGTTTCCAAGGTAAATCTTTAGGCATTTAGATTGCCCCACCAACAACTTTCTGGTAGGCAGTCAAATGCCTTAGGCACTGTGCCGCCAGATCTCCTTTTAAATATATTAGATGGTGATTTTTGTTCTCTCTCTCTCTCTCTCTCCCTCCTTTTTTTTGGCCTATCACTTTTTCTTAGGTTGAAGCACAACTTCTGATCTTATACCAACTTCAAGTATGTAAAATACTTTTTCTCAGCTACTATTGCAATTGAGTTGCCTTGAAGTACTAATTTTAAGACAGTGAGATGATGAGCAAGGAAGTTGCTGTTGTTATTGTTAGGTGTCATCAAGTTGTCTCCAACTCATAGTAACCCTATGTAAAACAAGATGAAACACTACCCTGTCCTGCACCAGCCTCACAATCCTTTCTATACCTTAGCCCACATTGCAGCCATGCTGTTAATCCATATCATTGAGCACCTTCCCCTTTTTCACTGTCTCTCCACTTTATCAAGTGTGATATCCTTTTCCAGGGAATGGTCCCTTCTGACAACATGACCAAAGTAGGTGAAAGAAAGTCTGGCCATTCTCGCTTCCAATGAGCATTCCAGCTGCACTTCTTCCAGGACAGATTTGTTTGTTCTTCTGGCAGTCCACAGTAATTTAAATATTCTTTGCCAACACCACAACTCAAAAGAATCAACTCTTCTTCAGTCTTCCTTGTTCATTGTCCAGCTTTCAGATGCATATGATGTGATTGAAAATATCATGACGTGGGTTAGACACACCTTAGTTTTCAAAGAGACATGTTTGCTCTTCAGCACTTTAAAGAGGTCTTATGCAGCAGATTTGCCCGATGTAACACATCCTCTGATTTCTTGATTGCTGCTTCCAAAGATGTTGATAGTGAAACCAAATAATATGAAATCTTTGACAATTTCAATCCTTTCTCCATTTATGGTGATATTGCCTGTTGGTCCAGCTGTGAGGATTTTTGTTTTCTTTATGTTAAGATGTAATCCATTCTGTAGACTGTAGTCTTTAATCTTCATCTTCAAGTCATCTTCACTTTCATCAAGCAAGATTGTCTCATCTGCCTATTACAGGTTGCTAATGAGTCTTCCTCCAATCCTGATGCTGCATTCTTCTTCACATAGTCCAGATTCTTGGATTGTTTGGTCAGCATATATATTGAATGAGTATGGTGAAAGGATACAACCCTGACACACTCCCTTCTTGATTTTAAACCATGCAGTATTCCCTTGTTTTGTTTGATAAACAGTCTCCTGCTCTATGTATAGGTTCCTCGTGAGCACAATTAAGTTTAATGGAATTCCCATTCTTTTCAATGTTATCCATAAGTTGTTATGATCCACAAAATCAAGCACTTTTCCATAGTCAAATGCTTTTGCACATGAAAACATCTTTCTGGTAGTCTTTGCTTTCAGCCAACATATACCTGACATTATCAGTATTCTTCATCCCATGTTCCCTTCTGAATCCAGCTTGCATTACTGAAAGTTACCTGTCAATATACTGCTGCAAACATTTTTGAATTATCTTCATCTAGATTTTACTTGCATGTGATATTGATGTTATTGTTCAAAAATTTTCACATTCTGTTGGATCACCTTCCTTTGAAATGGGTGCAAATATGGATCTCTTCCTGTCAGTTGGCTAGGTAACTATCTTCCAAGTTTCTTGGTGTAACAAGTAAGTGCTTCCAGCACCACATCCATTGCTGAAACATCTCAATAGGTATTCTGTCAATTCCTAGAGCCTTATCTTTCACAAATTCCTTCAGTGCAGCTTCAACTTCTTCCTTAAATACCATTGGTTCTTGACCTTATGCCACTTCCTGAAATAGATGAACATTGACCAATTCTTTTGGGGACAGTGACTCTGTGTATTTCTTCCATGTTCTTTTCATGTTTCATGCATCATTCAATATTATTTCCATAGAATCTTTTAATATTACAACTCAAAGCTTAATTTTTTAATCAGTTCTCATAGCTTGAGAAATGCTGAGCATATTCTTCCCTTTTGATTTTCTAACTCCAGGTCTTTGCACATTTCATTATCATCATTGGCTTTGTCTGTTCAAGCTGTGCTTTGAAATCCTCTGTTCAGGTCTTCTATCTTGTCATTTCTTCCATTTGCTTTAGCTACTCTCCATTCAAGAGCAAGTTTCAGAGTCTCTTCCATCATCTGTTTTGGTCTTTTCTTCCTTTTCTGTCTTTTTAATGGCCTTTTGCTTCTTCAAGGATGAAGTTCTTAATGTCATCCCACAACTCATCTGGTTTTCAGTCATTGGTATTTAATGTACCAAATCTATCTTCAGATGGTCTCCAAATTCAGAACGGATATAATCAAGGTCATATTTTGGCTCTCATGGACTTTTTTAAATTGTCTTCAGCTTCAACTTGAAGTTGTATAAGAGCAGTTGATGGTCTATTCCACAGTCAGCTCAGGGCCTTGTTTTGGCTGAAGATATTGAGCTTCTCCATCATCTCTTTCCAGAGAAAGATTTCTGTGTATTCCACCTGGTGAGGTCCATATACATAGCTGCCGTTTATGTTGTTGATAAAATTATTTGCAATGAATAAGTTGGTTTTGTAAAATTCTATCATGGAATCTCTAGCTACATATCTATCACCATATTTTCCAACCAATGATTCTTCTTTGTTTCCAACTTTCACTTTCCAATCACCAACAATAATCAATACATCTTGATTGCATATTTGGTCAATATCAGACTACGGAAGTTGGTAAAAATCCTCAATTTCCTCTTCCTTGGCTTTGAGGGTTGGTGTGTAAATTTGAATAATAATAGTGTTAATTGTTCTTCCTTGTAGTTATATAGGTATTATCCTATTACTGACAGTATTGTACTTCAGGATAGATCTTGAAACTTTCTTTGTGACAATGAATGCTATGCCATTCCTCATCAATTTGTCATTCAAGGAATAGTAGATCATATGGTTGTCTCATTGATAATGGCCCAAACTAGTGCATTTCAGCTCACTAATGCCTAGGACATTGATCTTTATGTGTTCCATTTCATTTTTGACAACTTCTAATTCTTCTAGATTCATACTTCATACTTTCCATGTTCTTATTATTAATGATGTTTGTAGCTGTTTCTTCCTACTTTGGGTTATGCCACATCAGCAAATGGAGGTCCTGAAAGCTTTACTCCATCCACGTCTTTAAGATGGATTGTATTTTGAGGCAGCATCTTTCCCCAGTCATATTTTGAGTGCCTTCCAACCTGAGGGGCTCATCTTTTGCCATTGTATCAGACAATGTTTCAGAGCTATTCATTGTATCAGACAATGTGTCAGAGCTATTCATCAAGTTTGCCAGTAATATATGAGACAAAGTTTCACTGCTACTCATAAAATTTTCACTGGCCAACACATTGAGAAGTGGATGACCTCTTCCTTTTTCCAAGTCTGTCTTAGACTGGAAGCTCTGCTGAAACCTGTCCACCATGGGTGACCCTGCTGGTATTTGAAATACCAGTGGCATAGCCTCCAGCCTCATAGCAACACACAAACCACCACAGTAAGATGAACTGCCAGATGAATGGTGGAAAGCAGGAAAGTAGTTTTATATACATTGCAATTCAAATGCAATACTTCTGTCTCTTATTGTTACATATTCAGATTATGAAAATAGCATCTAGATACCAGAGAATTCAAGATGTTCTGAAAGGTAGAGGAATCTTCTAGTGTTTGAAGGGTCTATTCCTTTTTCTACTAACTTTTGCATTAGTTTCCATGAAGCTAAAAAAAATGGCACAGTTTTTCACTAATAGTTCTAGATGCTTCTGACTTGTCATATAGTTGTTATTGAATACAAATATCCTTTCAAACGTACAATTAAAGAGAAGTATTTTCTTTCTGTGTATTTCATTTTAAAAAGTAATAAAATCTCTGTGCAGTTTACTTTTTTTTCCCCTTTTTTCACAGACCTACCTATTAGCCAGGCACAAAGTTATGTTCTGGGAATAACACAAGCTTAAAATCCAATAGTGTAGCTGAGACATAAAGATAAAAATTGAATACATCAGGTTTGATGGAGGCAAAAAATTGTTATAAGCTATGAGATGTCAGAAAAAGTTATACAGGAAAAAATGATATTTGACTCCATTTAAATGATGAGTTCACTAAGCAAGTTGAAAATGATCATAATGTATATGTGTGGAGGATGGCTGAGGTTAGGTGTGAATTTTTAAGAGAGGAGACAAAACAAACAGGCCACAAGTGCTAAAACAGACTTCTCAGGGAGATCTCTGTAGGACACAGAATGGGCAAAAAAGTAATGGGAAGACAGAAGAATCTGAAGATTTGTCAAAGGGGAGAGATCAAGGAGAGTCTTATGTACCATGCTAAGGAGTTTTTTTATATCCCATGGTAAGCAGGGAATCATTAAACAGTTTTAATCAGAGACAGACGTGATTAGATTTGCATTTTAGAAAAATCAATCTTGCAGTAAAAGCCAGATGGATTGTGCAAGACTAGAGACATAGAATGATTCAGGTTCTTATTATTAAAAATCAGGACATGGCTAGGGTCTGCACTGGGGTAACAGCAGTGGCAATTAGAAAAGGGAGACCAGATACAAGAAATCTTTAGGAGGTGTAATCGAGAGAACATGACAACTGCCTTTTTTGTCTTATGGTGGCAGAATGAAGAGTTAATCATGGTCTATGTATCTAGTTTATGGGCACATAAAAGACAGGATTGCTCTTGTCATAAAACCAAAAAGACCCACATTCACTGCCTTTGAGTAATTTCTACTCATAGTGATCCCCAGTGGGTTTCTAAGCCTGTAAATCTTTACAGAAGTAGATAGCCCCATCTTCCTTCCATGGGGCAGCTGGTGGGTTTGAACCACTGACTTTCCACTTACCAGTCAAGTGCCTTATACACTACACCACCAGAGCTCCTTTCATAGAACTTGGAAATCAAATATCCGATATAAATGTAAGATTTAAAGATGTGCAAGCGGATAAAACTATTCAGGAATCTTAGACTGGAGTGAGAAAACGGGTAAATATAAAAATCCTATTAAGAAAAACAGATATGTAGGGACACACAGACCAATTAGAGCCAGCAACAAAGACTGATAAGGAATAAACTGAGAATGGAGGAAGTCTTAGAAAATGGGGTGTCATATAATCCAACTGGGAGAAGGTTTTAGAAAGTAGCCCACCACATATGCCTCAGAATGACCAAGAAGAGGACCAAAGGGTCCTTTGGATTTGATAGGTCATTGTCATTTTTTATAAAATAAAATCAGTGGAGTAAGAATATTGTCATCTAATATATGGCAAAAGACATCATGAGCACAATCTCTTGAGCTTATTTTTGTGAAGTATTTTGTGGGAATTGAGTAATATATTGAAAGAAGGATTTTAAAATAGAGGTGATATGTAGAGATGCTGTAAACTATTCAAACCAAAAACCAAACCCACTTCTGCTGAGTCAATTCTGACTCCTGGTGAAAATTGTACAACTGCCACATAGTGTTTCTAAGGCTATATATCTTCATCAAAGCACACTAGTACATCTTTCCCCCATGAAGCAGCACTGACTTTTTGGTTAACAGCCATGTGCTTTAACCACTGTGCCACTAATACCAACATGAAATTGTTTACAAATGAGACAAAAAGGGCTGAGTAAACACTAATCATTAGAAAATATAGAGTAGTTAACAATAAAACAGTAGATTATGTGGATATTTTGTCCATTCTTTGTTAATTCACTTCCCCTCCACCCCATGGCTAATTTCTCTGAAGGATGTATCTCCCCAGAGTATGTGGGTGCATCGCCCTAGGGGAGGTATTCTGCATGTAGGTTTCTCTACTGTTGGACTGAGAGCCAATTCACGGGAGTGTGTCCAATTCTAGGCCCGAAAAGTAACCTGGGATCACAGTCTTGGGGGTTCCATCA
Organism: Orycteropus afer afer; assembly: GCF_000298275.1. NCBI lineage: Eukaryota > Metazoa > Chordata > Mammalia > Tubulidentata > Orycteropodidae > Orycteropus > Orycteropus afer. The sequence continues at coordinate 3,720,389 of NW_006921725.1, read as the reverse complement.
GACTCTATCTGACCAGTAATTCTGGTCATTTTTGTGTTTTTGAATTTTGTTCCACATTTTTGCTCCTGCTGGATCCAGGATCTCCAGTTTTGATCACTTTCCGAGTGGTTGGCATTGAAAATTGGGCACCATCTAGTTCTTCTGATTTCAGGGCCCAAGATATCCTTGGACTAATTGTTTCCATATGCCTTTGATTTTCTTCACTCTTGTTTGCTTCACTTCACTTAATTCACTTTCTTATGAAAAAAAAAAAAAAAATACATAAAGTAAACTTTAGATTGTGGACTTTTTTTTTTCCTAAATGAAATAATACAAAGAATGTATTCTGATTTAAGCATACCAACTCCTATAAAATATCTATTTGGTATTTTTTAATGTAATTTTTGTTGGTATAACTCCAAAATCCATTCCTCTGCATGTATGATAACTTCATCTCCCCACAGTGGGTGAAATTATCTATCAAATATATATATATACATATATGTGTGTATATATATATATATATATATATATATATA
>NW_006921725.1:3702002-3719608 GCF_000298275.1 Orycteropus afer afer | reverse complement strand
CCACCAACCTCTCCTTGGAAGGAAGATGGGGCAATCTACTTCTGTAGTGATACTGCCTCAGAAACCCAAGGAGGGGTCGCTATGAGTCGGGTCCAACTCGACGGCACATAAAAACAACAACATATATATATGTGGATGTATATATATGTGTTTCTTGGGATGTGTCATGTCATGGTCTGATCATTTATTGCTTGAAGGAATAATTACAATTCTGAAACACAGAAATGTTAAATACATTGTTATTACAAGCTTCTGGAACTCCTTGATACCTGAGCTTAGAGTTCTTTTTCCCTGAAGTAATTCAATCTATGGTATTTAATTTCACCCTTTTAGAGAATAATAATATCCTTTTTCAAAATTCCTGAATGGAGGATTGTGGGAGGAGGGCTACCTGTGATAGTAGAACTTGGAAAGCTAATTGACCATTGTGGGGACAAAATCTGTAACCTTGGCCTCATTAACATTTTGCCCAAACCAACCAGACTAACAAGCATAAGGCACTGATGCTAATATAATGTTGGTGCATAATAAACAATTTTAAATTAGAATATGCAATCTGTTCTCAAATATGAAATAAGGCTTTTAAAACTAAAAAAACTAACTATACATAGTTTTGCTTTTTTTCTCACAATTATTTTAACTGTTTATAAAATTTGTTTATAAATTTGACCTGAAGTTATCTCTAGTTGCAAATCAGTATTTGTATATGCCATTCCTGTTTCATTATTATGTAGCATGATAAGGATAAAATAAACTTCATTAAACTATAGAAATGGTATGATATAGATATGGTTTTTAAAACTGAACAGGAAAAAAAAGTTCTGGTTTCAGTTCAGACATGTACTAAGTTTGAAAGTCATCATGACTCTACTTTTTTCAACAAGAAAAAAAATAATAAAAATAACACCAGCCTGAAAATGTATGACTTTTCTTGGATCCGTCAGAGAACTGAAGTTGCAGAGCAAACTTGCACCACAAAATCTGAAGAGACGGGTGAACCAAAGAGGATGAAATCTACTTACCTGAAGCAGAAGCCACTGGATTCACACACTGGCAGAAAGAGTTAAATGATAATTTTGACTAATTGCTAGAGGCTGAAAGTGAGAATATGCTGAAGAGTCCTTTTGTGGGTTTTACCTACAGGAAATCCACTGTTTTAGTTATCTAGCACAGCTGTAAAAGAAATACCACAAGTGGATGGCTTTACAAACAGAAATTTATTCTCTCACAGTTTAGGAGGCTGAAAATCCAAATTCATAGTACTGACTTTAGGATAAATCTTTCTCTTTCTGTGTCTTTTTGTTCTAGGTGGATCTCAATGCAGAGACCCTGGGGCCTGGCTCTTCTTTCTTAGTGGTGGTAGGTCCCACCCCTCTGTTTGCTTCTCTCTCCTTTTATCTATTGTAAGATAAAAAGCATTGCAGGCCATACTCCTGGGAAACTCCCCTCACATTGGATCAGGGCTGTGATGGGATTAAGGGTATTGCATCCCAACTTAATCCCCTTACACTTGATTGATTTATCACATCAAATGACCTCATGGGGAATCTTTACATAACTGCCACATAACATCATTACTTAACTGCCAAAGCACTGAGAATCTTAGGCCAGACAAATTAAAGCATGTTTTTTTGGGGGGTGGGGCACAGTTCAATCCATGACATTCACTAAGTTCTAACAGTGAAGATCTAAGGGGGAAAAAAAAAAAAAACACAACCTCCTGTCTCTGGCAAGAGGGGAGAAAGAGATAGTCCTTGTAAACTGCACTGATGGTTCACCATGAAAGTCTCTTGGTAGCACAAAGGTGGTTTGTACCAGACTAACCTGAATGTTGTTGGCTCATATTCACTCAGCCAAATAACAACAACAACAACAACAACAACAACAACAAAAAAAACATGGCAAACTGTTTCTGTAAGAATCATAGTAAAGAAAGACTTATGGAGCAATTCTACTAGGTAACACATGAGGTTTTCATGAGTTGGAAACCCATCATCTTCCGTGATGTGTTTGGTTTCGTCTCTATGACAAAAAGCTTTTCCCTGGGGAAAACCTGGGGGAACAACATTTTCATCCTATTTTGGCTTCATTTTTGCTTTTATCTATTGGGGAAGAGGATACTACACAAGTGATGAAACATTTGTGAAGTTCAAAATCCAGAGAAACAGGCCATGAAAAGATAAATATCATTCTGCAGTTATAAAAATGCTTCCCCTCCACTACAATTTGCCTCCACACCAATTGGGCTCCAGTAAAATAAAAGTGGATTATAGATGAAAAAGATACAGTATGTATCTGAGAAGAACTTAGAGAAGTCCAATGAGAAAAGACTAAAAACATTAAAACTAAAAGAATTGCGAGTATTAAACAGAGCCAAATTCCTGGAAAGATTAGCATACATCTTCACACTGAAGATTTATTTATCTCAGTCTCTATTATTATCCTATTATTTTTGTGCAGCAAAGAAAAGTTTGATAAAACCCAATACCCATTATAATAAAAACTCTCACAAAAGAAGAAAGAGCGAGGATTTTTTTTTTTTTTTCAATTTCATAATAGCATTTCCGAAGTTCACAACTACCATCATACTTAATGGTGAGGAACTGGACACTTTCTCCAAAAGATCAAAAACAAGTCAAGGATGTCATTTTTCAATACTCCCATTCAACATCATTTTGGAAATTTTAGCTAGTGCAAGAAAAATAGAAAAAGGAATAGAGGTATACTGAGTGGAATGAAAAAAAAAAAAAAAACTGTCTTTGTTCACAGATATGATTATCTGCATACAAATCCTAAAGAATTGGCAAAAAGCAAACAAACAAAAAACCTGGAACAAATAAGTCAGTGCAGCAAAGTCACAAATGACAAAATATTGAACAAAATCTATATATAATCTATATGCAGAAAACCACAAAACTCTTATAAATTAAGTCAAAGAAGTTCTTATTTCCATGTATATATATTTTAGTTGATGATGTAGCCCTTCACATCTTTTGTCCATTTTTTAATTGTTTTGATTGTTTTCTTATTGATGAATTTTAATTTGTGTATTCTAGATGTAAGTCTTTTATCAAGTGAGTATTTTGCAACTATTTTCTCCCAGTCTCAGGCTTCTCTTTTTATGATCTTAGTAGTGTCTTTCTTGAAGCAGAAGTTTTAAATGTTAATGAAGTCCAAACAATGAATACTTTTGTCTTCTTTCACAAATGGTGCTTGTGGCATTGTATCTTCAAACAACACCAAATCCTTTGTCACCTGAAATTTTTCCTAAATTTTATTCTAGAATTATATTTTTGCAATTTATATTTAGGTCTGTGATTCATTTTGCATTAAGTTTTAAGAAAGATATGAGATTTGTATCTAAGTTTTGGTTTTATTTATTTTCTGCACATGAACATTCATTTGTTTTATACTACTTACTGAAAAGATGACCTTTTCTTCATTGATTTGCCTTTGCCCTTTGGTCAAAGATCAGTTGGGTATATTTGTATGTATTCATTCTTGGGATTTCTATTCTTTTTTTTTTTTTTTTTTTTTTGTAATATGTGCCTATACTTTTGTTAGTATAGCAATGTTTGATTAATATACAGAGTTACCTACCTACTTTTTTAAATACAGAACTTCTCGAAATTGAGTGGTATAAATCCAACTTTGTTGTTCATCAGTATTTTGTTGGCTATCTAGGTCATCCTTGCCATATGTACTTCATAATCAGTTTTCTGATATTTAAAAAATAGCTTGGGGGAATCACTTTGAATCTATAGATCTAGAATACTTCTTCATTTTTTTTTAGCTCATCTTTGATTTCTTTTATCAGAATTTGTGTTTTTCACATAAAAATAATACACAGATTTATACTATTTTATTTTTTGGTGTATTGTAAATGGTTTTTTTTTCACTTTGAAATTCCAATTGCTCATTATTGTTAGTATATAGGGAAGCAATTGGTACTTGTGTGTTAATCTTGTATCCTGTTTATTTGTTCCAAAAGTTTTTGTGTTAATCCATCAGGATTTTTCTACGTACACAATTACACTACATATGAATAAAAATGGTTTTATTTTTTCCTTTCTGATATGTATATATTTGAGTTCCTTTTGTGACTTCCTTCCAAAGAATGCAGTATGGAAATGGGGGGAAGGGATTATAAGGGAAAGAATAACTTTCTAGTGGAAACACCTGTCAAGAACTTCCTCAGACTAGTAATTAGGTTAATATCAACAGTAAAAAGTCATGCTGATAATATGCAGTATTTAATATTATGATTATATGAATACACTTATCTTGTAAATATATTCCCCAAAACACAAAACCCTAGTTTAATCATGAGAAAAACATTGGAAAACTTCTTGTTGAAAATCATTCAACAAAACACTGACCATTACTCCGGAAAACTGTCAGGGTCATCAAAAGCAAGAGAAGTTGAAAAACTGTCACAGTTCAATGGAGTCTAATGGATATTATTTCTAAATGCATGGTTTTATCCTGGATAGGATCCTGGCATCAGAAAAGGACATGAGATGAAAAGTGTGGACTTTTGTATAATAAAAAATAAAAAAAGAAAATTTTGCAAAATTGGACAAGACTATATTAAGGCTTCTTATGTAGCTATAACATTCAATCGAATTTTACTGCTGAAGGGATAGGCACATAGATCAATGAGAGAGAATAAAAAACAAGAAACAGAGGCACACTAATATGTTCCAGAGATTTTTTTATAACAGTACAAAGTAAATTCAAAGGAAGTAGGAGAGCCTTTCCACTAAGTGCTGCAGAAACAGGTGGATGTCCAAAGGCAAAACTATCGAATATAAATATCCCTAAGTTTATAAATAAAAATAGAAGACTACTACTACTACTACTACTAATAATAATAATAATTATACCTCAAGTGTACATTTTATACAAAAATTAACCAAAAATGAATCAAAGATTAACTGTAAAATGATAAAATGGTTAAAAATAGGAGAAAATATTTAAAACCTACAGCAAGGCAAGAGGTCATAGACTCAATACCAAAAAGATTGACTTTTAAAAGTGAAAACTGATAAATTGGGCCTCATCAAATTTAAAATTTTTGCCCTATGAAAGCCCCTTCTAAGGGGATAAAAAAATGAACTATGATTTGGGAAAAAATAATTGTAAAATACATATTCATCAAAAAGTTTTGTTTAATATATTCATTATATAAGTTCTCAACACTCAAAAGCAGAAAAGAAAATTAAAATCCAATTAGAAAATAGGCAAAAGACAAGAGGAAACATTTTCTCTTATGAAGATATTGTTTGTTGTTACTGTTGTTATGTGCCGTGGAGTCTGACCGGACTCATAGCGACCCCTCTTCGGGTTTCCGAGGCGGTATCACTATGGAAGTAGATTGCCCCACTTTTCTTCCAAGGAGTGGCTGGTGGGTTTGAGCCTCCAGCCTCTGGTTAGCAGTCAAGTGCCTTAGGCACTATGCTACCAGAGCTCCCTATGAAGATATACTGATGTCAAATAAGCATCTGTAAAGATAATCAACTCTTTTAGCCATTAGGGAAAAGCAAATTTAACCCACAATGAGATATCACTACATACCTATCAGAATTACTGGAAAAAAAAAGAAAGAAAAATGCTAACAACAAATGCTGGCAAGGATCCAAAGAAATGGGATCATTCATTCATTATTGGTGGTAAAATAAAATGAAACAGCTACTCTGGAAAACAGTTTAACACTTACTTATAAAACTAAACACACACTTACCATATGTCTTAGATTTTCCTTACTGCCATAACAAAATACCACAAAGTAAGAAATTTAAAAACCAGAAACTTATTGTCTGACAATTTTGGAGGTTAAAGTTTCAAGGTCATGTGAGTAAGGCTTATGCTGTCTCTCTCAACTCTAGGGGAAAATCCTTCCTTATTTCTTTCAACTTCCAATAGATTAGGTCACTTCTTGGCATTCCTTGGATTGTAGATGGATCCTCAAGTGATATCTTTCCCATGTGTATGACTCTGTTTCCATGTCTGTTCTCCCTTTGTATAAAATACTTTTCAGAAGGAATTAAGATTAGGCTCAAAATATTCCAGTATGGCCTCATTCTATTTAGCTGATAGCTACAAAAACAATCTGTTTCTAAACAAGGTGATATTCACAGGTATGTGGTTGTTGTTATGTGCCATCAAGTCGGACTCGACTCACAGCGACCCCTCTTTGGGTTTCTGAGGCAGTATCACTATGGAAGTAGATTACCCCATCTTCTTTCCGAGGAGTGGCTGGTGTGTTTGAACCGCCAGCCATCTGGTTAGCAGTCAAGTGCCTTAGGCACTATGCTACCAGAGGCATTAGAATTTCAACATATCTTTTTCTCTGGGGGGGAGGTAGCAGATAGAGTGGGAGGAGACGCATTTTCATCCATAGCATCATTTTGTTGTTGTTAGGTGCCATTAAGTTGGTTCCAACTAATAGTGACCTTATATATACCAGAATGAAACACTATTTACACATGTACTATCCTTACTATACTGTGTATATTTGAGCTCACTGTTGCAGCTACTGTGTCAATGCTTTTCATTGAGGTCTTCGTCTTTTTCTTGCTGACCCTCTACTTCAGCAAACATGATTCTTAATGGATTGCTTCCTCCTGATAATGTGTCCAAAGAAAGTAAGATGAAATTTAGCCATTCTTGCTTCTAAGGAGTACTCTAAGGAGCAACTTTCTTCTGAAAGTCCATGATATAGTCAACATTCTTCACACAAACACCACAATTCAAATGCATTATTTGACTCAAAAATTGCACTTTTGGGCCTTTATTATAAAGAAATGAAATTTTATGTTCACACAAGTCTGTACCAGAATGTACATAGAAATTTTACTCATCATACTCCAAAAATGAACACTATCAAATGTCTTTCAGTGGGTGAATAGATAAACAAACTTGTATATGCATACCATGTGTGTTCAATTGAATAGTGACCCCCAAAATCCATGGCCTTCCTTGAACCTCATAATGTGACCTTTTTGGAAATGTGATGTTTGCAGATGTGATTATTTAAGTTAAGATGAGACCATATTTCTGTAAGATGGTCCCTAAATACAATATACTGTTGTCCTTATGAGAAAAGGACAAAGGGGAAGAAACACACAGGAGAATGCTCTGTGATAAAAGGGGCAGAGATTGAAATGATGTACCTACAATCAAGGACACCAGAAGCTAAGGAAAAGATAGATTGTCCCTTGGAGTGTGCAGAGAGAACACGATCCTCCAAATACCTTGATTTCACAGTTACAGCCTCCAGAGCTGTGAAAGAATAGATTTCTGTTGCTTTCAACAGTTTATGGCAATATGTTATAGTAGCTCTGTTGTTATTTGCCATCGAGTAGGATCCAACTCATAGTGACCAATCCTTGGTTTCACTATGGAAGTAGATTGCCCAACCTTCCTTCTGAGGAGTGGCTGGTGGGTTTGAACCACCAGCCTTCTTGTTAGCAGTCAAGTGCCTTAGGCACTACACTACTAATAAACTATGGAATACTACACAACAATACAAAGAAACAGACTATGGCTATATTCCACAAATAGAATGCATCTCAAGGGAATTGTGTGAAAAAAAAAAAACCTCAAAAGTTTGAGTACTACATGGTTCCATTTTAAAACTTAATTGTTATATGAAAATTATAAACATGGAGAATAGATTAGTAGTATCCGAGTATTAGAGATTGAGAGAAAGGTTAGTTACTTTCGATGATTGAACAGTCTTATGTCTTGATTGTAGTGGTTTCACAAATCTACATATGTGATGAAATTTCATAGAAATACACACACACATGCACAGATGGGTGCATGTAAAGTTGGTAAAATATAAATAAGCTCTGTGGATTGTACCCATGGACAAATTCTGGTTTCGATATTGTACTACAGTTATAGAAGATGTTCCTATTGGGAGAATGTAGATGAAGAGTACATGGAACATCTTTATACATTTTTGGGGGAAGCTTCCTCTGGATCTATGATTATTTCAAAATGTAAACCTGAAAATAAATGATGGTCAAGGTTTTTGGACTTTGAGTAGCATTCATAAGACTTAAACATTAGTTTAACCATTGCCATTTAATACCTGGCAGTGATATAGTATCGTTGTTTGCTTGTTTTAGATAAGAATCTATTAACACAGAAAATTCTCCCTGTGTATGTCAAAAAAAAAAAGAGAGAAAAGATAGATAATGATTATTTGCTTAGATTGTATTTCCTATGTGGCACAAAATAGTTGGTAGGATCATTCTGTGCAAACTATTGAAGAATCCAGGAGATTATTTTATATCTTTATGTAGCACTATATATCTTTTAAATCCTTTTGCATAACATTACATCACCACAACCACAGGCTTTGTGCAGGGAAGTGATATTATTCAAATTTTTCAAATTAGAAAATTTAATTTCATAGGTTAAATATAGTGCCAACTATCATAATGCAAGGTGTTAATAAAATAATGGATTGTTATTGTTAGGTGCTGTGATGTTCTTGTTAGGTGTCATCAAACCAACTCTGATTCATAGTGACCCTACATACAACAGAACAAAACACTGCCCGGTTCTTGGCCACCTCCACAATCCTTGCTATACTTGAGCCTATTGTTGCAAACACTGTGTCAATTCTTCTTGAGGGTCTTCCCCTTTTCCACTGACACTATACTTGTCTATGCCAGATATTCTTCTCCAGGGAATCATCCCTTCTGACAAGATCAAAGGAGAAAAGATAAAGTGTGGCCATTCTCGTTTTCAAGGGACATTCTGGTTACTCTTCTTCCAGGACAGATTTATTCCTTCTGGCGGTCCATGTTATCTTCAGTATTCTTTGCCAATACCACCATTCAAAGGCATTGACTCTTCTTCGGTCTTCCTTATTCGTTGTCCAGCTTTCACATGCATATGAAGATGCTGAGATTACCATGGCCTGGGTTAGGCACATCTTATTCTTAACAGTGAGATCTTTGCTTCTTAACACTTTAAAGAGGTCTTTTGCAGTAGACTTCCCCAGTGCAATATGACGTCTGTTTCTTGACTGTTGCTTCCATGGGTGTTGATTGTGGATACAAGAAAAATCAAATTCATGACAATTTCAACCTTTTCTCCACTTATCAGGATGCTGCTTATTGGTTCAGTTGTGAGGATTTTTGTTTTCTTTATGTTGGGTTGTAATTCATACTGAAGACTTTAGTATGGTCTTCATCAGTAAGTGCTTCAAGTCATCTTGACTTTCAGCAAACAGGGTTGTGTCATCTGCGTATCACAGGTTGCTAATGACTCTTCCTCCAATTCTGTTGTTGTTTTCTTCTTCATATTATGTAGCTTCTCAGATTATTTACTCAGTATATTGATTGAATTAAGTATGGTGAAAGGCTATAACCCTAACACACACCCTTCCTGATTTCAAACCTTACAGTATCCCCTTGTTCTGTTCGAATGATAGCCTCTTTTTCTATGCATGTGTTCCTCATGAGTAAAATTAAGTGTTATGGAATACCATTCCTCAGAATTTTTATAATTTGAAATACCTGAATAATATAATTTGCATACACAAATCCTGTGGTTGTGGTGATGTAATGGAGTGTGAGAGGATTTAAAAGATATAAAGTGCTACATAGAGTCATAAAATCATTCCTATATTCTGCAGCTTCCACAAAATGATCCTACCAGTGATCTTAGTGGCACAGAGAAAATATCATCTAAACAAATAATCTCTCTTTTCTCTCTTTTTTGGCATTAACTTTAAAGAGATCATTTGCAGCAAATTTGCCCAATGCAATATAATTTTTTATTTCTTTTTTTTCTTTTTCTTTAAATTTGTTTTGTGACACTGATTACATCCTCTACATCATAACAGCTATCCACCCACTTCCTCTCTGTGGTTACCCTCTCCCTGTGCCTTTCTTGAATATACCTTCCTGCCTCCCTACATTTCCCCCTGTGCAAATGTTGCCCTTCTGATCTCCCATGGCTGATTATTCTAAATAGTGCCTGTCCCTAGTACAGTTGTTTGACTTGTAGGCCTATCTACTGTTCTGCTAAGAGTTAAGCTATGAGAGTGATTTTAATTCCAGGGCCAAAGGGTGACTTAGGGCCATAGTCTCAGAGGTTCTACCAGTCTCTATTCAACCAATAAATCTGATCTTTTTTGTCTTTTTACTTATTTAATTATTTTGCTCCAAATTTTTTCTCTCCCATTCTATCCAGTATCTACAATTTTAACTCCTTTCCAAGTGATGTGCATTTATAGACAGGCATCATCTATGTTTTCACTGGACAGTGTTTTTCAGAACTTGACTGCCATACCTTCCTTCCTAGTCTGTATTAGTCTGGAAGCTCCGCTGAAATGTGGCCACCATGGGTGACTTAGTTGCCATTTTAAAAACCGATGGCATAGCTTCCAGCATCTCAGCAACATGCAAGCCACTACACTATGACAAACTGATAGATGAGTGGTGGGCTAAATGTGTATGTGAGAAAAATATAGAAATAATGTTTGAGTGTTTTATGTCCACCTAGAAAATACAGCACTGAGCACAAAGAAATATCATGATCTTTCTAAAAACAATTTGTTGCAAAGTAAAATTCATTAACATGTTAGATATGAATGATGATCCAAATACATTTAAATATCATTGTTCCATTATTGTGGTATATTTTGAGAAATATAAAAACTTATCATGAATCTATATAATGCTACTCTGTATATTGCAGTGTATCATGACATAGTCTTATGAGATACAATTGAAGGAACTAGATTTACTAACTTGTATTTGAATACAAGACTTCAGGAAGTCATGAGAAATTTCTTGACAGAATCAATTTATTTATTATTTTTTTTAATGGAAGGCTTAAGAAAGTTGTTTCTGTTTGGCATATTTTAGGTCAAAATCAGAAAGATTTTTCTTTTGTTTGTTTGTTTTTATTTTCTCTTTAATTGGAAAAAAGATCCAAAAGTAGAAGTGACTATTTTGCCATATGGTGAGCTCACTATTATTGGAATTATTCAAGCAGAACTTGTTAAGATACTTCTCAGGGTTGTGGTATATAGTTTCTAACATTTAAATAAATTGACAAAATAAGTTCTAAGTCTCCCTTTTCTGACACACAGACAATTAGACAAATGTAAAACACATAAACTAATATGTATAATTTGGGCAAGCAAAGAAATTAAACCAACTAGTTAATAAGATGAGAAAGTGGGAGTGGCTGCCTCTCAGGAGGCACTTTTTTGGTAGGGACATGTTCCCAAACCTTGTTGACAATACACTACAGGGATTCTAATCTAATAGACATTAGATTTGGATTTGAAGAGGTAATTCCTCTTATACTTTACCCTGAAAAAGATAATGAGACAGCTATGGAATCAATTAATAAAGAGATGTTATGGATTGAAATATGTCCCCCCAAAATTTGTGTTGTAAATTCTAACCACTGTAGTGCCTAAAATCTCATTTGGGAATCTTTTTTTTTTTTTTTTTTTAATGTCAATGATGGAATAATATGTAAGATATTTCTTAAATCAATCTTTTGAGATATAAAAGAGATTAAACAAGCAAGCCAGAGAGCAGAGATGGGAGGAGATAGATGTTGTTCTACCTGAAGATCACCAAAAAGATAAATGGTAGAAGCTAAAGTGAGAAAGACCTTCCCAATGGACAGAAAAGCCTTCCCTTAGGGCAAGCACTCTGATTCCAGACTTCTAGCCTCCTAAACTGTGAGAAAATACATTTCTGCTTGTTAAAGTTACTATTTTGGTATTTCTGCTATAGTAGCACTAGATAACTAAGAAGTTGGTACCAAGAAGTGAGGTGCTACTCTAATAAATGTCAGCAATGGGGAAGTGGTTTTGGAACTGGTGAATGGAGGGAGGTTGGGAGATATTTAAACTCCTTGGAAGGAAGGTTGGGTAATCTACTTCCACAGTGATAATGCCTCAGAAACCCAAGGAGGGAACCCTATGAGTTGGATCTGACTTGATGGCACTGGGTAGGTAGTGGTAGTAGAACAGCAAAAGAAGATCTCTGATGATAGAGTGGTTAAGGCATTCAGTTGGTAACCAACAGGTCAGCAGTTCAAAACCACCAGTCACTCTGTGGGAGAAAGATGTGGAGTTTACTTCTGTGAAGATTTATAGCTTTGAAAATCCTATGAGGCAGTTCTACTCTGCCCACTAGGGTCACTATAAGTCAGAATTAACTTGATGGCAATGGTTTTGCTTATTTTTAAGTAGCAAAAGAGGAAAAACCCTTAACAAGATGGATTGACACAGTGATTGGATCAGTGGGCTCACACCTAGCAATAATTTTAAGAATGGCTCCAGACTGGAAGGTGTATCTACATAGGAGATCCTGGATAGAGTGGGAGAACAATATGGAACAATACTCAAAATCATTAAAAAAGGGGGGGGGCAGGTTTGCTGGTCTGCTAGAGCCTGGTAGAACCCCGGAGACCGGAACTGAAACCACTCCTGTGGCTTCCAGCCTAACAAAAGACAGACAGACATATGAGCTGAACATTTACATTATGTAGATACACTCCTTGGAGAAATCATTAATAGGAGAATAGAAGGGTTGTATATGCACAGGGAAACAGCTTGGGGGACAGGAGTGCATGGGAAGGAAAGACACAGGGAAGAGGTAACTATGGGGAAGAAGTGGAAGGGGAGCTGTTGTGTGAGAGATTGCAGTCCATGTCACCAGACAAAGTGTATGTGAGCTAATATATGGAAAGTGAATTTGTTCTGTAAACTTTCACTCAAATCACAATAAAATAAATAAATAAATAAATAATGAAAGAATGGCTCCAGACTGGGCAGTGTTTGCATCTATTGTAAATGGGATCAATATGATTTGGAACCAACTCCACAGCACCTAACAACAAAAATAGTAAAAGCCTAAATTACCTTGAACAGTCAGTTGGTAAAATTATGGATGTCAAAGGCAGTTTTGTGGAGGGATCAGAAGGAAATGAGGACAGACATAGAGAAAATCTTTTTTGTCTTAGACAAATGGTGCCATGGTGACAAATACACATGGTGCCAGCAACAAAATCCTACTAGACATTTAGACATTGAATGAACAGTGTAAAATGAAAATAAAACATAAAGACATGGAAAATTCTGTTGAACAAACCAAAGATAGATGTTCCAGAATTTTCACCAAAGATGTAGCCACATAATATCTTGTTAAAGAGATTAATCCTGAGACTAAACAGCTACTACAGTAGAAAACCCATCACCTTAGACTGAAGGGGACAGAGATAGGATGAAAAAAGGCAAGTTGTTTGCCTCTTGGAATTCTGGAGGCAGCCAAAGGATTTACATTTTTTGTCCTCCAAGAAAGAAGGAGCAGCTAGGAGACTGGTAGGATTGTGGAAGGAGCACAGGAATCAGGGCCACCTCAGTTTCACAAGGTTGTGACCATGGCCTCCTGGGTATCAAAGAGTGGATCCACACTTGCCAGGTCTCCCAGGGCAGGGCCACAGCCACTTAGGTTTCAAAGGGAGGAGCCACAGCCTCCAAGATTTCAAAAAGAAAATAAATTTCTGCATGTTAAAGCCACCCACTTGCGTATTTCTATTATAACATCACTACTTAACTAAGATAAGAGGTAATTAAACAAACACAATATGAAAAACTGAGGGAAGAAATAGCCATTAAATATAACAAGTAAATAAATTTTCTCTCTTAAACAGTTCATAGAAACCCTGGTGGCCCAAGCAAGGATTAAAGTGCTTATCTGCTACCCTAATTGTTGTAGTGAACCTACCCACCAGCAGCTCTACAGTTGAAAAGACCTGGCAATCTGTTTCTATAAAGAATTGCAAAATAGGAAATCCTTTGGGGCAGCTCTACTCTATCATATAGTGCCGCTGTTAGTCGAAATCAACTTAACGGCATACAACAAAAACAACAAACAGAAAATAGGCATTAAAATCAGTCAGAGTTTTTGTAGTCTGGTAAAAAAGGTTTAAAATGGAAATACATTATCTTGAAGCTGGAGGGGAATTTGAATATTTCTTCACACCTTTTCTTTCATACTTTACACATTTTGTACACAATAAAAATATTATTTTATATTCTGAATAAAATCCTGCTGCTGAAAAAGAAATGAAAAATAACACTATGATAAAATAATTTGAAGAAAATAACACAGAGAGTAGAATAAACCTGAAGTATCGAGGAAGCTCTATGGTGAAAGACATTTTGTTAACCTTCACATTTTACCCATTAGTAGACTATGAAACAGTAATTGTTCAATAATTACTTCTCTAAAAACAAAATTCCTTAGGGACATTAAGTGCCCTGCTCAGTTCTCACGAATGTTTGGAGGTGACAGGGAAAAGCAATGCACCAGGCCATTTTCTTCTCTTTCTTTATCTTTTTTTTTTTTTTTTTTTAAGTCCAATATCCTACCTATTGTCTCTTTCCTTGCATTACTTGTGCTTTTCTTCAAGTATCTTTTCCCCCCTCTCCATATCCACCTTCGTCTTTGTTTTTTCTAAATGACATTTTCAAAAGCACTAACAGAGTGCTTTGATCTGTAATTAATGTTACATTTTATTATTTTTAGAAAAAGCTATAGAACATATGAAGGATCTTTCTAGGAAGGCTGATCTTCCATTGTGCTCCAAGTTTCCCAGAGCTCACCAGCTTAGTTAAGTGTTGTCTCTTTCACCTTCCCTGCTCTTTGAATGTCACTCTTAAATATGTGCATTTGTGTCAAGTTCCTTCTGAAATAGAGGAGAATCATTTTCAGTAAGGTGTCTACTGTTGGTTTGAAAGGGATGAGAGTTTAAAATTCCTATCTCTTTCTCCTTCTGCCCAAATTATCACTACACCTATCACCTCCATATTCTACCACCATTAAAGAAAAGTGCTAATTGGATTGATCAAAGGACAGTAATTAGACTATTTTTGTGTAGTATATCATTAGCTACATGGGTAGTCTATATTGAGGAAGAAGTGTATATGTATATATATATATTTAATTTATTTATCTTTCCTTTTTGGGCCTTTTTTATAAATCCAAAGTAGTAAAGTAGCCTGGGTTCTTCTCTTTTGTTTCTCTTTTTAAAACTCTCTTTTTATGTTCTAGATCTGTCTCCAAGTCTTTTTTTTTTTTCCCCCCCGTCCCTTCTTTTCCTTTGCCATATGTGATGTGATAGAAATGTGATGGAGCCAGTGCCCCTATTCATTGGAGCATCCAGCATAGATATTCATTAATGTCACTGCCATGTTTATCAACTCATTCATAAAAATATCTTTTTGTTTGAGAGCTAGAGTACCTCTATCTTAGTTATCTAATGTTGCTATAACAGAAATACCACAATGCAAGGCTTTAACAAACTTGAATCTGTTCTCTCACAGTTTAGGAGGCTCGAAGTCTGAATTCAGGGCACCAACTCTAGGGGAAGGCTTTCTCTTTCTGTTGGCTCTGGGGGAAGGTCTTTGTCTCCTTTCAACATCTGTGGGCACAATGTTTCTTAGAGATCTCAATATGTCTTGGTATCAACCCACCCCTGGGGCTTGGAGCTTCTTAGCAGTGGGACCCTGAACCCAAAGGACATGCTCTGTTCCGAGCTCTTTTTCTTGATGTTAGTCAGGTCCCTCCTTATTCTGCTCACTTCTCACTCATTTTATCTCTTCTAAGAGAGCACTGGTGGCTTAGTGCCTAAGACATCTGACTGCTAACCAGAAGGTTGGCAGTTCAAACCCACCAGCCACTTCTCAGAAGGAAGGTTGGCAATCTACTTCTGTAGAGATACCACCTGGGAAACAGAAAAAGGGGTCACTATGAGTCAAATTGACTCAATAGCAGTGAGTTTTTTACTTTTATTTATTTATTTTTAAGAAAAAAGGTAATGAAGACCACATTCCTTGGAAACTTCTCTTATATTGAATCAAGAATGAATGATTTGAGTAAAGGAGTGTGCTTATCCCTTTTTGACCCAATGGCTGTTCACATCAGATCATATCATTGGGGATGCTTACTCCATTACCTAACTACCAAATTACATTGTCATGTAACTGCCTACATCCGCGATTATTAGAGTGGCATAGAACTAGGCAATGTTTTATTCTGCTGTACATATAAGGTCACTATGAGTCAGAGCTTACTCAGTGGCAACAATAACAACATACCTGCCAAAACACTGAGAATCATGGCCCAAGCAAGTTGAAACATAGTTTTGTGGGACACAATTCAATCCACGAGAACCTCTTTTCTAAACAATAGGGAAGGTCTTTGCCAACCTCTTTCTCACTTCTTGGGGACTGATATGATCTGGTGTTGCATATCTTTGTTTTATTACCCAAGAAGTGCAAACGGAGGAGCACTGAGTTCCTAACTGAAAAATTAGTGGTTTGGGTCAACTCAGTGGCACCTCAGAAGAAATGCCTGGTTGTCTGCTTCTTTCTGTGGAAAGCTCTATGGAACACAGTTTAAATCTGACACACAAGGAATCGCCATGAGGTGGATTTGACTTGATGCCAACGGGTTTGATTTTTCGTTTACCCTGGCTTGGCCACTAGAAGACGAATGTCTCAGTCTTGAGTGTGAGGATGGAAAGCACAGGCTGCTCTGCAGCAGTAGTTCAGGACTCACAGTCATTTTGTATTGAAGCAAAAAGAGATTTCTACTGGGCTCATTGTAGATCATGACCTTTCCATACTAGGTCTGGATCAGCAGTCCAACTCTTTCCTTTTGAGTTGCAAATGAGGAGTGACAAACTGTTGGGGAAGAAGATTAAAGTTTTTCTGGTTCCTCTGGCCAAAATCAAGATATACCTTAATATCATTTTATTAATACCTTAAAAAAAAGTCTATGCTACCGTTCTTTTCTTCTTCCATATCTTCACCAAAATCTCCTCACTGTAACTTCTATTATCTTTAAATCAATTTAGGAAAAAAAAAAATATCTTAAGAAAGATCGTATCTTTTAATGAATTATAAATATTACAGGCACATCTCCTTTTAATAGGAATTCAATAAATCTGAACCCTCAATTGACCAAAATTGTTACACCCTCAGCATTTTAAGGAAAGAGTCAATTGACCCCAAAATTAAAAAAAAAAAAAAAAAAAAGGTTGATATCAGGACTTTAGTAAAATGCAATTTTCAGAGTTTTACTTACATTCACTACAATTTCAGGCTGATCTATGCCCATAAAATGAGGATTGATGTTTAGAATGATGTCCCTGAGGCATTTCAGGATTGTGAATCATGAAAGATTCAATTACCTTCAATAAACTGAACTTAACTATCTCAAGAGAGGTGATGAATACAAATTAGAAATATCATGAACAAGCAATGGTAAAACACAGAAGTTTCTTGATTAAGTATCAAGTAAGTAGCATTTCTTATTTATTAAAAACTCTTCTCTAAGCATCCTAGAAACGGAAATTTACTGTACACTCTGTTGTAGTTGAGTTCATTGTGCTACAACACAATGTTTATATTATATAGATGAAGCCACATAGTAAATGACTAGCCAAAGATTACAAATATTTTGAATTAATCCTATTCCAGCTCCTATGTCATATACAAAATATACCCCAGATGAATTAAATGCTTAAATATAAAAATATAATTT
>NW_006921725.1:3697009-3701707 GCF_000298275.1 Orycteropus afer afer | reverse complement strand
TATGTATGTATATATAGAGAAATTCTGGGATCAAACATCAAGCTGGAGGTTTTTCCCGACTTTTGCAGCCACAGGGGCTGAGGAGCTCAAGGCTGGCAGGCAGTACACTGGCTGTTGACTCCAACGAATGACGAATCCAAAATCTCCAGGCCGAATGGTGGATTGTTCACTCACGGACAGTTGTAGGTAGGACAGCAGAATCCTGATCCACAGAAGAATGTCTCTTTTCCCAGGATGTCCATAGATACACTGGAAGCAGGCCACACCACCAGGAAAACTCCCTTTCAACAGATTAGCTACTCAAAACATAATCATCTGATCCCATCATGGGAATAACCACATCACAACAGCTTAAACCACACAGAATTGTGGTCCAGCCAAGTTGACACACAGCTCCCACTATCACAGTCCACTCCTTGACAACTTGGCAGTTGTACGCATCTTCTTAACCATGTATAATCTCTAAATAAGAACAATTATAAAGTCATATTTCTGCCTAACACGATACTCTAACACACGTACAACCAAAACACATTAACCTTATTTACATTTCATAGTTCATAATAGAAGGAAACAAACATATTTAATGCACATAAACAGTGAAGAAATATAACAATCACAGTCCTCATTTCTGCAGCTGGTCACATGGTCATAGCTGATATTCAGAACTACCTTCTTCCACCACCTATTCTGTATTTCCCTTGCCCTCAGCTGATCTTGGTTCTTTGCCTGGTGGGGTGACCCAAACCTTCATTCCTGAATGGTCTGGGCCATTAGCAGTCATATCAGAATTGGGTTGCCATAATTTTCCACTGACGTTAATCACAGAGCATGGTAGTACTAAGAGACATCCTAAAGAATCTCCTGTATTCCAGACATAGTCTTCTTTACCTCCATTATGTAAAGCCAATCCAATTTCCCCTTGGTAATCAGGTTCTATCACACTAGATAGTACAGTAATGCATTTCCTTGTCTGTTGATCCAGAGGCATGAGGAAGCCAAAATGTCCAGGTGGCATTCTTAATTTCCAGTTCAATGCAATCAGTATTGTTTCTCCAGGTGGGAGTGTTCCTCCCTTTGGGACTAAGATCTCGAGACCCACAGAGCATAGGGTAGCAGTGACAGGAAGCAAAAATTTTTTGAGTGGGTCACTAGAGGTAATAGTGACTGGTACCACTCCTATTTCCACCCTTGGTTCCTGGACCCATGAATCCTGTCTATTGGAGAAACAGAACCATATATTGGTTGCTGGTTTAGAGCATATACACTCTCCTGGAGAACATTGCCCCAACCCTTCAAGGTATTGCCACCTAGTTGGCACCATATTTGTGGTTTTAAGAGGCCATTTCATTGTTCTATCAAGCCAGCTGCTTCAGGATGATGGGGGACATGGTAAGACCAGTGAATTCCATGAGCTTAAGCCCATTGCTGCACTTCATTTGCTGTGAAATGAGTCCCTTGGTCTGAAGCAATGCTGTGTGGGATGCCATGATGGAGGATAAGGTATTCTGTAAGTCCACCAATGGTAATGTTGGCAGAAGCATTGAGTGCAGAGAAGATGAATCCATATTCAGAATAAGTATCTATTCCAGGAAGAACAACATGCTGTCCTTTCCATGATGGAAGTGGTCCAATGTAATCAACTTGCCAGCAGGTTGCTGGCTAATCACCCTGAGGAATGATTCCATGTCATGGACTCAGTATTGGTCTCTGCTGCTGCCAGATTGGGTACTCAGCAATGGTGGTAGCCAAATCAGCCTTGGTAAGCAGGAGTCCATGTTGTTGAGCCCATGCATAACCTCCATCCATGACACCATGGCCACATTTTTCCATGAGCCCATTGAGAAATGACAGGAGTAGCTGGGGGAAAAGGACGGCTGGTTTCCACAGAATGTGTCATCCTATCCACCTGATTGTTAAAGTCCTCCTCTGCTGAGGTCACCTTTTGGAGGCCATTCACATGAGACACAAATACCTTTACACCTTTGGCCCATTCAGAGAGATCTATCCACATAACTCTTCCACATACATCCTTAACACCAATCTTCCAATCATGCTCCTTCCAAGTCCCAGACCATCCAGCTAAGCCATTAGCCACAGCACATGAATCTGTATATAATCCCACAGTTGGCCATTTCTTATTCCATGCAAAGTGAACAGCCATATTCATGGCTCGAAGTTCTGCCCATTGGGAGGATTTCCCTTCACCACTGTCCCTTAGCCACAGGGATCCCCAAAGCAGCAGGATGGGAGAGCAGGAGAAAGGGGATTAAAAGACCAGGAAATGGAGAGAGGAGCAGTCAGCCACAGGGATCCAGGTGAAGAGAGAGAACTCAGGCACGCCCAAAGCAGCAGGATGTGAGAACAGGGTAAGAAGATTATAAGTCAGGAAACTGGACAGACGACAAGTCAGCTGCAGGTATCCAGGTGAGGAGAGAGAACTAAGGCATGCCCAAAGCAGCAAAACAGGAGAGAGGGAGAAAGGGAATTAAAAGGCCCAGGAACCTGGACAGAGGAGTAGTCAGCTGCAGGAACCAGGTAAGGGTGGTATGGGAGGTTTTCAAAAGGGAGACAAACTTGTCTGTTGGTTTGTCCTACCATGGTGACATGTGGATGTGAGTTTTGAGGCTGAGCCACTGGTGTTTCAAACCCAGTGGGATGAACATGGTGCACAGGTATAAGCACAGCTTACAGACTGACGCACACTAGAAAGAATGAAGAGGTCATCCACTTCTCAAAGAATTGGCCAGGGGAAACCTTATGAATAGCAAAGAAACACTGTCTGATACATTACCGCACAACTTTATGAATAGTCTGGTTAGGTAGAAGGCTCTCAAAGTAGGACTGGGAAAGAGCTACATCATCTGAGTAAACCCAGCCTTATTCATATGGATAAGGTAAAACTTTCGAGACCTCCATTTGCTGATGTGGCATCACTCAAATTGAAGAGAAACAGCTGCAAACATCCATTAATGATCGGAACATGGAATGTACAAAGTATGAATCTAGGAATATTGGAAGTTGTCAAAAATGAAATGGTTGCATAAAGATTGATATCCTAGGCATTAGTGAGTTGAAATGGACTGGTTTTGGCCACTATGAATCAGACAACCATATCATCTACTATGCCGGGAATGACAGTTTGAAGAGGAATGGCATGGCATTCATCATCACAAACGATGTCTGAAGATCTGTCCTAAAGTACGATGCTGCTAGGGATAGGATAATATCAATATATTAACAAGGAAGACCCATTAATGCAACTGTTATTCAAATTTATGCCCCAGTCACTAAAGCCAAAGATGAGGAAATTGAAGATTTTTATCAACTTCTGCAGTCTGAAATTGACCAAACATGCAATCAGGATGTGTTAATTATCACTGGTGACTGGAATGCAAAAGTTGGAAACAAAGAAGAATCACCGGTAGTTGGAAAATTTGTCCTTGCTGACAGAAATAATGCTGGAACTCTCATGGTAGAATTTTGCAAGACCAATGACTTGTTCATTGCAAACACCTTTTTTTCAACAACACAAACAGTGGCTCTACACGTGGACTTTACCAGATGGAACACACAGGAATCAGATTGACTACATCCGTGGCAAGATGCAGTGGAAAAGCTCAATACCTTCAGCCAAAACCAGGCTAGGAGCTGATTGTGGAACAGACCATCAACTGCTCATATGCAAGTTCAACTTGAAGTTAAAGACAATCAACTCAAGTCCAAGAGAGCCAAAATATGATCTTGAATATATACCTCCTGAATTTAGATATCATCTAAAGAATAGATTTGATTCATTGAACATCAACAACTGAAAACCAGAAAAATTGTGGGAGGATACCAAGAGCATTATCTATGAAGAAAGCAAAGGATCACTAAAAGGAAGAGAAAGAAGAGAAGACCAAAATGGATGACAGAGAGACTCTGAAACTTGCCCTCGAGTGGAGAGTAGCTAAAGCTAATGGAAGAAATGACAAAAGAAAAGAGTTGAACAGAAGATTTCAAAGAGCAGCTCGAGCAGACAAAACCAATTACTATAATGAAATGTGCATAGACCAGCAGTTTGAGAACCAAAAGGGAAGAACACACATAGTATTTCTCAAGCTGAAAGAATTGGAAAAATGTAAGCCTCAAGTTGCAATATTGAGAGATTCTATGGGCAAAATATTGAATGATGCAGGAAACATCAAGAGAAGATGGCAAGAATACACAATTACTGTACCAAAAAGAACTGGTCAATCTTCATCCATTTCAGAAAGTGGCATATGGTCTAGAACCAATGTTACTGAAAGAGGAAGTCAAAGCTGCAATGAAAGAATTGGCAAAGAACACGGCTCTGGGAATTGACGGAATATCCATTGAGATATTTCAACAAATGGATGCCTCATTGGAGGCACTCACTTGGTTATAACAAGGGATTTGGAAGACAGCTACCTGGCCAACTGACTGGAAGCGACCCATGTTTGTACCCATTCCAATGAAAAGTGATCCCACAGAATGTCGAAATTATAGAACAATATCATTAATACCACACACAAGTAAGATCTTACTGAAGATAATTCAAAAAAGGTTTGCAGCAGTATATTAACAGAGAAATTCCAGAGGTGCAAGCTGGATTCAGAAGAGGATGTGGAACAAGGGATATCATAGCTGTTGTCAGATGGATCTTGGCTCAAGACAAAGAATACCAGAAAGATG
>NW_006921725.1:3694427-3695884 GCF_000298275.1 Orycteropus afer afer | reverse complement strand
TGCTGTGCATGGGGTCGCTATTATTTAGAAACAACTCAATGGCACCTAGCAACAACAACAACAACTGTCCTTTAAGGAAGTCCCAGAAAAGGGCTGAAATGCCGCTGCTGTCCACTTTCAAGCAGTGCCTGCGTATCGCTGAGAACCATCTGTAAACCAGGCATGAGTTTTCTCTTCCTCAGTCAACTGATCATAAGGAACTCCCCATGAGGCCATAGGGGCAGACTGGGAGAGGAAAGGTAATGTGACTGGAGTGAAGACCATATGCATTTGGGCCACTTCCTCATGCAACTTACTTGTGCCTTCAGGCCCTGCTCAAGCCCGATCTCTGATATACCACATCCATTTAATGATGGAGTGCTGCTGTGAACGTCCAACTTTATGACTCTGTGGGTCAGGCAATACCCAGTTCATGATGGGCAGCTCAGGATTCATGGTTACTTGGTGGCCTGTGGTTAGGTGTTCAATCTCTACTAAAGCCCAGTAAGAAGCCAAAAGCTGTTTCTCAAAAGGAGAGTAGTTATCTGCAGAGGATGACAGGGATTTGCTCCAAAACCCCAAGGGTCTGTGTTGTGATTCGCCAATAGGAACCTGCCAAAGACTCCAAACAGCATCTCTATCTACTACAGACACTTCAAGCACCATTGGATCATCTGGATCATATGGCCCAAGTGGCAGAGCAGCCTGCACAGCAGCCTGAACCTGTTGCAGAGCCTTCTGTTGTTCTAGGCCCCACTCAAAACTAGCAGCTTTCTGAGTCACTTGATAAATAAGCCACAGCAACACACCTAAATGAGGGATATGTTGCCTCCAAAATCCAAAGAAGTCCACCAGATGTTATGCCTCCTTTTTAGTTGTGGGGGAAGCCAGATACAATAACTTATCCTTCACTTTAGTAAGAATATCTCGACATGCCCCACACCATTGGACCCCTAGAAATTTCACTGAGGTCAAAGGTACCTGAATTTTGTTGGGTTAATTTCCCAACCTCTAGTATGCATATGTCTCACCAATAGGCCTAGAGTCATTGATACTTCTTCTTTACTAGGTCCAATCAGCTTAATATCATCAATATAATGGACCAGTATTATGTCTAGTGGATGTGAAAAGCAATCAAGATCCCTACGGACTAAATTATGACATAATGCCAGGGAGTTGATAGACCTCTGAGGAAAGACTGTAAAAGCATACTGTTGGCCTTGCCAGATGAAGGCAAGCTGCTTCCGATGGTCTTTTGAAATTGGTATTGAGAAAAAGGCATTGGCCAGATCAAGAGCTGTATACCAAGTACCAGGAGATGTACTAATTTGCTCAAGCAATGAAACCACATCAGGAACAGCAGCTGCAATTGGAGTCACCACCTGATTAAGTTTACATTAATCTACTGTGCACAAAACAGATGGATCTTGGAGAATGACAGTTGTTGTTGTTGTTGTTATGTGCCGTCGAGTCAGCCC
>NW_006921725.1:3691051-3694327 GCF_000298275.1 Orycteropus afer afer | reverse complement strand
GAGGCAGTATCACTACGGAAGTAGGATTGCCCAACCTTCCTTCCGGGGAGTGACTGGTGGGTCACATAACAACAACAACAACAACTGTCATTCTCCAAGATCCATCTGTTTTGTGCACAGGCCAAATAGGTGAATTAAATGAGGTTGTGGTGGGAATCACCACCCCTGCATCCTTCAAATCCTTGACAATGGCAGTAATCTCTGCAACTCCTCCAGAGATGCGATACTGCTTTTCATTTACTATTTTTGTAGGTAAAGGCAGTTCTAATGGCTTCCACTTGGCTTTTCCTACCATAATAGCCCTTACTCCACATGTCAGGGACCCAGTGTGGGAATTCTGTCAATTGCTCAATATATCAATTCCAATTATACATTCTAGCACTGGGGAAATCACTACAGGGTGTGTTCAGGGATACACTGGACCCACTGTGAGATGCACCTTAGCTAAGACTTCATCAATAACTTGACCTCCATATGCTCCCACTCTGACTGTTGGGCCACAATGGGTCTCCTGGAATTAGTGTCAGTTCAGAGCCAGCGTCCAGTAATACCTGAAAAGTCTGATTATTTCCTTTTCCCCAATGATCAGTCACTCCCATAAAAGGCCTCAGATCCCTTTGAGGAAGGCTAGGAGAAAGATTAACATTATAGATTTTTGGCAATGTAGTGGAGTCCTTCCTCAAGGGGACCTGACCTCTCCTTCATTCAAGAAGTTGTGGGTCTGTAAACTTACTCAAGTCTGGGAATTGATTGAGAGGTCGTGACTCTGTATTCTGGTGATTCAATCTAGGTTGTTGTTCACGTGACCTAAAATCTTCCTGTCTATACAGATCAAGTAAATATTTAGTAGGCTTACCATGTATTTCACTACTAGGAACACCATGAGCAAGTAGCCAATGCCATAATTCCACTGCAGTGTAGTAAATTACTTAGTATGGCTTTTCTACCCATAAGTCATTGTAAACTCAGTGGTGGAATGAGCAACTGAGGAGCTGATTGTTAATGTTATCCACGTGGAGTATTTCTGTTGGGCGTGGCAAAATACAATGTTCTGGGAGGTGCCCACTTTCTCTCAGGTGCTTAGAGTTCTGATGCTATGATTGGCTAGTTTGACCACCCTGCCAGGCTCAAAAGGAGGCCTCCTAGAGGCAGAACTCTCTCTGACTGCTGGTGGAGGAAGATGTGCTGCTGAAAGAGACACGCGCCCCTGAAAGAGACACATGCTTCTGGGAAAGAGACGCGAGAGACATGCATTGCTGAGTGAGACACCGAGGGACCAGCACTGCTGGGAAAAAGACTGTGAGAGACTGTTGGCTGAGGGACGTTGGGCTGGGAGAGAGACTGAGCGTTCTTCCTGAACTTGAGTTGTAGCCTGGTGCTTCCCTAATAAACCCTATAATCTGTGAGTTCTGTGTGGCCACTGCAGTGAATTACCGAACCCAGGAGAGAGGTGGTGGGTGCTTTGGGAGGAACGGTTGGAGAAAGGGCTGGAGGGAAAGCAACATGTCTGGCCTTGCAGTAATAGGCCTTGGGTTACTGCTGGCAATCCTTTCTTCCTCTTGTACGGTTAGAGGAGGTCAGAACATGTGGCCTCCTTGCCCTTTTGGCATCCACATGATTTAAACTATTCTGTTTATTGTTCTGACTCTGCTGTCCGTTATGGTTACCACATCCACCTTGCCTTTGTCGATTAAATGCTGCCACTTGGCCCCTACTACCACGGGGTCCAATCAGCCCATCATAGTTAAGTGTCTTAGCTCAATTAGAGAAGTTCACACTGTCAAATCAGGTTTACATAAAATAGCAATCCCAGTAGTCTTCCAGGATGCTGGAACTCACTTTACAAATTTATTCCTCACCATACTGGTGAAAAGCGTGTCTTCTGGATTTTCCATTTCTGTCTTTAGGGGTCTAATCTGATAAATCCATGCTAACAGGCCAATTTCCCTAAGCCTCTGGATACCTTCTTCTACATTATACCAAGGCAGGTCTGGTACTTCAACTTGACTTAAGGTAGGTCACTGCATAATCTATGCTTCAATAAGCCAGCCAAAAAACTATTAGATCCTTTCCTAACCTCTGGAAAAAAAGAAAAAAAAAAACAAGAACAAAAACAAAAACCCACTTGCTGTCAAGTCAAGTCCAACTCATGGAGACCCCATGTGTGTGAAGGTAGAAATTTCTCAATGGCTGATTCTTTGTTAGTAGATCACCTGGTCTTTCTCTCAAGGTGGTCCTGGGTGGATTTCAATCTCCAACCTTCAGTTAGCAGCTGAGCACATTTGCACTATCCAGGTACTCCACAGGGTGCTGCCTCACCTTAATTCCTTTATTTCTAAATGTTTTCTACTGTTTCTATTTGGGAACTCCTCAGTCCCTTCTTGAGGCTTGAGGCTTATTTCGTGCAGAGATGGAATTTCCAGAGGAAGACATGGGCTGTGAAAACACACATTTGTTTAAGTAGGAATTCTGTGAAGTTGTTCAATGGAAAGTGCTAGAGCAAATAAAAGGAAAGAACATTAGGAAAGAAACGAAAGAAAAAAAGAAAGCAGAATCATTACCTATTCTATATAATTAAAATATAGATATGCCTGTTTTATTGTACGTCTTTTAATTGTGCTTTGCAGCTACTGAGTTTTATATAAATTGAAGGTCTGTTACAGCCCTACATCAAACAAGTCTATCAGTACCATTTCTCCAACAGCATGTGCTCACTTCATGTCTCAATATCACATTTTGGTAACTATTACAATATTTCAAACTTCTTCATAATGCTATTGCACATTTGAGAAATTACAGTATGTGGTAAACATAACTTTTATATATACTGTGAAACTAAAATATTCATATGACTCATTTTATTGCTATATTTACTTTCTTATGATGCTGGAATAGAACCTGCAATAACTAAGGGATATGCCAGTAAGTGGGGTCATAAAATTGTCCTTTTGTGGCTAACTTATTTCACTCAGCAAAATGTTTTCAAGGTTCAGGACTTCATTTCCCTTTATGATTATTCCATTGTTTGCATATATCCATTTTGCTTATCCATTCATTTTTTGATGGGTACTTAAACTGTTGTCATCTTTTGCCTATTGTGAATAGTGTTAGAGTGAACACTGGTGTATATATGTCTGCTTGTGTTTTCACGGTGTTTTTGTAGTGACCAAAACACTGAAAAAAAAGTGAAGATGGACTGATTGAATACATTTGGTAAAATCACTCTATAGCTTATTTTTCAGCCACTAAAATAATAATAATAATAATAAAATATAA
>NW_006921725.1:3685529-3690691 GCF_000298275.1 Orycteropus afer afer | reverse complement strand
TGTGTGTTTATATATGATAGAAGCTAGTAAAAACATTGAAAGACACATTTTAGGTTATAATGATGAGTGGAAGAGAGAATTTGAAGAGAAGAGGCAAAAATGAGTCAAAAAAGCATTAAAACCACATATTTATGTGAAAAAGCAGGAGGTTTTCTTTTACAATGAAAGTAATATTAGAATTATTAAGCATCAAAACACAAACCTCTCTGGAAGTAATTATTTAAAAATATGTATTCTTAAAATATATTGTCAAAAGCATCAAATAATATAGTTGAAATCTGTACATTTTTATTTATTTCTTCAGAAGGTTAATGTCAAAAGAAACAAAATTCACTCGTTAAGTAATTTTTGCCACAGAGAACTTGCTGTCCCAGCACCTTCCAATTGGAACAATCTTTCATTCTGGCTTTACATGGCTTTCTTATATCTCTTGTAGCTCCAATATCACCTGCTTCGTGAGCCTGTTTCCAAACACTTGATTTAAAATCCCAACACAACCAAGTTTCTCTTTATTTTCTCTCTGTCATGAACAAACTATTCATTTACTTGCTCAATGCCTTCTAGCCTACATGTGAGTGTAAGGTCAATGAACCTAGTCTGTCCTGTTCAACATAGAATATCATTTCAGAGCACCGTACTTGCACAATGCTGGTATTCATTAACTATTTGTCAAATTCAAGAGTAAGCGGTTCTAATATCTTTTGCACCAGAAGATTTCTGGTAACCCACTCTATGAAACAACTCATAACCTAGCTGTTACTAGTACTACATTCTATTTGGTAACCTTGGAAGAGAGAGAACAGTATTTGTTGGATTCATTATGCATGGCAGGCATTGAACTCGTATCTTCAATTTAATGTGTCCTACAACCTGTATCATGATCCTCATTTTATCTGACAAAACAAGATGAAGTAAGTTTTCCACTACATTATTAAATGGTAGAGGCATGAAATGGAATCATAATTATTTAGTTTCTCCATCTCTGGTATTTACTGTCTTTTATGCTACCAAGAGGGAGCTCTGGTAGCA
Organism: Orycteropus afer afer; assembly: GCF_000298275.1. Taxonomy (NCBI): domain Eukaryota; kingdom Metazoa; phylum Chordata; class Mammalia; order Tubulidentata; family Orycteropodidae; genus Orycteropus; species Orycteropus afer. Next base: position 3,689,662 of record NW_006921725.1, on the reverse strand, counting down.
TAGTGGCTAAAGCACTTGACTGCTAACCAGAAGGCTGGCGGTTCAAACCCACCAGCCACTTCTCGGAAGGAAGGTTGGGCAATCCTACTTCTGTAGTGATACTGAAACCCAAGGAGGGGTCGCTATGAGTCGGGGCCGACTCGACGGCACATAACAACAACAACATGCTACCAAGAAAGAAGAGAAGAAAGGAAGGAAATGTAAATGACAATTTATTTGCTCTTATTTTGTGTCATGCATCTTACTGAATGTGTTTATGTGTTGATTCATTTAGTTTACAAAATAAATCTCATAAGACAAATATTTTTCAGTTTATAAATGAGTGTACTGATATTTGAGGGTAAATAATTTTCCTATGGAGTCCCTGGGTAGTGCAAATGGTTAATACACTTGGTGGTTAAGCGAAAGGTTGGAGATTCAAGTCCCCCCAGAGATACCTCAGAAGAAAAGCTTGGTGATATACTTTCAAAATACCAGCCATTAAAAAACCTATGAAGCACAGTTGTACTCTGAGACACACGAATCACCATGTCAGAATCAACTTGACAGCAATCAGGAGAAAAACAATTCCTATTATCTTAATCACAGTCGTTGGGGAACAAGGAACAAAATACAGGTCATCCAAGTCCATTTGAAGTATGCTCTGGAATATGTTACACTTCTTCAAATTTAAAAATTCACTTTTGAGTTTAAAAAACCACTCAAAATTAATTTTTTTGAGTTCCGGTAAAATGGTGGAATAAGCAGACAAATTTCACAGACCCTCTTCAACAAAGAAAAGGGGAACCGATGAACACAGATACAGAGGATAATCCTGGACTTTTGAGCTTTGAAGGGAAGGATACAGAAGTGTACTGGATTCCAACTAGTGGAAAAACCTGCATGAAAACACCAAAAAAGGAGACATACAGATCTGTAGTCTGTCAGTGATCCTGACAGTACAGATTGTTTGGATATTGCCAAGTGGTGCTGGGACCTGAGAATTGACCTAAAGATTGACCTGATAGCCAGGGGCTATACAGAGGACTACACTGGTCACTGGTGAATAAAAAGGGAAGCAGCACAGAGTGAGACAGGCTGATCTGTGGACTTTTGCCTGTCCAGAGGATGCAACCATTTTGAATGTTTATAAGCGGTTTGACCATTTTGGATATTTAAAGCAAAAGCATTTTCTCAGATTCCAGGGACCTAAGCATAAGCACACCTTGCTGGGGACTGCAAGGACATTCTGAACATGAACACAGGAAAGTTGTCACATTCCCCTTGTTACTCTCATACCCCATACTCTCTTGGTGAGCAGAGGTGGGGTCATCCCTCACTCCCAACCAGCTTCTGGGTCAGCAGGAATTCCATCCCATTCTGTGTACTCCAATGGAGCCTGGGTGCCTTGCCCTGCCATGCCCAGATTTTTTTTTTTTTTCCTTTTTGTACAATTTGATTGTTTTTGTCTGTTTTAAAATTATCATTACTATTATTATTTGTACTTATTATTATTATTCTTTATTCTTCCCTTCGCAGGTTCTAGTTTTCAGCTTTTTCTCTATTCCCTGTTCCTGATTCTCATTTATTTCTTATTCATGGTTCTCACCATTCTTTATTTTTCTTTTCACATTTTCCCATTTTTTTCATTATTCTCTATCTCTACCTCTTTTTTCTTATTGCCCCCTCCCCAGATATTGAGGGTTTATTTTTATTTTTATTTTTTTTCCTTTGTTTGGTGATTGTTGCTGTGTGTTAATGTGGTATGTTTTTCATCCGCTTGCTTTTACTTTTTTGATGTTTTTTTGATTGTTGTTTTTGTCTACCTGAGTGGGAGACAGCAACAATCCCCATATGACACAACCATACCTGTACATCCTGCAGCTCAACTTACTGAATGAGAGCCACCACTTCCTTCTCCACAACTAGCCAATGATAAACGACCACCAAGAAAAGCCTGACTCACACTTAACTGCTCTTCAAAAAACAGTTAACAGAAATCTAAGTACAAAAACATCACAATGTCTCGGAGACAACAAACCATCGAAGTCCACACAAAGAAACAAGATAAAGTGATAGAAACAAGGGAGCAGGACACAGACCAGAACACATACCTGAGGAAGAAGAAGCATTGGAACTCCCTGATAAGGAATTCAAAAGAATTATACTTAGATTTCTTCAGAGGATTGAGAGACAGATCAAGGAAAACACTCACAGAATTAAGGAAAACACAGACCAAACCCTAGAACAATTTCAGAGGAAAATACAAGAACAAAATGACAAACTAAATGAAAAATTATAAATTATTCAAAATCTACAGATAGAAATCCAGAAGGTTAATACTAAATTTTCAGAAATAGATAGCACATTGAAAGGGCAATGGAGTAGAATTGAGCCAATGGAAGACAGAATTAATGAGATGGAAGACAAATACCTGAATATTTCTTTGGAAAAAGATCAATCAGAAAAAGTCAAAACAAAATGAAGAAATCCTAAGGTTCATGTGGGATACCATCAAAAGGAAATACCCACGTGTAATTGTAATTGGGAGCTCTGGTAGCATAGTGGCTAAGGCACTTGACTGCTAACCAGAAGGCTGGAGGTTCAAACCCACCAGCCACTCCTCGGAAGGAAGATGGGGCAATCTACTTCCATAGTGATACTGCTTCAGAAACCCAAGGAGGGGTGGCTATGAGTTGGGTCTGACTCGACAGCACATAACAACAACAACAACAACAACAAATTGTAATTTCAGAACAGGAAGAGAGAAAGAAAATCACTGAGAAAATTGTCCAAAATTGTTTGGAAGAGAACTTCCCTGATGTGATGAAAGATGAGAATATATTGATTCAAGAAGTCCAATAAACCCCAAACATGGTTGACCCCAAAAGAAAATCACCAAGACATGTCATCATCAAACTAACCAAGACTAAAGACAAAGAAATAATCCTGAAAGAAGCATGGGAAAAATGAAAAGTTACCTACAAAGGACAACCAATAAGAATAAGCTCTGACTTCTCAGCAGAAACCATGCAATTGAGAAGACAATGAAACGGTCTTTCCCTGAAAGAGAAAAATTTCCAAACAAGAATTAAATATTCAGCAAAATTGTCTCTCAAATATGATGGTGAAATCAGGAGATTGGCATATAAGTAGAAATTAAGGGAATTTGTTAAAACCAGACCAGCCTCATAAGAGATACTAAAGGGAGTCCTTTGAACAGAGAACCAATAATAGTGAACAACAACAGACCATTAATACACAAAATGACGTAACCCAGAAACCAACATGCCTATGGAAGTATCCAAAGTAAAATAAGCTTACAAAATTGTAAACAGGGAAGCAGAGACATCAAATGGCAAATGGGCATAACTATAAACCAAAAAGAGGGAAAAATAATGTAATTACAGAACTTCTAAATGGTGAGTAAGTCAAAAGAGCTTCAGGATAAAATGGACTGTTCTAAACTCAGGGAGAAAATTATAAATCACAGGATAACCTCAAAGAAAAATGTCAAATCTTCACATCACAATAAAAAAGAAGACAAGCACAAATATTTAGCAGCTACTAAAACATATTGATGGGTTATGTGTTCTTATGCACTCTGCAACTTTCCATCCCTTGAGTGGGGCATTCAATCCATAGACATTCAGTGTAATTATAGACAAGAATGAATTGGTTGCTGTCATTTTGTTATGTGTTTTTTCATGGTGTTCCTGGTTTCTTTGTCCTATATATTTTTTTGTGCTGAGCTCATTATGTTTATGAATCTGGTTGTCATTTTCTTTGTTACTGTTATTTTAGTATTTACTAAATATATGTGTTTGTCCTGTTTTTATTGTGATGTGAGGGTTTGTCGTTTGTCTTTGAAGTTACCCTGTGATTTATAATTTTCTCCTCACATTTAGAACAGTCCATTCTATCTTGCAACTCTCGTGACTTCCTCACCATTTACAAGTTCTGTAACTACGCTATCCCCTCCCCCCGTTTATTTTTATTGTGATATGAGTGAAGATTTAAAGAGCAAATTCGCTTTCCATACAGCAGTTCACATATACTTTGTCTCATGTCATTGACCAGAGTTTACCATAATGCAACAGCTCCCCTCCCACTTCATCCCCATAGTTACCTCTTCCCAGTGTCCATCCCTCCAT
>NW_006921725.1:3664591-3667466 GCF_000298275.1 Orycteropus afer afer | reverse complement strand
ATCATTGGCCAGTTTGTGGAGAAGAAGGAAGTGGCTCTCGCTCAGTAAGTGAAGTTGCAGGAGGTGTGGGTGTAGTTGTGTGTTATGAGGACTTTTGTTGTCTCCCAATCAGTTAGACACACATTACATTTGAATAACCATCAAATAACTAAAAGCCCATGGATGAAAAACACACCAAGTAATCACACAGGAACAGTAACCAAAAAAATAAAAAAAGGGAAAAAAAGGAGAAAAAACCAACAAACCTGCAATATCTGGGGATAAGGCACTAAGAAAAAAAAAAAAAGTAGGGAAGGAGAATAATAAATGAATAAAATAATAGGAAAAATGCAAAAAGAGAAACAAGGAATCGGCTTAATCATGAGAAAGAGGAGGAAAAAGGAAAAAAAAAAACCCTTCAATTTGGGTGGGGTGAAATTTCAACCAGGCACTGGGAAAATAAAAAATGCTGAAAACTAGGACCTGGTAGGGGAAGATTAATAATAATAATAAAAAGGACAAAAGTATTAATAATATTATTTATTTTAAAACAGACAAATACACACAAACTAATCACCAGAAATTAGAAAGTGAAAAAGAAATAAATAAAAATAAAAAAGGAGAAAAAAGAAAATCAGTGGAGCACAGGGTAGGGCACCCAGCCTCTGTCTGAACACACAGACTGTGATGGAGTTCCTGTATGCCCAGAAGGTAGGTGGGAGCGGGGGGTGGCCACACCTCCATTCACCAAGCAGTTGTAGGGTGTAGTAACAAGAAGAATGTCGTACATTTTCAGTCTTGCAGGCCCCGAGTGTCCTTGGGGTTGCTGGAAAGCAGAAGTGTTCTTAAGCCCCAGAAATCTGTGAGGGCGCTGTCTCTTTAAATATCCATAATAATCAAGCTGCTTTTTAAACCTTCAAAATGGCGGCGTCCTCCGGACCAGCAAAAGTCCTTGGTTCAGCCCACCTTTCTCTTCACCTTCTCTGTTTGTTCCCCAGCCACTGTGCACAGTCCTCCGTGCAGTCCCTGGCTAGCATGGTGATTTTTTGGTTAATTCTTATGTCCTACCACCACTTCGGAATCTCCAAGCTGTCTCTGCCATCAGGATCCCTCAGGATCACTACCAGACCGCAGCTCCATCTGTCTCCTTTTTTGATATTTTCACGCAAATTCTTTTGCTAATGGGGTTAGTCCACTTCTATATCCTTCCCCTTCAAGGCTCAGGGGTCCAAGATTATCTTCTGTTTCTGTGTTAATTGGTTTCCCTTTTCTTTGTTGAAGAGGGTCTGTGCAGTCTTTCCGCCTAGTCTGCCATCTTGCTGGAATCCCTTTCCCCTCTTTTTGCTTTGTAGTTGTGCTAATTTGCCAATTGATGTCTCTGGTTCCCTGTTTATAATCTTGTAAGCTTTTTTGCTTTGGACACTTCCATAACTGTGTTGGGTTCTGGGTAATTTCAACTTGTGTATTAATGGTTGGGTTTTTTTTTTTTTTGCTATTATTGGTTCTCTGTTCAAAAGACTCCCTTTAATATCTCTTGTAAAGTTGATCTGGTTTCAAAAATTTCCTTAATTTCTTCTTATCTGGAAATCTCCAAATTTCAGCATCATATTTGAGGGACAATTTTGCTGGACATTTAATTCTTGGTTGGAAATTTTTCTCTTTCAGGGTTTTATATATACCATTTCATTCTCTTCTCAGCTGCATGGTATCTGCTTAGAAATCTGAGTTTATTCTTCTGGTTGCCCTTTGTAGGTAACTTTTCATTTTTCCCATGCTACTTTTAGGATTCTTTCTTTGTCTTTGGTTTTGATGAGTTTGATGATAAGTCTTGGTCATTTTCTTTTGGGGTCTATCCTGTTTGGGATTCTTTGGACTTTCTGAAGGGACACATTCTCATCTTTCATCATATCAGGGAATTTCTCTTTCAATAAATTTTGGACAATTTTCTCAATAGTTTTCTTTTTCTCTTCCTGTTCTGGAATTCTGATTACATGTAGGTTGTTCCTTTTGATGGTATCTACATCAACTGTAGACCTTCTTCATTTTGTTTTGATCATTTTCTTGATTGATTCCTTTCCAAATAAGTATTCAGGTATTTGTCTTCAATCTCATTAATTCTGTCTTCCATTGCTTCAATTCTATTCCTTTGCCCTTTCAATGTGTTTTGTATTTCTGAAAATTTGGTATTAATCTTCTAGATTTCTGTCTGTAGATTTTGTATCATTTCTACTTTTTCACTTATTTTGTCATTTTGTTCTTGTATTTTCTTCTGAAATTGTTGAAGGGCTTTATCTGTGTTTTCCTTAATTTTGTCAGTTGTTTTTCCTGATCTGTCTCCCAATCCTTTGAAGGTACCTAAATATAATTATTTTTAATTCCTTATTCTGAAATTGCAATGCTGCTTCTTCCTCAGGCATGTGTTCTGGGTCTGCATCCAGCCCCTTGTTTCTACCATTTTATTTGGCTTCTTTGTGTGGAGTGTGATGACCTGTTGCCTCCTAAACACTGTGCTGTTGTTGTGTTTAGATCTCTGTTAACTGTTTTTGAAGAGAAGTTAAGGGGGAGTCAGGCTCTTTTTGGTGATAATTTATCATTGTTCAGTTAGTAGAGAAGGAAGTGGTGGCTCTCAATCAGTAAGCAGAGCTGCAGGAGTTGAGGGTGTGGTTGCATAGTAAGGACATGGTTGCTGTCTCCCACTCAATTAGACAAAAACAGCAATCAAGCAACCATCAAAAAGTAAAAACAAGGTGACAAAAAACACTGCATAAATGCACAGGAACAATCATCGAAAAGAAAAAGAAAAGAGAAAAGTCAATAAATGAGAGAAAATATTTAAAGAAATACTTTAAAAAGTCAATAGCAATATGCATAGAAAAAGGGGGGAAAAGAAAAAAAA
>NW_006921725.1:3655057-3664456 GCF_000298275.1 Orycteropus afer afer | reverse complement strand
TGGAACCAGGAACAGGGAAAAGAGAAAAAGCTAAAAACTAGAACTTGGGAAGGGAAGAATAAAGAATAATAATTAAAAGGATTAAGAAATAGGAAAAATAACAATATTGATCATTTTTTAAAAGACAAAAGCAAACAAACTAAAAAAAAAAAAAAATCTGGGCAAGGTGGGGAAGAGCACTCAGGCTCAATCAGAGTACGTGGACTGGGACAGAATTTCTGCCAGTCCAGAAGATTGGTGGGAGTGCTGGATGGCCACACCTCTGTTCACCAAGAGGGGCTGGGGTATAAGAGTAACAAGGCGAATATTTGACTGCTAAATAGTGGATTGGTGGTTCAAACTCACCAGCTATTCCTCGGAAGGAAGATTGGTCAATCTACTTCCATATTGATACAGACTCAGATACCCAAGGAGGGGTCAATATGAGTTGAATCAACTTGATGGCAGTGAGTTTGGTTTTTGGTCTTGTCTGGAATGTCCTTGCAGACCCTCAGAAGTGGAGTGTATTCTTGTTGTTGTTGTTGTTGTTATGTGCCATCGAGTATATTCTTAGGTGCCTGGAATGCAAGAGAATGCTGTAGCTTTAAATATCCAAAATGTTCAATTGGCTTATAAACATTCAAACTGGCTGCAGTCTAGCCAAGAGTCCATGGCACAGCCCATCTCTCTTTTTGCTGCTTCCTCTTTTACTCATTAGCCACCAGTCCTCCTTGCAGTCCCTGACTAGAGGGCCAATATTTAAGTTAATTCTTAGGTCCTAATGCTCCTTGGCAATATCCAAGCTGTCCATTTTCAGTACTGTTGACAGACTGCTGCTCCATATGTCTCCTTTTTTGCTGTTTTTATGCATGTTCTTCTACTAGTTGAAGTTTAGTCCACTTCTGTATCCTTCCTTTCAAAGCTCATAGCTCCAAGATTATCTGTGTTAATTGGTTCTCATTTTCTTTGTTAAAGTGGGTCTTTTTAGTTTGTCTGCCTATCACTCCATTTACTGGAACTGTATTCCTTATAAGATTGTTTTGATGATTAATTTGTTAATGCCTGTAAAACTATTAGAACATAATCTGTTTTGGAAAAGTGCTCAATATTTTTGACTATTGAATATTATTCTTAAATCTTTTAATTTCCTTTCAAAGAAAAGAAAAGTATTCTGTGGCACCTGAAACTTCACATAGATCACAATATCAAATATAAATGGAAAAATGGCTTGAATTGTTTCATCTTATTATAAAATCTATGCTCTTTTCTATCATTTCACACTGAGGTATTCATTAAAAGAAAGGTATTAATTAATGTTGACAGTATTGGAATGACTAGTGAGTACTGTCTCTGGATCAGAATGTGGGCTCCAATTTCCTTTACTTTCCACCAGTGAAGGGAAAACCCAAAGAGAGGTTCTGCTTCTGTGTTTCACACTTTTATTGAAGTTAAAAAATCAATGCTCATAATAGTGATTATGGCTAACCTTGAAATATTTCACTACTATCAAATCTGTCAACCTAATTCTGCTTCACAAGGGTCACTGTTGTTGAGTTTCTGTTTGTAATGATTGACACTTGTAGGTATTAAGAACCTAGGGTTATGCATCTCTCTGATCAAGGTTGCTGTAAACAAGTGTTGACAATCTGGGCCATTTGACAGTGTGTAGGCCCAGGAACAAGCAGAGCATCTGGGCCTTAATTAATTGGGTTCACCAAACTTCAATTGACCCTTGCTATTCATTTTCATTCAATCAAAGATTCAAAATATGTTTTCCTTCATAAAATCAACTTTCAACTACAAGCTTCACTAATTAAAACCAAAGCACAGGATTAATATTGCTCCTTCAAAATTATAGAAGTCATTAATAATATGATTGATATTTGATTTGCCTTTGGTGGATGTAGTCTTTCGAAAACAATAATAAAAAATGCTGAAAAAAAGTACGTTTACATAATAGCATACACAATTGACTGACGTGTAAAATCTCAGGAAATGATTGGCAATTTGAAGATTTATCTTTACTTATTTCTTGAAATCCAGTTTTATTACTACTTAGCTTTTTGAGAAGACCAGTAAAAATTTAATATTAATCAGTGACTTGTAAGTCAACTTGTGTGGGTTCACAAAATTAGCTATACCAATTGTCAGGATTCTCATCCTCATTATTTTTTCCAAATTTTTATGCTAAAGAGGCCTAAAGAAGAAGGGAGAGGAGGATAAGAATAAGAAGGAGAAGAAGAAATTGTGTTGCTCCTGGAGTCATGGAAAGATCATGGCTCATCTGATGTTATTGATAGTAGTTCTCTTTTATAGTTCCTGGTAATGGAGAGAAATCAGAGCCTTCTCTGACTTGTGGAATCTAAAGAAAACTTAATGACCTACTGAGGTTTGTTGATATCTTGAGAGAAGAGAATTTAAAATCTTACCCTTGGGAGCCTTTAACCAGCATCATAACGATTCCATAGTGTGATGAATTGTATAACGACTCTTGAAAAATGTCCATCTAATGCTCCTAATCCTTGGAACATATAAATATGTTACTTAATATGGTAAAGGGGACTTAGCAGATGTGATTACTGTAAAGATTTTGAGATGGGAAGATGATTCAGGATTATCTGAGTGGATCCAAAGTAATTGCAAGGCTCCTTATAAGATGGAGACAAGAAATCAATGTCAGAAAAAAAATGAGATAGAATGGTGAAACCAAAGGCCAGAGTGGTGTGGTTTGGGAATGGAGGAAGAAATCATAAGTCAAGGAACATAGGTGTGCTCAAAGCTGGAAAAGACAAAAGCAGTTTTTCCCCTAATGCTTCCAGAAGAAAGAGCATTCTGCATTGACATATTATCTGTAGATTTCTCCCTTTCAGAGCTGTAAGAAAATACATTAGTTAGGTTTTAAGCTATTAAGCTTGTAGTAATTTATTACAGTGGCTGTAGGAAATTAATATATACATTAAACAATGAAAGCTTTTTAAAGAGATGTGGGTGTCTGAATCTACCAGTGTGTCACCCTCCCCATTCTGTTTGTCTTTTTGGGGAAGCCACTTTTCCATGTGGGCTTTTGGCATCTTGTAAAATTCAGTATAGGTGTGTATGAATTCATATCTTTTTAATGGCAAGCATAGAAAACTCTAATTCATTAGATCCCAAAATAAAATTATATATATATATATGCAAATTCATGAACTCTAAGACAGAGCTATAACACCAAACAAGTAGAAAAACAGGAGCTAGGGATGTTGCAAGCAACTCTGCAACAGGAATTTATGAGTTAAGAAACAGAGTACTTTTCCCTTTCCCCAGTGACAAAGAAAACAAAGTTTATAGTAAAAACTGTATATGTTGAATACAGATGAGTGAAGAATTCATTTTTAGAAAGTAATGTTCTTAACCTCTTCTATTTTTAGTTACTAGAAAGTAAAGATTACTAGAAAGTAAAGTTACTAGAAAGTAAAGATTCATTACTAGAAAGTAATGTTCTTAACCTCTTCTATTTTTAGTTACATATCTCCATTTCAATTTTCAGAAAATATGTTTACAAATCACAAATAATTTATATATTTAAGGAGTATATATGTTTATCAGTAGGCAATGCTTACTCTTAAAAATCACATTTGTATTTAATAACCTATTTAAATATGCCCTTTATACTTACTGCCATGCTCTTTCATGTATGTAAGGAGACATTAATTACACAAACATATGAAAAGCAAATCACCTATGATAGTAACCCTGGGAAAACATATGTAAAATAAGGACTGCGAAGACATGGAATGGTGAAGAGAGATTAAGAGATATTTGGCATTTATATCTATCCAACAGTGTTCTCAGTATTTTGGGTAATTTTACAGATTAGTTTGAGAAAATAAATCTTGCTCTGGGAGGTATCTCAACCCACCACAGGCAGTGCCAAGTAGTGCTTAGGTACAGTCTCAGGAGTCAGGGTGCCTTGGTACAAAATTCAGATGCTGCATTCAAGCTGCATGAGGTTGAATAAGTTTATTAACCTCTTGGCACCTATATTCTACCTTCCATAAATCATATATATATATATATATATAGTTCCTTCCTCATAAGCTTATTTTTAACTTTTTTAAAAGTAGGTATTCCTGGCACTCAGAACAGAACATGGTATACACTAGCTGTTGCGTAAGTGCTTGATTAAAAAATGTAATATTTTTAAAGTTGATATTTAGGGTTATAATTATCTTTAAGATAAGTATTAGTGCCATAATTTATCATGTTCAAATCTGTTTTAGAAAACTAATAGTTTCAGCCTGTACACAAAAAAGAATTTTAATTCAGTATTCATCTTCCTTTTTTCCATGTCTATCCCAAAGCTCTGGTAGTATAGTGGCTAAGACACTTGCCTGCTAACCAGATGGCTGGTGGTTCAAACCCACCAGCCACTCCTCAGAAGGAAGGTTGGGCAATCCTACTTCCGTAGTGATACTGCCTCAGAAACCCAAGGAGGGGTCACTATGAACCAGATCCAACTCAATAGCAGTGAGTTTGGTTTTGTTTTTGGTATCCCAAAGCTACAAAATAAGAAGAAACAACCACAAATAATAATTGGAATATGGAATATATGAAGAATCAACCTGTGAAAATTATAAGTTGACAAAATGAAATTAAATGCTTGGATATTAATATCCCAGGTATTAGTGAGCTGAAATGGATTGATGTTGACCATTTGAAGTCAGATAATCACATAATCTACTATGCCAGGAATAACAAATTGAAGAAGAGAGCATCATACTCATTGTCAGAAAGGACATTTCAATGTCCATCCTTAAGTATAGCACTATTATTGATAGCATAATATCCATATGCCTATAAGGAAGGCCAGTTAATATGTCTATTACTCAAATTTACTCAATAATTACTAATGTCAAAGATAGAGAAATTGAGTTTTTTACTAACTTCTGGAGTCTGAAATTGATCAAACATACAATCAAGATGCATTGATAATTACTAGTAATTGGTATGTGAAGTTGGAAACGAAAAAGGATCAGTAGTATGGCCATAATGAAAGAAATTATGCTGGAGATTGTATGATAGAATTCGGCAAGACAAATGACTTATACATTTGAAATACAATTGTGGTAGTTAAAGTTGCATGTCAACTTGGTTGGGCCTGGTTGAGTGGCTGGGCAGCTGGTGGTAGTTATTCCCCATGATGAGACTGACAATCAGCTCCATGGTGGGATCTACCACAAGCAGATGAGTAGCTGCATTAGGGATGTGGTCTGCTTCCCATATATAAGCAGCAGCTTTGGGAATGGCCTCTGGCTTATGACACGCTTGAACCCTGCATATAGCTGTGTAGTTGTTCAGCAGCCTGCCATGCTCTGCTGACCTTGGGACTTTCAATTGATTCAAATTAATGACCTGCCATGTGGTTTGGTAACATCAGAACTGTGTCATTTTATTTGTCGATCTTCGACATGTTAGCCGCTGCAGCTAGCAGCTGCCTGAGTGAAGAGATGCCTCTAGCTTCAGTGGGCTGGGAGCAAGAGGCAGAACTGAAGCCCAAGGTTGAGGGGCTTTCACACAGCCCCTAGAGGCTAGCACTTTGAACTCGGATTTCTAGCCTCTCAAACTTTAAGAGAATAAACTCCTGTTTGTTCAAGCCATCCCATTTATGGTATATTCCTGTCAGAGTGGCACTAGGTAACCAGAACAACCATTTTTCAAAAACATAAACAATGACTATAAATGTGGATCATTAAAGACTGAATACTCATTGCTGTTGAGTCGTATCCGACTCATAGCAACCCCTCCTTGGGCTTCTGAGGCAGTATCACTATGGAAGTAGATTGCTCAATCTTCCTTCTGGGGAGTGGCTGCTGGGTTTAAACCACCACCCTTCTGGTTAGCAGTCAAGTACCTTAGATGCATGCTGCCAGAGCTCCTGAAAGATGACATAAAAAGGACTAAAATCAACTACATCTGTGGAAAAAGTGATGGAAAAGTTCAATGTCATCAGACAGAACAAGGCCAGTGACTAACTGCAAAATAGACAATCAATTGCTCATAAGCAAGTTTAAGTAGGGAGCTCTGGTGGCATAGTGCTTAAGGCATTTGACTACTAACCAGAAAGCTGGAAGTTCAAACCCACCAGCCACTCCACAGAAGGAAGGTTGGGCAATCTACTTCTGTAGTGATACTGCCTCAGAAACCTAAGGAGGAGTCAGTGTGAGTTGAGTCCAATTTGATGGCAGTGTGTGTAGTTTTTTGGTTTAAGTTTAAGCAGGACCTAAAAAAAATTTAAAACATTTCATGACAGCCAAACTATGATCTTAAGCATATCCCACATGAATTTACAGACAGTTTGTGATAGTTGGAGCTGTGTGTCAACTTGGCTGGACCACAATTCTGTGTGGCTTAAGCAATTGTGGTGTGGGTTATTCCCATAATGGGATCAGATGTATATGTTTTGAGCAGCCAATTCATTGAAAGCGAGCTTCCCTAGGGGTGTGGGCTGCTTCCAATATATTTACAGACATCCTGGGAAAAGAGACACTCTGCTTTGGATCGGGATCCTGTTGTGCTGCCTACAACTGTCTGTGAGTGAACAATCAACCATTAGGCCTGGAGATCTTGGATTCATCATTTGTTGAAGTCAACAGCCAGTATACTACCTGCCAACCTTGATCTCGTCAGCCCCTGCAGCTGTGTAAGTCGGAAAAAGCCTCAAGCTTGAGGTTTGATCCAAGAACTTGGGACTTGCCAGCTTCTGTAAGTGTGTGAGCCATTTTTCTAAGACAAATTTCTCTTTCTCTGTATGTATATATAAGCCTTACTGGTTTCCCTTCTCTAAAAAACCCAGCCTAAGACACAGTATCAAAAATAGATAAGATGCATTGAACACTAATGACTGAAGACAAGATGAGTTGCAGATGACATCCAGGATATCATGCATGAAGAAAGCAAAATGTCAGTAAGAAGGCAGGAAACAAAGAAAAGACCAAAATGGATGTCCAAAGAGACTCTCACATTACTCTTAAAGGTAAACTAGCTAAAGAGAAAAAATATGGAGGTAAAAGAGTTGAGCAGAAGATGTCCAAGTGTGGCTTGAGAAGACAAAATATTATAATGAAATGTACAAAAACCTAGAGTTAGAAAACCTAAAAGAGAAGAACAAGCTCAGCATTTGTCAAGATGAAAGGATAGAAGGAAAAAGAAAAAAAAAAAAATCTAGCCTAGAGTTGAAATATTGAAGGATTCTAGGATAAAATAGTGAGTGGCACAAGAAGCATCAAAAGAAAAGGGAAGTAATACAGTCATTGCACCAAAAATAATTGGTCCATTTCCACCTTTTTCAGGGGATAATACATAATCAAGAACTGATGGCACTTAAGTAAGATGCTTAAGCTGAATTGGCAAGAATTGGCAGAGTACCAGTTGAGATATTTCAATAAATGGATGCACCTCTAGAAGCACTTACTCATCTATGGCAAGATATTTGGAAGACAGCTACCTGGTCAACTGACTGGAAGAGATCATTCTAATGAAAGGTGATCCAACAGAATTTGAAATTATAGAACAATATTATTAATGTCACATGCAAGTGAAATTTTGCGGACAAAAATTCACAGACAACTACAACAGTACACAAACAGGGAATTGGCCAGAAATTCAAGCTAGATTCAGAAGAGGGTGTGGAATGAGGGATATCATTGCTGGTGTCAGATGGCTCTTGGCTAGAAACAAAGAATACAAGAAAGATGTTTACCTTTGTTTTATTGACTACCTAAAGGCATTTAACTATGTGAATCATAACAAATTATGGACAAAGTTGTGAAGAATAGGGATTCAGAGACACTTAATTTTGCTCATGAGGACACAAAACCAAGAAGAAGCAGCAGTACTTTGAACAGAATATGAAGATACTGTGTGTTTTAAAACCAGGAAAAGTGTATGTCAGAGTTGTATCCTTTCACCATACTTGTTCATCTGTACTCTGAGTAAGTAATCTGAGAAGCTGGAATAAATGAAAAGAATGTGGCATTAGGATTAGAGGAAGACTTGTTAATAACCTACAGTAGGGAGAAGACACAACCTTCATTGCTGAAAGTGAAAAGGACGTGAAGCACTTGCTTATGAAGATCAAAAACACAGCCTTCAATATGGATTGCACCTCAACATAAATGAAACAAAAATCTCTATGACTGGACAAATAAAGAAAATTTTGATAAACGGAAAAATATATTAAAGTTGTCAGGGATTTCATTTTACTTGCATCCATAATGAACTCCCATGGAAAAACCAGTCAAGAAATTAAATGATGTTCATCACACACTATTTACAATATCAAAAAGATGGAAATAATCTAAATTTCCATTAGTGGTGGAATGGATCAGCAAGATATGGTACATTCACACAATTGAATACTATGCAACATTAAAGAGCAATGCTAAATCTGCAAAATATCAAGTAACATGGATGAACCTAGAGCACATTATGCTAAGTGAAATTAGTCAATCAGAAAAGGACAAATATTGTACGAAAGCACTGTTGTAAAAAGTCAGAAAAGGGTTTGACACAAAATTAAATACTATTTGATGGTTACCAGAGGTGGGACGGGGGAAGGAGAGTAAATCACTCATTAGAGGGTAGACATATATGAACTTTGATGAAGAAGAAGGCAAACAAAAAAAAAGAAAGAAAGAAATCACACAATGTATTGAACAAATTTGTTGCAAAGACATTTTAAAACTGTTATCATGTCATTTTGAGGACTAAGGTGCTCCTGATCCAAGCCATCTTATTTCATATTTACATTTAAATGCTGCACAATGAACAAGGAAGAATTGATGTTTTTGAATTTTGGTGTTGGTGAAGAATATTGAAAATACCATGGGCTATCAGAAGGACAAACAAATCTCTCTTGGAAGAATTACAGCCAGAATGCTCCTTAGAAACAAGGATAGTGAGACTTAGCTTCATGTATTTGGACATATAATTAGGATTGATCAGTCCCTAGAGATAGTAAAGTAGAAGGCCAAAGAAAAAGACAACATGAATTGACACAGTGGCTGCATCAATGGACTCAAACATTGCAATGATTGTGAGGAAGCTGAAGGACTGAGTGGTGGTTCATTCTGTTGTGTACATGGTCTCTGAATTGGAACTGACTCAACAGCACCTAAGAACAGAAACAACAAGTCTAATACTTGCAGAATCATAGATGCTTAAGGTTAACTTTTTTAACTGACTTTAGATTACTTGTATCACCAAAAAAAAAAAAAATGCAGCATAATGTAAATGTTACCCCTTCAATAATGAAAATCTTACCTCTTCTATTATCTACATTATATCATTTTCCTCGTTTCTAGAAAGATAGCAATCTAATTTCCTTAAAGGTTTTTGTTAAGGCTTTATATATATGTATATATTCATTTATGTCTCCTC
>NW_006921725.1:3638669-3654657 GCF_000298275.1 Orycteropus afer afer | reverse complement strand
ATATATATATATAATGTCTTGAAAAGATCATGCACTATCTTTGATGGTATCTTTGAAATAGAAATCATGTAAAACGGAGTGAAAGTAGAAGCTGATGGATTAATTCTAACTAAAGTTAGGTAAGAGATAAACTTAATACTCTTCAGATGGCGCTATAGTTTTGTGATCAGAATATGATATCTTTGAGAATAATCTTGAGATAATTTATTGGCTGATCAACAAAAATCAAAGAGATCCACCCACTTCTTTACAGGCTCATTAGCCTGGTCTCTTAAGTCTGTTTTCACCATCTTCTCCATTTGTTTCATCTTTCTGCACTAGGATTTCTTCTGCACTATCAGTGATGTTCTCAACCTCTACTCCTGCCCTGAAGACCAAGTTTAGTCTTTAATATAAAATATAATTTCCCTGTGTGCTTCATTCACTGAAATGAACTCCAAGAAATGTATGGTGTCTCTCCACAGCATGCGTATCTAATAAATGAATTTACGAATTGGCATCCAAGTGACTCTCATAAATGTTTATAAAATTAGTTCAAGGAGTCAAAAGTAATTAGAGAGCACAAATACATTAAAAAGTTGAACTTATTTTTTTGTAATGGAAATCAAATTACATATTTAAATATATGTTTGTTTTTAAATTTTATTAAAGTAGCTGTTCAAATATATGGGAGAAAATATAAATACAAAAATTTACATTTTCTACCTTCCACTTCTGTCAGTCTAGAAAACCAGATATGTACATTTTAACTTCAAAAATAAAGTCAGGCTAGATGCCATACTGTGTCTTTAAAAATAAAACAAAAACTGAAAATACTAATTTTAAAACTGAAGAAATTTATTACACATATTTAACTAACAGATATCAATAAACTTCATTCCGAAAGCTCTGTACAGTCATAAAACCAGTTGGTAGTGACAGAAGGTAATACAAACTGACTTAAGTATTCCCACAGCCATCCTAATGGATACAAGATTTTTGGCACATACATAACCCATAATAATATTTGTTTCCATGTTTTCAGTTAATTCTCATGAAGAATGAATTTGATTTTGATGCAAAATTTTATAAAATAATTAAATATAAATACCGATACCATATTTTTCTTGTAATAATATTTCAGATTTAGGATAGGTTTGGGGATGGTAGAGCAATGTTTCATTGAACTGGCTCTTTAGGGAATGATACTTCTACATTCTTTCCAATAATTAAAATTTACTCTCTAACTTTTGATGAATTCTATCTAAATTATGTGCAAGATATCAAATACAGTTTATTTCTGCTCCTTCCCTTCCATCTACCTTTCCTTGCCAAAGTCTGTCCTTCCTTCTGTCTTTCCTTCCTTGCTTCCTTCCTTTGTCCTTCATTTCTTCCTTTCTTGCTTCACTAGACATCTTATATTATGACAAGAATTGTTCAAAAGTCCAAGAGAAGATAAGAAAACATACTTGACCTCAAGGACCTCATAGACTAGAAATGATAATTCACATTGTCATTTAAAGTATACTGTGATTATCATGTAACAACAATTGCAAAATAGTACAAATTTCTGTTGGTATTTTAATTTTTCTTTCTCATTCCTCCACTTAGACTACCTAGCTATTAGTCTTCTTTATGTCATTCTGATTGCTTTTAATGAAGTGCATCTTATGACTGTTTTATTCTTATAAGTAGTATGACATGAACAAAGAATACAGTTAAACAATATTATTAAAAACACATGCTAACAAAGAGATCATATAGTTCTGTAACATTGTTTGAGGAGCCACATGTAGATTTCACAATTGGGGCCTGGTGACACCATTAAGTTCTCTCTGGATTCAGCTTACCACCAGTATGAAGACCCTTGTTTTGATAAATGAATATATTCAGAAAATGTTGCTTTATCTTATATTTCCTGACATTAGGAGAGTATTTACCTGCTTTAACCTCACTTTGCAAATATAATCACTAGAGTTAATTTGGTTTAAAAGTATGTCTTTACTTTTCAGATAACAGAGAAAGGAATGTTACACAGCATTATGGCAAACCTTGCCCCAAGAAAAAGAAATCCTTTTACAACTTTCTGGTTTTCAAATCATCAATATTACTTGAACGCTTCCAGTCATTGGAAAGCTCTGGGTAGAGCAGAGAGGACATGACCTATACTGAATGTGACATGGGACTGACATATATATTATTTCATTTAATCCTCATATTACTCTGGGAGGCAGCCATCATGACTCCCATTTCTGTGATGAGGAAATGACTGTGAGGTTGTTTAGGTTAATTTCTGTCTCACAGACATTATTTGAAACTCTGAAGAACGTATCCTGCCTACAAAGCCTGTACTGCTTTCACAATATTTGCTACCTTTCAAACAATGTGAACCAACACAAAATATATATAGCAAATAAGTGGTTCTAAATGTATTAATTTTAAAAAATGATAGATTAATTGCAAGAAGAAAAATAATATTTAAGGCCAGGGTATGAACTATATACTAACTTTCCCATCGATGATGCAGACTAAAATCAGGAGGAAGGGGAAAAAAGAAGAGATGAATAATGTTTCACGTTAAATGGGTTATCAGGAAAATATAAAAACCTAAGGTATATATTTAAGAATCATATAATCATGTTTATTCACAAATAAATATAAATTTATTTCATCCACTTTAATATGACCAAACAAACTTACTGCCATCTAGTCAATTCTGACTCACAGTGGCCCCCTTTGTGTTTCCGAGGCAGTAAATCTTTACGGAAGTAGATTGCCCAGTCTTCCTTCCACTTTCATATGAGTAGTCAGAAAAATCAAGATTAAATCTGAGTCATCTCCTCTCCCTCATGCTTCTAGAGTAAAGGATAAAAAGATAAAGGTATTTTACCTCTGTATCTAATTCTTAAAAATAGACCAGACTTCTTAGGACTGCAAGTTCTAGTGGTTTTTATCTTCCAATCTAATTAATACTCAATTTTGAAATAGTGGAAAGTGGTTTGCTTATTTTAAGTAAAAATAAAGGGCACTGCTGTTTGTGACTAATTGCTAATTAAGCAATTTATCATGTGGAACTGGTAAGACCATTACTTGAGGTTTATAGCAACTTCTGATTTTAACTTAATAATCATTTGAGTTGAAATTACTTCGTATTTAAGCTTTTTTTCTAACCAGGTGCTCTTTGTACTTCAAGTAATTTCTAATTATGCTACTTAATGAAGTAATTATATCATTAGTTAGAAATTTGTCTGAGTAGTAACTCTATTTTAAAAGAATAATAAAATATAATGATGGTGTTGTCCTTAAAAAAAAAGCCATTCAAAATAGTTGTTTAAAGGTTTCTCTAACTATAGCCAGTGGTGACGGAATTCAAAAGAATTTTCACTCATTTTGTCAAGTACTGATTCATGGTAGATTAACCAGAAAGTAAAATAAATATCCACTGCTATCAAGTTGATCTCCACTCATAGTGACACTACGGGATAGAACAGCCTCATAAGTTTTCCAAGACTGTAAATCTTCACAGAAGAGTGCCACATCTTTCTCCCAAACTTCCCCTTAACAGACAAGCCCTTAACCACTGTGCTACCAGGACTCCTCAACCAGAAGGTCAAGTGGGATCAAGTTCTAGTCCCCACTATCTTACACTCATTCTCCATTCCCAGCCCTGCACTGCAGATACCTGGAAGAATCAGAATTATAAGTGATTGACCTAGGCATAATGCTGACATGTTACATCTTGTCCCACACACCACTGACTATTGGAAGCAAAGGATCAAAAATCAGCAAATCAGCCAGTGCTCATCAAACCTGATGCCAATGCAGAGAAATCTATTCCATATTTGCTGGGGCTCTTCCTAATTATTAAAACTTTGCAGCAAATAGAATTTTACTATGACAAACTGTATTTATGAAGCCCTGAACAAAAGATTAAAAAAAAAAAAAAAAGAGAGGGACTTTCAACCGATTTCTTCTGCTAAAGAAAATGTTGTATTAGTCTGCAGAAAAAATTGGCTCCAGCTACTCCTCTTAGTCCCTCTTCCATAAGTGCTGCCAGTTCATTTAGCTCATCAGCCAAAGCTGAATTAGAAGCTGCCATCATTTCTGCTCTCACTTGTGCTTTTTCCAATATCATTATTACATAGCCATGCGGTCTGCTGGGACCTACACTAGACTTGGCAAATGGATTCTTGGATTGCATGTACCAACTGGCCAAAACAGACTTACTTGTTGTGAATTTGGACAGCCACGTTTTTCCTCTAGATTCACATCTTCTATTTTTTAAGGTGGATTGTCATAATAAACTGTTCATAACATTTTAAAAAAATGCTCTCAAATTCCGATTTCTATTAAAAAAAACCTTCATGATTGATTCCAAAATATTGTAGCATTTCCCTGGATCATCTTTAAAAGGTAAAAAAAAAAAAAAAAAAAAAATCAGCTATGTTCCCATTCATTTTCCCAATTAAGGTAAAAATATTAAGAAAAATGCATATCTTAATTACCAAGTAGAGTGCAATCTCTGAGCGACAAAACTCAATGGGACTGTTTTGTTTTTCTAAGTCTCACAAGTTTTGACAGATGAAGCCTTACCACTTTTGGGTCGCTCTGTATTAGTGGGAAATATTTGAGTATTCTTTCGCTAACTGGCTTCCTCCTTATACTGGTTCTGGTTTTTGCAAGGATCACTGTAATATATAAAGATATTCTGCTCCCTCCATAGTTGTAATATGTACTAGGATGAAGGTTTTAAGAAAAGTCGAACTAGTGAAGTAAAGTAAGCACTGAAACCTTATCAGCTATCCTACTGAGAAAGTCTTCAGATTGCTTTGGTAAAACTATCATTTTTCTGGGTGTTTTTCAGTTACTTAAATTTAACTTAAAAATTATTTGATTCAAATTACTATGATTTAGCTCTTGGTGATTGTTAATTGAAAGACTCAACTTTTGCTTTTAATTCAGCTCAAAATCTTTAATTAATGAATTAATTCAACATTATATGTTGTTGTTGTTAGGTACCATAGAGTTGGCACTGACCCATAGTAACCCTATGTACAAAAGAATGAAACACTGCCAAGTTTTGCACCACTCTCACAATCCTTATACTTGAGACCATCCTTGCAGCTACTGTATCAATCCATCTTGTTGAGCGTCTTCCCATTTTTTTGCTAGCCCTCCTCTTTACTAAGCATGATATCCTTCTCCAGAGAACAGCCCCTTCTGACAACATGACCAAAGTAGGTGAGACAAATCTGGCCATTTTCCCCTTCAAGGAGCATTCTTGCTACACTTCTTCTAGGATAGATTTGTTCATTCTTCTGGCAGTCTATGGTATTTTCAGTATTCTTTACCTACACCCCAATTCAAGAGCATCAACTCTTTTTTAGTCTTCCTTATTCATTGTCCAGCTTTCACAAGCATGTAAGGCTGTTGAAAATACTATGGCCTGGGTTAGGTGCACCTTAGAATTCAAAGTGACATCTTTGCTCTTCAGCACTTTAAGGAGGTCTTTTGCAACAGATTTCCCCAGCATAATACATCTGATTTCGTAACTGCTACTTCCATGACTGTTGATTGTGGACCCAAGGAAAATAAAATCTCTGAACTTCAATCTTTTCTCCTCTTATTATGATGCTACTTATTGGTCCTGTGGTGAGGATTTTTTTTTTTTTTTTCTGTATGTTTATGTGCAATGCAAACTGCAGACTGGAAATTTTAATCTTCATTACTAAGTGCTTCAAGTCATCTTCACTCTCAGCAAGCAAGCTTGTGACATCTGCATATTATTATAGGTTCTTAATGAGTCTTCTTCTAATCTTGGTGCTGCAAATTCTTCTTCATGTACACACTTCTTCACGTACACACTCTTCCTCATTTTAAACCATGCAGTATCCCCTTGTTCTTTTCAAATGACAGCTTTCTGGTCTATGGACAGGTTCCTCATGAGCTCTATTAAGTGTTCTGGAATTCTCATTTTTCTCAAAGATATCCACAGTTTGTTCTGATTCACACAGTAGAATGCTTCTGCATAGTCAATAAAACACAAGTGGAAATCTTTCTGTCATTCTTTGTTTTCAGCCAAGATCTATTTGCATCAACAATGATAAACCACATTTCATGACCTTTTGTGAATCCAGCTTGCATTTCTGGAAGTTCCCTGTCAATATACTGCTGCAAATTTTTTTTTTTTTTTTTAATTATCTTCAGCATGCTTTTACTTGTGTGTGATATTAATGCTACTGTTAGATAATTTCCACATTCTGTTGGATCATCTTTCTTTGAAATGGGTACAAATATGGATTTCTTCCAGTCAGTTGGCTAGGTAATTGTCTCCCAAATTATTTGCCACAGACAAGTAAGTGCCTCTAACATGACATTTATTTGTTGAAACATCTCAATGAGTGTTCCATCAATTAGTAGAGCCTTATTTTTGCTAATTCCTTCAGTGCAGTTTCAACTTCTTCCTTCAGTAGCATGAGTTCTTGATCATATACCACCTCGTGAAATAGCTGACCATTGACCAATTCTTTTTTGTACTGTGACTCAGTGTATTCCTTTCAAATTATATACTGCAGATCAAATTATATACTACGCCCCTATTTTGTGCCAGACACTATTCTAGCCCATTTGGGTATATGCTGGTTTTAAAGATTAAAAAAAAAAAAAAAGCTTCTATTTTCATTCCAGAGGGAAATAATTAATAATACAAATGGGTATATATTGTCAGATAATGTTAAGAACAAGGATGAAAATACAACAGAGTAACTTCAGAGTGTGCCTGGAAAAAAGAAGCATGTTTAGCTCTGTGTTTTGCAAAGGCGATATGAGCTCTCAATTGGAAGGTGGCAATAGCCAAGCAAAGATTGAGAGGAAGCATTAAAAGCAGAGGAAAGTGCAAATATAATGATCTTAGATAAACGTAAGCTTGGCTTTCCAAGGAAGTGTGAAGAGCAGAGAGGTAGAAAGTCATGGCTTCAAACTAGTTTCTCTTGGTTCAGTTATGGCCACAAAGTCAAACTGGAATGGTGCCAAATTTGGAATATTTAGGTTTATCAGAACAATAACTGACACAAGGAAAATTGACACCCTGCTAGAACCTTAGTCTCCCTCTTAGAAAACAAGGACCACGTGCATGTTGCACAGCGGTCAAATCACTTGGCAGAGGGCAGGCAGAAACAACCACAGTTAAAGATGACAGCTGACCCTGCGGTATTGAATGTGTGTCATACTCCATAGTCCTGGCAAAAAGTCTGCAGGACTTCCACAAGGGCTCTCTAGCCCTCTTCCTAGTCTCCTATTCTAGGGCTTTGACCTATAAATCTTTCTGTTCCAGTTACTGTTCTGCTTCATCAGAGTTTAAAAATTCAGATTTGTTCTGATTTTGCTTCATCAGCCATGACTTGTTATGTTTTTTATGTTATGTTATGCTATGCTATGCTATGCTATGCTATGCTACGCTACACTATGCTACGTTATGTTACATTAAGTTATGTTATGTTATGTTTAGACAGTTTAGAATTTCTGGGAGATAAATATGTGTTCTAACTTCATAATCTAAAGAACCATACTAATCATGTTCAACTTAAACATTGCCTTATTTTACTACTTGCAACCATAATCACATAAGAATCCTGCCCCTGCAACCACATTCCGAAGATCATAAAACTGAGCCAGGAACAGATCACAGGACAGGGCAACTACATTCCTCAGATCCTGAGATTAAGGAAGGGACACTGAAAAGAAATAACACAAATGTAAATTTATGGCTTAGATGGCATATACTGAAAATAGGCCACTCTTGAGGTGAGCTCTGGTGGCGTAGTAGATAAAGCATCTGGCTGCTAAGCAGTCAGTGGTTCAAACCCACCAGCTGCTTCATGGAAGGAAGACAGGGCAATCTACTTCCATAAAGATTTATAGCCTCAGAAACCCAGTGGGAGTCAGAATCACTTCTAAAGCAATGAGTTTGGTTTTCTATTAAAGCCCCTCAAACTTGGGCTTCAGCTCTGCCTCCTGCTCCTGGCCCACTGGAGATAGAGGCTTTTCTTCACTCAGACAGCTACTTCCTGATGAGATTAGCAAGTCCAAGGTTGACAAGTAAAAAGGCACAGTCCCGACGTTACCAAACCACATGGCAGGCCATCAATTCAAGTCCATTGAAAGTTTCAAGATCGGCATAGCATGGCAGGCTGAGGAACAATGATAAAGCAACATGCAGGGTTCAAGCATACCATAATCTGGAGACTGTTCCCCAAGGCTTCTCCTTATATACAGGAAGCAGACCACATTCCTAAGGCAGCTACTCAGCTGGTCACAGTAGATTCTACCAATGGAGTTGATTACCGTTCTCATGATGGGGAATACTACATCCAGCTGCCCAGCCACTCAACCAGGCCCAGCCAAGTTGACACACAGAATTACCCACCACACTACCCTCCTTTACCTCCTAATGAACTTAAGATGGCCGATCTAAGATGAAACCAAGACTCAAACCAAAATGCAGAAGTCGTGGCATCTGTGTTGAGACACATAGAGTCCATCTTAGAAATAAATTGCACATGCACCTAGCCTGAAGGAAGTTGAAGCTTATCACTAGAAATTTATCACAGCCTTGTTCTGCTTCCTGACTTTTGCAAAAGGGTCAGGATTTTATGAGTGTCCTGCCTGCATAAGGTCTTTTGAAATCATGTACCCCATGGCCTTAAAACTATTATAAAAACCCCTAGCCTGTAAGGCTCGGGGAGACACACATGGCGTTGCCTCTGGCCCAGTGTGTTTCTACCTTGCAAGGTTACTATCTTCTTATTAAATTTCTTTCTGAGCTATAGGTGACTTTGTAGTCATTATTTCAGAACTTGAACTGTGACAGACTGAACCAGTTAGAAGTGGCTCAAAGCCCTGTAGAAGATGAAGTGGAAGAGGGAGGCAGGAACCAAAGCATGTTAGACGTGTAGAAGCAAACTTTATTCCTGAAAATATTTCCATATTGACTCTCTACATCTTGTTAGAGTAAAAGAACAACTATATGTGCTTTTGTTAATTTGTTTTCTTTAGCCTTATACGCAAGTTATAAATGGTTCAGATTCCATGTATTACTCACACATGAAAACAGCACTCTTATTCTTCTTTCTTAAGGGTAAGCGAGGAAGAAAAAAAAAAGACTCTTTTGAGTGCTTGAAATCAACATCTATGGCAGCAGAACAATGATGGTCTAAAGCAAAGCCCTGAGAAGGACCAGTCTGCTTGGATATGAGAAGCCTACTCCAACAGTGATGTAAAGTATTGGGAATCTGCTTCTTCATTTATACACTGATTGTTATGTGTTTGACAAGTAACAGTCTTTTCACATACTTTCTGTTGTGTCCCAGAAGTCCACAATGTATTTTATTTTTAGCTACCCCCAAAGTGTGAGTAAACATAACAGCAAAAAAAAAAAAAAAAAAAAAAGCCTTTAGTTGACTAAAAAGCTAAACAGTGAGACGAACTTGTGATTGGATTAAATTTCTATTTTTTTTTTCTCTCCTTTTACTGTCATTCTATGCTCTTATATCTATTTTTTTCTCTACAGTTATGACAATTGAAGCAAATATTTAGAAGAGGAAAAAATGTTAAACAAACAGAACAATAAAGAAAAAGAAAAAAACACTGATCAATGCACTCTTACTGCTTTTCAAATATGAAAGTCAAATGGTAATTAGGTGATCAATTTTTGTCAATTTGGAAGATGTTACTAACTGATGACCATAAGCAGTAAGTAGTTTTTACTTTTGTTTTATATATTTGGGAAGCCACTCCAATAATCCCCAGATAAATCCTGCTATGTAGTATAGCCTCAGCTCTGTTGTAACTTCTGAGAGACTTTTTCATCACTATCTGTTTTTTTCTTTCTATTACGATTTCTCACTGCTGTACCACAGCATTCCTGAGAAGAGCTGAAAATGCTCTTAACTCTGGAGCACAGATAAAGGCAGGGCTGCCACTTTGCTCTGCAGATTTCCTACTCAATCTGCCAATTTGCAGAAGTGTGTTACCAGTCTCATTGCTAATGATGAGATCAGAAGATGCTGTAGCTGCTCTCACTCCAGCAAGCAATAGATATCCCCCTGTTAAGGAAGCATTTGCCTTGAATTTTTCCAAAGTATCAAGCTGTCAGTGCTACTGCTAAATGCCAATATCAAAGAAGAACTTTTACAAACTGTGGGGTGCATTCTGTCTCCACTCCCCAGAAAGAATCACTTCCATCTATCTCCAATTAAAAAATTGCAGGAGAAATCTAGAGGCATTCTGAAGTGAACAAAGTCGCTAACAGTGGAAACCATGTTTGCAAACATTAGAAATATTTCTGTTCCAAGAAAAGCCAAAGATGCCATAGAATTCAGAGTTGTAAAAGGTGCCCTGTGGTGGCCTGTGGTTTCCTTGTAGGAAACCAGAAATTATAAGAGAATACAGTTCATCCAGAGTGCATAAACCCTTAGGAAGAAAGAAACATGCATACTTTACCATCTGAATAAGTTATAGTATCGCTCTTCCAACCTCTCTGAGAAGCTTAGTTGTCCTCTGAAAGCTCCATTTGATTCATTAAGCCATTTCAATCAAGTAATTATCAAGAGTGTTACTACAAGCTAAGTAACTGCAATATAAAAAAAAGACAAGTGTGATTCCTGTAACATCATACATCTAGTAAACTGAAGAAACTCCATTGCAATTTGTATAGAGGTCCTAGTCTTCATCAGCTTTTAAAAAGGGCAGACAAGAGCAGAAATGTACTCTATTATTTTAGTAGAATCGTACTTAATAGAATCAGAAATGGTTTCAGAGCACCCACAACTATAGTAACTATAATTACTACGTCCCCAGAAATATCTTGTTGTTGTTATTGTTAGGTGCTGTCAAATTAGTTTCCACTCATAGGAACCCTACATGCACTGCCCAGTCCTGGGTGGTCGTCACAATGATTGCTATGCTTAATCCCACTGTTGTAACAAGTGTGTCAGTCCATCTGATTGAAGGTCTTTGCCTTTTGTTTTCTCCCTCTGTTTGATCAAACGTAATACCTTTTCCAGGGCCTGGTCCCTTCTGATAACATGAGCAACATATGTGAGATGAAGTCTGACCATTCTCACTTCCAAGGAGCACGACAGATTTGTTTGTCCTTCAGGCAGGCCATGATATTTTCTTTTTCCTTTTCTTGTCTTTTTTTTTTTTTTTAAATTGTGAATTAGGTGAAAGTTTGCAGAGCAAATTCATTTTCCTTATAGCAGTTCACACACATTTTGTTTCATGACATTGATTGCAAACCCCATAACCCAACAGCTCTCTTAGCACTTCCTCCCTGTAGTTACATTTTCTCTATGCCTTTCTTTCTTGTGATTCCTGACCTCTAAGCTATCTCCCTACACAAATACTGCCCTTCTGATTCCAAATGAATATTTTCAATATCCTTTGCCAACACCACAATTCAAGTGCTTCAATTCTTCTGCAATTCAAATAAATTAACTCTTCTGTGGTTTTCCCTAATCATTATCCAGCTTCCACATTCATATGAGGCTATTGAAAAGACAATGGCTTTGGTCAGGCCTACCTTAGTTTCCAAAGTGACATATTTTATCTTTAACATTTTAAAAAGGTCTCTTGTAATAGATTAGCCCAATACAATAAGTCCTTTGATGTCTGACTGCTGCTTCCATGGGCACTGATTGTGGATCTAAGGGAAATAAAATCCTGACAAAGTCAATCTTTTCTCCATTTATCATGACATTGGTTATTGGTCCAATTGTGAGGATTCTTAGGAGCTGAGAAAACAGCATGGAACAAACAAAACAAAAACAAAACATGTCTCCACTTATGAAGGTTATGTTTTAGTAAAAGGGATACCAGTTGAACTAGTTGTCATTGCGTTGACTGTAACTTAGGCATTCATATGTGTATCAGAGTAGAACTGTGCTCCATTGGGTTTTCAATGTCTTATTTTTCAGAAGTAGATAGCCAGGCCTTTCTTCCAAGATGTCTCTGGGTAACCCTTTGAGATAACAAACAAACATGTTAACCATGTGTACCACCCAGGGATAGACAATCATACTTACATAAATGAATGAATGAATGAATGAAGAATTCTAGAAGGTGATCATTTCTACCACATAAAAATAAGCAGTGAAGAGTAATTTGAAATGTGAGGGCGATGAATTTGAAATTTTAGGTAGAGTAACC
This sequence comes from Orycteropus afer afer, assembly GCF_000298275.1. NCBI lineage: Eukaryota > Metazoa > Chordata > Mammalia > Tubulidentata > Orycteropodidae > Orycteropus > Orycteropus afer. The sequence goes on along the minus strand of NW_006921725.1, from coordinate 3,642,471 downwards.
AGAAAGGTCAAGACTATGGTTTAGGACAATCTCTCTAAGTTGTTAAGATGATTGATATAAACACAAAACTTCCTTGGCAGTATCAGTCCAATTTACCTCCTAGGATGGAAAAACAAGAATGAGGATGAATAACGGGAAGAACTAGACTCCCTCATGCAACAGAAATAGGAAGCCAGCATCTAGAGGGGTGGTTTATGGATAGAGTCTGTCAGCAAGAGGAAAACATGAGCACAGTTGCCCTGCAAAATGTGCTAATGCATTGTTAGTGAGCTACCTTGTGGATCCCACACTTACAACACATAAAATGAGGGAGATTCCTTGAAATCTGAAAGTTCAGTCTCATAAAACTGAAAAAAAAAAAAATATTGAAAGGTGAGATTAACCAGCTCGAAGAACTTACTAGTAATGGACTGGCTGACTCTTTGCTTACAGACTTGAGTGCTTTTTTAAGTTTGTATTCAAGAGATGAAGAAAGGGAAAAATGCACACTGAATCAAGTGGGGTTCTTATCAAATAAGTTTTAAAATCATGCATTACATTCACTTTATAGTGCACAAATAGAAATTGAACTATTAACTTTGCATGTCATGAAGATGCTTTTGTTGTTAGGTTACTTCCAGTTGATTCTGACTCATAGCAACACTAAGTACAACAGAATGAAACACTGCCCGGTCCTGTGCCATCTTCATGTCAATTCTTACTATACTTGAGCCCATCATTGCAGTCACTGTGTCAGTCCATCTCATTAAGTGTCTTCCCCTTTTTCGCTGACCCTCTTCTTCACCAAGTGTGATATTGTTCTCCAGGAAATGGTCCCTTCTAACATGACCAGAGTAGGTGAGACCAAGTCTGGCCATTCTCAATTCCAAGAGACAATCTGGCTGTACTTCCTCCCCCAGAAATTTGTCCATTCTTCTGGCAGTCTATGGTATTTTCAGAATTCTTCACCAACACCACAATTCAAAGACATCAACTCTTCTGTCTTCTATCTTCATTGTCCAGCTTTCACATGCATTTGAGGTTATTGAAAATACCATGGCTTGAGTTCAGTGCACCTTAGTCTTTAAAGTGACATCTTTTCTTCTGAACACTTTGAGGAGGTCTTTTGTAGAAGATTTTCCCAGTGCAATATGACATCTGTTCTGAAGATACTCCACGCAAACTATTTGAATGAATGGTTTATTTTTTAAATAATATGAAAAATAGCAGATGGCATTAAGATCTGTTATTAAAAAAAACAATAACAACACTTGCATCATTTCCAAGAAATTGGAAAGACTCTTTACAGGCCATTCATGTGTCCCACCAAATCCTGAGGGGGGAAAAAGTCCAAATTTAAGTTAGAAAATTACTTGTACCCGCTTTTGTATAGAAGTCTTAATCAATCATAACAGTCTATTAATGTTAAACTTTACTACATAGTGAGTAAACTGAATTTAAAAACAAATTAGAAATTGTGACATGGGGAGAAGACAAGAAAATTTTGTGTGAGATGTTCTGCTACCATGGCTAGAAGATTTGTACCTTGGCATAGCATTTGTTACCTAGGGACAGCGTGAGGACAGTCTCAAAGTAAATACAGTCCTTTTCTGCCGCTGCTCCTCTATGGTAACAACAATTAATCAAGAAGCTTTTTGTCAAAGACACTATTTGAACTGAGACATAAAATCTCTTTAGATAGACTTCAGGAGTAATGTAAGATGTGTATGTTGGTTTACTTTTGTCCTCTTTTTAAACATTATTTTTACTCTTGTCTATAAACCAAGGTAAAAATACTTGCTATTTTGATTGCTTCTACAACAGTGAACTTAATTCACTGTTTGGGAGGGAAAACATGCACTTGATGAGGGAGTAGCAAGCTATCAATTTACCCCTATTTTCTTGTATGTTTTAAGTTTGTTTTGGTTGTTTTCTATTTTCTTATTCTGTTCAGAGTTTTATAAAAATTAATTTATATGAAGTTCTTTACTTGAACAAGAAGCTAGCTTATATTTTGTTAATGATTTAGTTTTCATCAAAACAATTCAAAATGAAAAAAAAAAAAGCAACAGAAGGGAAAACTGTAAAATCAATTGTAATCTTGATTACTTAATAGTAATTAAACATCCCTAGAAAGTCTTCTGTATTTCTCAGAAGAGCGAAGCCTTTTCTGTTTCTAAAGTCACCCATATTACATTGCTATTTATATTCTGCAACAATTTACTAGGCACCTAGTCCTTCCTTAGAACTGTGGTCACATATTTATTCAAAATGTAATGGATACCCCATGCAGGCAGTTGAACATGCCCTGTTGATAAAACTTATTATTTTCCTAATGTAAAACTGGGTATAAAAACAATTTCAGTAAATTTGAAAATGTACTACGTATGTTTAAAAATAATCAAAATATAATGAGGATACAGTAGAGAAAGGAGGAACTGTATACTATATACTGTATAGCTGTATACATCAGCTAGTAGATGATGTGATAGAAAAAAAAATATGCTGCTCTACTACAAGAAAACTAGTTTATAATTTTGGCCATAAAGGCTCACAATATTTTTAACAATATGAGACAACTTCTTGGTGAGATTAGGGGCCATGTTTAGCTTATTTATCATCATTACATATAATAAACATAATAAATATAGACAAACATGTATTACATATATTTTTATAAATATACATATAAAAAGTTTTGATGATAGATAAGAACAACTTGCTAGTTTGTGATGCTATTATCGCCACATATTCCTTTCCAAATATGATAATTTGATGCATAAGTTTTGGCAAGTAGAAAATATTTAGGGTTATGAGCTCCTGGGCTAATAAATGCTCAGTCTTGTTTTGGTGGAAGAATGAAGAGAAAGTGATAAGGCTGATGCAGAATAGTAGCTTGGAGGATGATATAAGATTTCTTTCCAACAATATTTATTTAGTTTCTGTTGTTGACTTAGTCTGCATTTTTAGGAACACATTTAAGAAGTTGATGAAGAGATTACCTGAACATTTGAAATTGGGAAAAAAAAAAGAGGGGAGTTTGACCTTGTCATTATAATCCAATTTTATTTTTAACTCTCTTAAAATGCCATACTGATTTGGTGTGATGAGACAGTCAAAACAAGGAAGGAGTTTTAGTCTTTAGAAGAAGAAGCTATTGAAAATTTTCTCCCAAATGCACTTATAATTTCTAAATAATTTTTTTTCCATATGTAATTTCAGCTCATGTTCAAAATAAGTCTGCATGGTATGCAGGCCATATTTTTTTCTCATTTTACTTTTCCAAAATTTCCACTACTGCAATTATGAGGAGGAAGTGGGAAGAGAGCTGTTATATTGTGAGGAATTACAGTCAATATCATGAGACAAGATGTGTATGAACTGCTGTATGGAAAATGGATTTCCTCTAAACTATCACTCAAATCACAATAAAAAAGAAAAAAAAAAAAACCTTCTACTAACTCCATTATAAAATGCCTTCTTTATTCTCTGTAGCAACATATAAGAGGCTTTTCACAATGCAATCAGAAGGAGTAGAAAGTAAAATATAAGATCAAGAGTTTTAAGTATGAAAATACAAGACCAAATGGTCAAAACACAAATTTTCTAGTAAAAGGCCCCACTGGAAAATAATTTTAAAATATGCCTATTTAAAAAAAGAAATCTAGATTAGAAATATTAATTCATTTAAATTTGTTTTTCTCTTTCTTTCTTTTTTTTTTTTTTAATTGTGATTTGGGTAAAAATTTACAGAGCAAATCCACGTTCCATACAGCAGCTCACATATACTTTGTCTCACGACATTGACTACAATTTTCAACAA
>NW_006921725.1:3633548-3638506 GCF_000298275.1 Orycteropus afer afer | reverse complement strand
ATGAAAGACAGTTAGGGCCCATATTCTCAGGGATTTCATCATGTTCCATCAGACCAATAAACCTGGTCTCTTCTTTTTTTTTTTTTTTAATGAATTTGAGTTTTGTGATGGCTGTCCTCCCATCTATCCACCAGTATAGCCATGTTTGTCTTCACTGACATCGCAGTACTGTGTGTGCAAAAGGGGTCATTTTTGTTGTCTATACCTCCCATGTTGTTGTTGTTAAGTGCCATTAAATCGTCTCTGACTCATAACGACTCTATGCACCGCAGAATGAAACAACACCCAGTTCTGAATAAGCTGCATGATTCTTGCTATACTTGAGCCCATTGATGCTGCTACAGTGTCAATCCATCTCGTTGAGGGCCTTCCCCTTTTTCATAGACCCTCCACCTTACCAAGCATGACATCCTTCTCCAGGGAATGGTCTCTTCTGACAACATGACCAAAGTATGTGAGATGAAGTCTGGCCATTCGCATTTCCAAGGAGCATTCTGGCTGCACTTCTTCCAGGACAGACCTGTTATTTCTTTTTGTCAGGCACACCATAGTTCCCAAGGAGACATCTTTGCTCTTCAGCACTTGAAAGAGGTTCTTTGGAGCTGATTTGCCCAGTGAAATATGTTGTCTGATGTCCTGACTTCTGCTTCCATTGGTGTTGATTGTAGAACCAAGTAATGTGAAGTCTTTGACAATATCAATATTTTCTCCATTTATCATAATGTTGCTTAGAGGACCAGTTTGAAGATTTTTGTTTTCCTTATTTTGAGATGTAATCCATACTGCAGACAGTAGTCTTCATTTTTCATCAGTAAGTACTTCAAGTCATCTTCACTTTCAGCAAGCAAAGTTGTGTTGTCAGTGTATTTCAGGTTGTTAGTGATTCTTCCTCCAATCGTAATGCCATGTTCTTCTTCATATAGTCCAGCTTCTCAGATTATTTGCTCAGCACACATATTTAATAAGTATGATGAAAGGATACAACACTGACACACTCCATTCTTGATTTTAAACCATGTTGTGTTCCCTTTTTCCTTTCAAACAACAGCCTCCTGATCTAGGTACAGGTTCCTCATGAGTACAATTAAGTATTCTGGAATTCCCATTCTCCTCAATGTTATCCACAATTTGTTATGATCCATAAAATCAAATGCTTTTGCGTATTCAATAAGACAAAAGTAAACATCTTTCTGATATTCTTTGCTTTGAGCTAAGATCCATCTGACATCAGCAATGATATCCCTCATTCCATGTCCTGTTCTGAATCCAGTTTGCATTTCTGAAAGTGCTCTGTCAATAAACTGCTAAAACCTTTTTTGAAATTTCTTCATTAAGAATTTACTTGCATACGATATCAATGATAGTGTTCGATAATTTCCACATTCTGTGGGATCACCTTTCTTTGGAATGGGTACAAATATCGATCTCTTCCAGTCAGTTGGTCAGGTAGCTGTCTTCCAAATCTCTTGGCATAACCAAGTGAGTGTCTCCAGTGGGGCATCCATTTGTTGAAACATCCTAATGGATGTTCTGTCAATTCCTGGACCCTTGCTCTTCACCAATTCTTTCAGTGCAGCTTCAACTTCTTCCTTCAATATCATTGGTTCTTAAACATGTGCCACTTCCTGAAATGAATGAAGAACTATCAGTTCATTTTAGTACACTGACTCTGTGTATTCCTTCCATCTTCTTTTGATGCTTCCTGCATCATTCAATATTTTGCCCATTAAATCTTTCAATATTGCAACTTGAGGCTTAAATTTTTTCCTCAGTTCTTTCACCTTGAGAAATGCCGAGTGTGTTCTTTCCTTTTGGTTTTCTAACTACAGGACTTTGCACATTCCATTATAGTAATTGGCTTTGTCTGCTCAAGCTGCTCTTTGAAATATTATGTTCAGCTCTTTGATCTTGTCATTTCTTCCATTTGCTTTAGCTATTCTTCCCTCAAGGGCAAGTTTCAGAGTCTCTTCTGACATCCATTTTGGTCTTTTCTTTCTTTCTCATATTTTTAATGACCTCTTGCTTTCTTCATGGATGATGCTCTTGATATCATACCACAATTCTTCTCATTTTTGGTCATTGGTATTCAATGCATCAAATCTATTCTTTAGGTGGTCTCTAAGTTCAGGAGGGATATATTTAAGGCCATATTTTTGCTCTCATGAACTTGTTTTAATTGTCTTCAACTTCAGGTTGAATTTGCATATGAGTAGTTGATGGGGGTCTGTTCCACAATCAGCTCCTGGCCTGGTTTTGGCTGAAGATATTGAGATTTTCCATTGCTTCTTGCCACAGATGTAGTCAATGTGATTCCTGTGTACTCCATCTGGTTAAAGTCCATGTGTATAGCCACTGTTTGTGTTGTTGAAAAAAGGTATTTGCAATGAATAAGTCGTTCATCTTGCAAAATTCTATCACATAATCTCAGCGTTATTTCTGTCACCAAAGCTAAATTTTCCAAGTACCAGTGATTCTTCTTTTTTTCTAACTTTTTTTAATGTATTTTATTGAAATATAATTTATGAACAGTGAAAAACATAAAACTAAAGTGTCATGGGTCAATGTATTTTTTAATTTATTTTTTTTATTATTATTATTTTTTTTTGCATTGTTCCCTTCCCTTTCCTCCCACCCCGGCAACCAACGAAGAGTTTCCCTCTATATATAAGCCTTTCCTTGACCCTCCACAACAATGAACTAATACTATATTTGTCCTTCTGTGATTGACTTATTTTGCTCAGTATAATGTTCTCCAAGTTCATCCATATTATGTGGTGTTTTGCAGACTCTACGTCATTCTTTAGTGTTGCATAGCATTCTATTATGTGTATGTACCATACTTTGGTCATCCAGCCTTCTACTATAAATCTTAGAGAAAGTTCCTTGACAGATATGTAATTATTGGCAAATATGAATTTGTTGTTGTCATTTTGTTATGTGCTTTTTCGTGGTGTCAATTTCTTTGCTCCATATAATTTTCTATGCTGAGCTCATTTTCTTCATGAATCATGTTATCACTTCCTTTATAGCTATTGTTTTATTATTTGCTGAATATTTATGCTGGTCCTCTTTTTTGATGCGAAGGTTTATCATCTTTTTTAGGTTAACCTGTGATTTATAGTTTTCTTCCCAAGTTTAGAACAGTCCATTCTCTCTTGTAGTTGTCTTGACTTCCCTACTATCTAGAAGTTCTGTAACGACACAGTTTTTTTTTTTTCCTTTTTTTGGTTTTTTGTTTTTCTTTTTTTTTCATTTGTTTTTTTTGTTTCCTTTTTTCCATTTTGCAGGCTTTTTTACTTTGGATACTTCCATAGCTTGGTTGGTTTCTGGGTTATATCATCATGTGTGTTAATGGTCAGTTATTGTTGGCTGTTGTTGCTTCTCTGTCCAAAAGGCTCCCTTTAGCATCTCTTGTAAGGTTGGTGTGGTTTTAACAATTTCCTTTAATTTCTGCTTCTCTGGAAATGTCCTAATTTTACTATCATATTTGAGGTACAGTTTTGCTGGGTACCTAATTCTTCCTTGGAAATTTTTCTCTTTCAGTATTTTATATATACCATCCCATTGTCTTCTCACCTGCGTGGTTTCTGTCAAGAAATCCGAGCTTAGTCTTATTGGTTGCCCCTTGTAGGTAACTTTTTGTTTTTTTCCATGCTGCTCTTATGATTCTTTCTCTGTCATTGGTTTTGGTAAGTTTGAAGATGACATGTCTTGGTGATTTTCTTTTTGAGTCTGTCCTGTTTGGAGTTCATTGGACTTCCTGAATGGATATATTCTCATCTTTCATCATACCAGGAAAATTCACTTCCAACAAATCTTCGACAATTTTCTCTGTGATTTATTTTTCTCTTCCTGTTCTGGAATTCCAATTACATGTAGGTTATTCCTTTTGATGGTATCCCACATGAACCTTAAGCTTTCTTCATTTTGTTTTGATCTTTTTTCTGATTCATCCCTTTCCAAAAATGCATTCAGGTATTTGTTTTCATTCTCCCTAATTCTGTCTTCCACTGATTCAATTCTGCTCTTTTGCCAATTCAATGTCTTATCTATCTCTGAAAATTTAGTATTAATCTTTTGAATTCCTGTGTGTAGATTTTGTATCATGTTGAATTTTTCTGTTATTTTGTCTTTTTTTTTCTTGTATTGTCTTTCAAATTTTTTCTAGGGTTTTCTCTGTGTTTTTCTTGATCTGTCTCTCAGTTTGTTGAAGATACCTAAATGTAATTCTTTTGAATTCTTTATCAGGGAGTTCCAATGTTGCATCTTCCTCAGGGATGTGTTTTGGGTCTGTATCCTGGTCCCTTGTTTCTCCTGCTTTATCTTACTTCTTTGTGTGGACTGTGATACTCTGTTTTCTCTGAGGCATTGTGATGTTTTTGTGTTTGTATTTAATTGGTGACTATATGTTGGAGTTACTTGCTTATGATTTTCATTTTCTTTGTTTTGTTTGTACATTATCTATGAAAGCAGGATATTGTGCTCCTGATTATACAGATGATTATACAGATGATGTGTGAGTTGACAGCACTTATACACTCATCACCTGTCTCCTTTTCTGTTGTCAGCCTCTCGTATGATCCTGCTGACCTTGGCAAACAGAGCCTATTCTTAGGTCCTTGGAATCTGAATGATAATGCTGTCACTTTTAAATCCAAAATGGTTGCCACTAGTAAAGATTCAAAATGGCTGCACCCTCGGTCACTTTAAATATCCAAAATGGCTGCCATGTGTAAACAATCAAAATGGCTGCACCCTCTGGACAGCAGAAAGTCCACAGCTCAGGTTGTCTCCCTCCTTGCTCTTTCCCTTCCTAGTCATAGACCACCAGTGCAGTCATTCTTGCAGCCTTTGGTAACCAAGGTTGATCTTTCAGTCAATTCTCAGGTCCCAATACCACTTGGAAATATTCAGGCTGTTTGTCCCTTCACAGTAGCTGACAGTCTGCAGTTCCGACT
>NW_006921725.1:3625350-3632888 GCF_000298275.1 Orycteropus afer afer | reverse complement strand
TACTTGGATATTCTGCCTCTCCACATGTCCCCAGCCTCTCCTGATCCCTCCCTTTCCTGCATCTAGGGGGCTTGGGGCCAAGCCTTGCCTCCCGCCCCTTTTTACCTGGATATACTGCCACTCCACAGGTCCCCAGCCTCTCATGGACCTCTCTCTATGTCTTTCTCCTCAATGCCACATTTGTTAATCACTCACGTTTGGTACACTGCCCCTCTCTTCATCCAAATCAATACTTGTCTCTACCCATCTAAGAGTGTTCCCTCCCCCACCTCCCACCCCTGGTAACCAACGAAGAAAATTTCCTTCCATATATAAATCTTTCCTTGACTCTTTTACAGTAACAGATTAACAAAATATTTGTCCTTCTGTGATTGACTTACTTCACTCAGCGGAATGTCCTCCAAGTTCATACATATTATGCAGGGTTTTTCAGATTCTATGTTATTCTTTTGGGTTGCATAGTGTTCCATTGTGTGCATGTACCATAGTCTGGTTGTCCATTCTTCTGCTGATGGGCACTTAGGTTGTTTTCACCTTTTGGCTATTGTGATTAGTGCTGCAATGAATATGGCTGTGCACATTCTTTTCCTGGCTCTCACTTCTTCAGGGTATCTACTTAATAATGGAATGGCTGGATCATATAATATTTCTAATTCCAACATTTTAAGGAATCACCATATCACTTTCCACAGTGGTTGTACCATTTTACAGTCCCACCAGCAATCTCTCCACCTTCTTGCCAGCATTTGTTATTTTCTGTCTTGTAGAACTTGCAAGATGGTATCTCATTGATGTTTTGATTTGCATCTCTCTAATGGCTAATGATCATGAGCATTTCTTCATATGTTTGTTGGCTGCCTGAACATTCTATTTGGTGAAGTATCTATTGATGCCTTCTGCCCTTTTTTAATTGGATTATTTATCTTTTTGTTGTTGAGGTGTTGGAGTTTTCTATAAATTCTAGAGAGAAGACTTTTTTCAGATATGTCATCGCTGAATATTTTTTCCAAATCTGTAGGTTCTCTGACTTTTTTGTAGAAGTCCTTGGAAGTAAATAAACATTTGATTTTTAGAAGACTCCATTCATCTTGTTTATCTTCTGCTGTTTATGCATTTTGGGTTCTGATTGATAATCTACTTACATCATATATTAGGGCCCCTAGATTTACCCTTAATTTTTTGTTGAGGAACTTTATAGTTTTAGGTTTCACGTTTACGTCTCTGATCCATCTGAAGTTAGTTTTTGTGTATGGTGTGAGGTACAGATTTTGTTTCATATTTCTGCAAATTGATATTCAGTTTTGCTAGCACCATTTGTTAATCAGACACTCTCTCCCCCATTTAATGGACTTTGGCCCTTTGTCAAAGATCAGCTGACATTAAGGTCGATGGATCTTCTTCTGGTTTCTCAATTCTATTCCATTGGTTTATGTGTCTGTCATTGTACCAGGCAGTTTTGACTACTGTGGCTGTATAGTAGGTTTTGAGATGCAGCAGTGTGAAACCTCCTACTTTGTTTTTCTTCTTCAATAGTGCTTTGCTTATCTGAGGTATCCTTCCTTTCCATATAAAGTTAGTGATTGGTTTTTCCATATCCCTAAAGAATATTGAGGGGATCTGGATTGGGATTGCATTGAATGTATAGATTACTTTGGGTAGAATTGACATTTTCATAATGTTCAATCTTCTTATCCATGAGCATTGTATGTTCTGCCATTTATGTAGATCTCTTATGGTTTCTTGAAGTAATTTTATATAGTTTATTTGTACAGGTCTTTGTGTACCTGGTAAGATTTATTCCCTTTTTTTTTTTTTGTGGCAGCTCTTGTAAAAGGTATTAATTTCTTTATTTATTTTTCAGCAATCTCCTTGCTGGTGTAGAGGTATCCAACTGATTTTTGGATGTTGATCTTGCATCCTACCACTATTCTAAATCTTTCAATTAGTTCCAGTAGTATTTTGACTGAATCTCTTTGGTTTTCTAGGTCTAGGATCATATCATGAGCAAATAGTGATAGTTTTGACTTCTTCCTTACCAACTTTGATGTCTTTGATTTCCCTTTCTTGCCTATTGCCCTGGCTAGAACTTCCAAAACAATGTTGAATAGAAGTGGTGACAGAGGACATCCTTGTCTGGTTCCTGTTCACAAGGGGAAAAGTTTCAGTCTCTCTCCATTGAGAATAATAGTGGCTGTTGGTTCTGCATATATGTCCTTTATTGTGTTGAGGAACATTCCTGCTCTTTCTATTTTGCTGAGAGTTTTTATCAGGAATGAGTGCTGGATTTTATCAAATGCCTTTTGTGCATTGATTGATGTGATCATGTTGTTCTTTTCCTTTGTTTTATTTATGTGGTGGATGATGTTGATGGTTTATCTAATGTTGAACTATCCTTGCATACCTGATATGAACCCCATTTGGTCATAATGAGGGAGCTCTGGTAGCATAGTGCCTAAAGCACTTGACTGCTAACCAGAAGGCTGGAGCTTCGAACCCACCAGCCACTCCTCGGAAGGAAGGTTGGACAATCTACTTCCGTAGTGATACAGCCTCAGAAACCCAAGGAGATGTCACTATGAGTTGGATACATCTACAGTAGTGGGTTTGGTTTTGGTTTTGGTCATAATGAATTATTTTTTGGGTATGTTGTTGGAGTCTCCTCACTAGGATTTTGCTGGATATTTTTGCATCTATATTCATGAGGGATATTGATCTGTAGTTTTCCTTTTGAGTGATGTCTTTGCCTGGTTTTGGTATCAAGGTTATGCTTGCTTCATAAAATGAATTTGGGAGGATTCTCTCCTTTTCTATGTTTTGGAATCATTTGAGTAAGATTAGTGTCAGTTCTTCTATGCATGTTTGGTAGAATTCATCAGCGAAACCGTCTGGGCCAGGACTTCTTTTGGTTGGTAATTTTTTTTTATTACCTGTTCAATTTCTTCTTTTGTTATGGACCTGTTCAACTTTTCCACATCAGTCTGCATTAGTTTAGGTAAGTGGTGTGTTTCTAGAAATCTGTGCATTTCTTCCAAATTTTCAGATTTGTTTGAACACAGCTTTTCATAGTATCCTGCTATTATCCTTCCTATTTCAGTTGGCTCTGTTGTAATGTCGCCCATTTCATTTCTTATTCATGTTATTTGCATTCTCTGCCTCTTTTCCTTTGTTAAATTTGCCAGTGGTTTGTCAATTTTATTGGTCTTTTCAAAAAACCAACTTCTGATCTTGTTGATTTTTTCTATTGTCTTTCTATTTTCTGTTTCATTGAATTCTGCTCAAATCTTGATTATTTCCTTTCTTCTGGTGACTGTAGGCTTTTCTTGCTGCTCTTTTTCTAATTGTTGGAGATATTGGTATAAGTATTCAGTTTGGTTCTTTTTTCTTCTTTTGATGTGTGCATTTATTGCTATAAATTGGCCTCTGATCACTGCTTTTGCTATTTCCCAAAGATTTGGTATTTTATGTACTCATTTTCATTTGATTCAAGGAATTTTTCATTTTTATTTTCTATTTCTTCTATTGAGGAGGGTGTTGTTCAGTTTCCATGTGTTTACTCTTTTTCTGTTGCTCTTTCTATTGTTGATTTCTAATTCAATAGCATTGTGATCTGAGAAGATGCTTTGCAGTATTTCAATGCTTTTAGATTTATTAAGGCTTGCTTTCTGGCCTAACATATGGTTTACCATGGAGATTGTTCCATGTGCAGTGGAAAATAATGTATAATGTAGTGTTAATGAGGTTCTCTGCAGATGTCTATAAGGTCAAGTTGGTGGATTTTATTATTCAGCTCTTCTGCATGTTTGTTGAGTTTGTTTCCACTTTTTCTATCTTTTATTGAAAGTAGTATATTAAAATCTCCCACTATGACGGTGTCATCATATATTTGCCTTTTCAACTCTTTTAGAGTCTGGTTTTGTATTTTCAGGCTCTTCATTGGGTTCATAGATATTTATTATGGTTATATCTTCTTGTTCAATTGATCTTTTAATCATTACATAATGTCCTTTCTTGTCTCTTATGGCATGTTTTTTCTTAAAGTCAATTTGTTCAGAAATTAGTATTGCTACTCCTGACCTATTTTGGCTGTTATTTGCTTGATATATCTTTTTTCCAACCTTTGATTTTCAGTCTATTTTTGCCTTTGTCTCTAAAGTGAGTCTTTTGGGTAGAGAGCAAATTGATGGGTTATGTATTCTTATCAGTCTGCAACTCTCCATTTCTTGAGTGGTGCATTTAATACATTGACATTCAGTGTAATTATCAACAAGTATGACTTGGTTGCTGTCATTTTGTTATGTGCTTTTTCATGGTGTTCCTGGTTTCTTTGTTCCACAAAATTTTCTGTGCTGAGATTATTATGTTTATGAATTGTGTTATCATTTCTTGCTCCTTTGTGTGGACTGTGATGGTCTGTTGCCTCCAAGACCTTGTGATGTTGTTGTATTTAGATCTCTGTTAACCATCTGCGAAGAGCAGCTAAGAGTGAGCCTCTCTTCTTGGTGCTTGTTTATCATTGGCCAGTTGGTGGAGAAGGAAGTGGTGGCTCTCAATCAGTAAGTGAAGCTGCAGAAAGTGCATGTGTAGTTGTGTTGTGTGGGCACTGTTGCTGTCTCCCACTCAGTTAGACAAAAACAGCAATCAAAAAACCATCAAAAAGTAAAAGCAAGCAGACAAAGAGCACACTACATACACACAGGAACAATCACTAAAAAAAAGAAACAAACAAAAATATCCCACAATATGTGGGGAGAGGCCAATAAGGACAAAAAAAAAAAAAAAGTAGTGTAGAAAAGTCATGAAGAAAAACATTATAAAAAATTGGAAATATTGGAAAAAGAAAAGCAAGGAATTGGGTTAGCCATGAGAAAGAAAAAAAAAATGGGAACCAGCAACAAGGAAGAGAGAAAAAGCTGAAAAACTAGAATCTAGGAAGGGGAGAGCAAAGAATATAATAAAAAGGACAAAAAAAGAAAAAAAGAGAGGAAATAATCTTAATAATTTTAAAATAGACAAAAACAAACTAACTAAAAAAGGAAAAGAAAAAAAAAAAAAAAAAACTCTGATCAGGGCAGGGTGGGGCAGGGCATCCAGGCTCCATCCATGCACACAGACTGAGATGGAATTACTTCCAGTCTAGAAGGTGGGTGGGAGTGAGGGATATCTACACTTCCATTCACCAAGAGGTTGTGGGGCTAAGAGTAATCCAGGGAATATTACACCCTTCCAGTTGTTCACATCCAAAATGCCCTTTCAGTTCCCGGGAAGTGGAGCCTATTCTTAAAGCTCTGGAAACTGGGAAAATGCTGTCATTTAAATATCTAAAATGGTCAAACCACTTGTAAACATTCAAAATGGCTGTGCCCTCTGGACAGCCAAAAGTCTACAGCTCAGCCCATCTCCCTCTTCCCTACTTCCCCTTTTATTCACCAGCCACCTGTGCAGCCTTCTGTGCAGCCCCTGGCTAGCAGCACTGATTTTTAGGTTAATTCTTAGGTCCTAAAATCAATTGGCAATATCCAAGCTGTCTGTGCCATCAGGATCACTGACAGACCACAGCTCCATATGTCTCCTTTTTCAGTGTTTTCATGCAGGCTCTTCAACTAGTTGTTTAGTCCACTTCTGTATCCTTCCTTTCAAAGCTCAGGGCTCCAGAATTATCTTCTATATCTGTGTTAACTGGCTCCTCTTTTCTTTGTTGAAGAGGGTCTGTGTACTTTGTCTACCTATTCTGCCATGTTACTGGAACTCTAATTTAAAAATTCTTAGCTCAAAGGTGGGCAGTACACTTAGGAGTTCTGGTGGCATAGTGCCTAAGGCATTTGACTGCTCACCAGAAGGCTGAGCATTTGACTGCTCACCACCAGCCACACTGGGGAAGGAAGACTGGATAACCTGTTTCTGTAGGTTGCAGTATGCCTTGGAAACCCAAAGAGGTGTAGCAATGAGTCAGAACTGACTCAGCAGCAGAGATTGGGTTGAGAGGAAGTACACTGACTAAAGGCAGAATGTCGTTTAGAATATATATATACGGTTTATTTTCTGAAATAGACATTGCTGAAATTTGTGTATCAAACATACAAACAAACAAACAAAAAAAGCATCAGTGCACAGTACCAAATTTTTATCCTGAGCTCCTTGTCTTTTGTATCTAGCTGTGGTCTAGACATTTTATCTCTATTTGTAAAACAGACAAATAAAATTCAATATGTCCCAAACTAAACTCCTAAAAATTACCTTTATTCATTATTCCTACTCTTTCAACTCATATCTAAAAAAACATTATATCCTAAATATTTTAGCAATTTATTCCATAATTCCTTTTTTTTTTTTTTTTTTTTGCTTTGGCTATGACTAAGTGAGAGCTCTGGTAGCACAGTGGCTGAGGCACTTGACTGCTAACCAGAAAGCTGGCAGTTCAAACCCATCAACCACTCCTCGGAAGGAAGATGGCGCAATCTACTTCCATAATGATACTGCCTCGGAAACCCAAGGAGGGGTTGCTATGAGTCAGGTCCGACTCGATGGCACATAACAACAACAACAACAAATGACTAAGTGTCTCATCATTTCTAGCTGGAAGATGAGTGCTGGGAATCCATCAGTTAATAAGGCAGAATTCTTGCCATCAAGAGCTACAGTCTGGGAAGCACTGAATTTAGTGGGGGTGGGGGTGGTAAAAAAGAACACAGTAAAGTAAAAGTACAATAATCTGTAGAGTGATAAGTGTCATTTTTGATAAATGCATGTACTACTTTCAGAGCATAAGAGGCCATTGCCCAAATATATCCATTCTATATAATTCTGGTTGCCACCTTTAAGGGAAATAAATAAACAAATAAATAAATAAACTTCTGCTTTTAATTGAATTCCCCAATGGGTATACTCATGGTTTAAATCTCAAACTCCCTAGCACAGTATGTTGTTGTTGTTGTTATGTGACCCCTCCTTGGGTTTCCAAGGCAGTATCATTACAGAAGTAGGATTGCCCAACCTTCCTTTCGAGGAGTGGCTGGTGGGTTTGAACCGCAAGCCTTCTGGTTAGCAGTCAAGTGCTTTAGGCACTGTGCTACCAGAGCTCCTTAGCACAGTATATAATGTTTTATTTTGTATGGAGTCTGTAACTTTCTGACAGAAGCTGGATTACATATCAATCTTGACCATGGATTCAGACCATAAATGGCCTGATTGAACATTCCAGACTTAATATTTAGAACCTGTGTGTCTCTGAAAAAAAGTATTAAACTTCTCTGTTCCATCTAGAGTAACAGGGAACTACCATTAACACCAAGGAATCTTAGTGGCACAGTACTTAAAGCACTCAGCTATCAACTGAAATGTTGGCTATTTGAACCCACCAGCTGCTCTGGGGAAGAAATATGTAGCAGTCTCCTTCTGTGTGGATTTACAGTCTTGGAAACACTATTAAGCAGTTCTACTCTGTCCTTACAGGTTCACTATGAGTTGGAATTTACTTGACAACAGTGGATTTGGTTTTGGTTTGGATCATTAACTACTTTATAGTGTTACCAGAAATAAAT
>NW_006921725.1:3622282-3625046 GCF_000298275.1 Orycteropus afer afer | reverse complement strand
TATGATAAATATACAATAAAATATAATGTAACATAATGGATATAGCCTTAGAATAGGGCTATATAAAGGTTTGCTTTTAGTAGTACGGACCCACTCCTTTAAAAGACATTAACACTCTTCCTTCATGGGATTTTAACAAATATCAGTGTCTTAACACCTGCTGTCCTTCATTATTTATATACTTGTTAAATGGCTACTCATATTTCTAGGCTCAGACTAACCATTTTTGGAATTTAGCATAATAGTGACTGTAGAATTATTTGACAGTGGTTTGAGTCAAAGATAATTATGTTGTTGTTGTTGTTGTTGTTATGTGCCATCAAGTCAGATCTGACTCATAGTGACCCTTCTTTGGGTTTCCAAGGCAGTATCATTACGGAAGTAGTTTGCCCCATCTTCCTTTCAAGGAGTGGTTGGTGGGTTTGAACCGCCAGCCTTCTGGTTAGCAGTCAAGTGCCTTAGGCACTATGCTACCAGAGCTCCCCAAAGATAATTATAGGAATTGTATACTCTTGAGTAAATTTACTTTATCTGAATGTGTTCCTTTATCTATATGGATAATATTACTTTTTACATATAAAATTATAGGAAACAGCATACATGTATAAATATCCTGGTTCAATACATCCCTTGATTGATTAATTTTTATGAATGCAGAACAAGGGAGGCTTTTTTAAAAACCTATACCATATGCAAATTAGCTATATGATTATGTTTCATCATTTAATTTTACATTTATTGTTTGGTTGTATTCTGCTTTAGACATGTATGCTCCATTTGGACAAGTTTTATGTTTTCTCTTTTCCTTCTCTAAGACATAGCCAGTCATTGCATACAGTATGCATTCTGTAAATACCCATTGAATGAATGAGTAATAATGAGTGAAGACACATGTATATAAAATATGGAATAACATATTTTTTATTGCCTCTACTATTTCTCTGTAGAGAAAGTATATTTTTGTTGCAACCATACATTGATAAGATTTAAGAGAATCTCTAAAACTTGGTGGAATTTGGAAACTTAGTTTTGTAAGGATCATAGAAGTCACTCAGCATGTCATTCTACATAAGAAGAGAAATAAGAATTTGATATTATGGGAGTGACGAATATCTGTTAAAGATAGAGAGAGCAAATGCAGAAAAGAAGAATCTTATTGGTATTATGGCAATAGAGGGACTTTGGAGGGAAGAAATTATATTTCTCAAGCAGAAAAATTTTGAAATTGAGAGTGGTTGGGTTTATAATATCAACCTATTTTACTAAGTTCTAAACAGAAAATCATGAAAAAATTATATTGAAAATAACATCAATGAAATGAAATTAAGGAAGCAAAGAGTTTAGTTCAGGAGTTTAGCTCCTGAACTTACATTGTAGACCATCTCAGCTGGTATCTGAGTTAAAAGTATACTAGCATCGGTAACATAATAGAGTGAGTTGCTTTATGGCCCTTGCTAGGGAACATGCCCAAGAATAGAGAAGACAGTGGATAAAAATGCCTTAACAATTTATACACAAATAGACTCATTGCTTTCTGTTCATTGATCTCTTCTCAAGGAATTGTTATTACTTGCTGTCCAATTGGCTTTGAATTGTGACAGCTTTATATATACTATATATATAGAGAGAGAGAGAGAGGGAGAGAGAGAGAGAGAAAGACTGAAATATTAGTTGGTGGCATAGCTTCCATAATTATAGGCATGTATAAGGTACCACAGTATGGCTGGCAGTATTTTGGCATACCTGGAAGCTATGGTACTAGTATTTCAAACACTAGCATGGTCACCCATGGTGAACAGGTTTAATTGGAGCTTCTAGACTAAGACAAACCAGGAAGAAAGGCATGATCAACTTACAAAATTTGTCAAATAAATAAAAAACCTATGGATCTGAACATAATATTGTTCAGATACAGTACTGGAAAATATGATATAGTACTGGAAAATGAGCCCCTTAGGTTGGAAGGCACCATTCATATACACACTGGCTGCACCAATGGACTCAAGTATGCCAACAATCAAGAAAATGGAATGTAACTGGACAACATTTCATTCCCTTGTACATGTAGTTAGTGTGAGTTGGAGCTAACTTTATGGCAATTAACAACAAAAAAAAAGTTATTTAAAAAAAGGACTATCAGTACCTGTACCTAATAACTTTAGAATATCATTATAGAGTCAATTGGTTGATCAAAACCTGAACCTTATTGCTGTTTGATTTATGAAATTCCCACAAGCCTTTACCTTATTGAAAAACTTAATAATTCCCCTTATATTGTTAAAAATATAAACATGAATCTAGTGATAGGAACAAGGGTTACTGAAAAGAGTGTTAAGCAGTCTAAAGAAGTCAACCTAGAATAATTTTTAGCTATATATTGTTCATAATTGATAATAAGTATTTAGGTAACTAAAAAGTTAACATTTTTACATCTCTTACTAAAAATAATAGGAATTATTATTATTCAGAATATGTTGTCATTGTTGTAGTTGTTAGGTACCATCGAGTCATCTCCAACTCGTAGTGACCCTGTATAGAGCAAAACAAAACACTGTCAGGTCCTGTGCCAGCCTCACTATCCTTGCCATACCTGAGCCCATCGTTGCAGCCACTGTCAATCCATCTTGTTGAGGCCCTTCCTTTTTTTCATTGATCCTCCACCTTACTGAGCATGATATCCTTCTCCAGGGAATGGTCCCTTCTGACAACATGACCAAAGCAGGTGAGATGAAGTCTGGCCATTCTCACTTCCAAGGAGCATTCT
>NW_006921725.1:3608713-3622032 GCF_000298275.1 Orycteropus afer afer | reverse complement strand
GTTTGAACCCACCAGCCAGATGTGACAATTAGTTCCCATAATGATTTCAGCCTTGGAAACCCTGTGGGAGATTTCTAGTCTATTTTTTTAAATCTCTATGAGTCTGAATCAACTTCAAGGCAGTGGTTTTAGCTTTTGATTTGGTTAAGGATAGGATAAGTAACTAACTAAAATGAAGGAGAGACAGGGCTGGTGTTCAGAACAGGTAAGGCTGGCAGGGAACAGTCCTCAGGTGGCAGGGAGCAGAGGCAGACAGGGTTGGCAGCTAGAAAAGGTAAGAGGTAGCCAAGGAAGCAAGTGGAGTGGTTGGAACAGCTAAGGGATATGAACTTGTCTGTTGATTTGTCATACTGTGGTGGCTTTCATGTTGCTGTGAGGCTGGAGGCTGTGCCAGCAAAGGTGCCCAAGGTGGACCAGGTTTGGTAGCTTCCAGACAGAGACAGACACAGAAGGAAGAGGCCATCCACTTTACAAAGAATTGGCCAGTGAAAACCTTATGAATAGTAGTGAAACACTCTCTGATTTATTACTGAAAAATTTTAGGAATAGATCTGAAACATTGTCCTATACAGTACCAGAAGATGAGTCTCTCGGAAGTCACTCAAAATATGACTGGGAAAGAGCTGCCTCTTCAGAGTAGAGCCTACCTTAATGATATGAATAAAGTAGAGCTTTTGGGGCCTCCATTTGCTGAAGTGGCATGACTCAATATGAGAAGAAACAGCTGCAAACATCCATTAATAAAGAGAACATGGAATCTACTAAGTATGACTCTAGGAAAATTGGAAGTTGTCGAAAATGAAATGGAACACATAAAGATTAATATCCTGTGCATTAGTGAGCTGAAATGGACTGGATTTGGCCATTTTGAATCAGACACCATGTGATCTATTATGCCAGGAATAACAGTTTGAAGAGGAATGGTGTGGCATTCATCATCACAAAGGATGTTTCAAGATCTGTCCTGAACTACAATGCTTTCAGTGATAGGAAAATATCCATACGCCTACAAGGAAGACCCGTTAATATGACTATTATTCAAATTTATGCACCAACCACCAAAGACAGAGATGAGGAAATTGAAGAATTTTATCGACTTCTGCAGTCTGAAATTGACTGAACATGCAATCAGGATGCGTTAATTATCACTGGTGACTGGAATGAAAAAGTTGGAAACAAAGAAGAATCACCAGAAGTTAGAAAATTTGGCCTTGGTGACAGAAATAATGCTGGAACTCACATGGTAGAATTTTGCAAGACCAATGACTTGTTTATTGCAAATACCATTTTTCAACAACACAAATGGCAGATATGCATGTGGACTTCACCAGACAGAGTGCACAGGAATCAGATTGACTACCTCTGTGGCAAGAGGCTATGGAGAAGCTCAGTATCTTCAGCCCAAACAAGGCCAGGAGATGATTGTGGAACTTACCATCAACTGCTCATTTGCAAATTCAAGTTGAAGTTGAAGACAATTAAAATATGTCCACAAATATAACCTTGATAACATCCTTCCTGAATTTAGAGACCATTTAAAGAAGAAATTTGATGCATTGAACACCAATGACCAAAAACCATAAGAATTGTGGGATGACATGAAGAACACCATCAATGAAGAAAGTGAAAAGTCATTAAAAAGACAGGAAAGGAAGAAAAGACCAAAATGAACAAACACTCTGAAACTTGCCCTTGAATGGAAAGTAGCTAAAGCAAATGGAAGAAATGACAAGATAAAAGAGCAGAACAGAAGATTTCAAAAAGCAGCTCGAGAAGACAAAATCCATTATTACAATGAAATATGCGAAGACATGGAGTTGGGGAGTCAAAAGGGAATAACACGCTCAGCATTTCTCAAGTTGAAAGAACTGAAGAGGAAATTTAAGCCTTGAGTTGTAATATTGAAAGATTCTATGGGCAATATAGTGAATGATGCAGGAAACATCAAAAGAAAATGGAAGGAATACACAGTCATTGTACCAAAAAGAACTGGTTGATGTTCATCCATTTCAGGAGGTGGCACCTGATCAAGAATCAATGATATTGAAGGAAGAAGTTGAAGCTGCACTGAGAGAAGTGCTGAAAAATATGGCTCCAGGAATTATCAGGATACCCACTGAGATGTTTCAACAAATGGATGCTGCACTAGAGGCACTCAGTCAACTATGCCAAGAGAGTTGGAAGACAACTACCTGGCCAACTGACTGGAAAATATCCATATTTGTACCATTCCAAAGAAAGTTGATCCCACTGAATGTGAAAATTATGGACCGATATCATTAATTTTGCACACAAGTAAAATCTTACTGAAGATAATTTGAAAATGGTTACAGCAGTATATTGACAGAGAACTTCCAGAAATGCAGGCTGGGTTCAGAAGGGAACATGGGATGAGGGATATCATTACTGATGTCAGAGGGATCTTGGCTCAAAGCAAAGAATACCAGAAAGGTGTTTACTTGTGTTTTATTGACTATGCCAAAGCATTCAATTGTGTGGATCATAATAAATTATGGATAACATCCAGAAGAATGGGAATTTGGGAACACTTAATTGTACTCACGAGGAAATTATGCATAGACAAGAAGGCTGTTGTTCAAACAGAACAAGGGGATACTGCATGGTTTTAAATTAGGAATGGAGTGTGTCAGGGTTATATCTTTTCACCATACTTATTCAATCTGTATACTACACGAATAATACGAGAAGCTGGACTATATGAAGAAGAATGTGGCATCAGGATTGGAAGAAGACTCATTATCAACCTACGTTATGCAGACAACACAACTTTGCTTGCTGAAAGTGAGGATGACTTGAAATACTTACTGATGAAGATTGAAGACTACAGTCTGCAGTATAGATTACACCTCAATATAAAGAAAACAAAAATCCTCACAATAGCCCCAATAAAATGAAGAAAATATTTAAGTTGTCAAAGACTTCATATTGCTTGCTTCTACACTCAACACCAAAGGAAGCAGCAGTCAAGATATCAAACTTCATACAGCATTGAACAAAACTGTTGCAAAGGACTTCTTTCAAGCACTGAGGAGCAAAGACTTGACTTGCACTTGACATAAGCCATGGCATTTTCGATCGCCTCATATGCGTATGAGAGCTGGACAATGAAAAAAGACCAAAGAAGAGTTGATGCTTTTGAGTTGTGGTATTGTCAAAAAATGCTGAAACTACCATGGACTACTAAAAGAACTAACAAATCTGCCCTGGAAGAAGTGTAGCCAGAATGCTCCTTGGAAGGGAGAATGGCCAGACTTCATGTCACCTACTTTGGTAAGAAGGGACCATTCTGTGGAGAAGGATATCATGCTGAGCAAAGTGGAAGGACAATGAACAAGGGGAAGGCCCTCAAAGAGATGGATTGACACAGTAGCTGCAACAATGGGCTCAGGTGTAGCAAAGATCATAGAGTTGGCACAGGGCAGTGTTTTGTTCTATTGTACATGAAGTTGCTATGAGTGGGAGACGACTCAACGGCACCTAACAACAACCACAAAATGAAGGAATTTATAAATAAATGTTGAAGAAAAGTTATTCCTAGCCAGTTAGGAAAAAAGAAAAAGAATTTTTAACATTATAGGCTTAAAGTGTAAGTTTCAAATTGTGAAATATACAGAGAATAGAACCAAAACCAAACTCACTCGTCGAGTCAATTTGACTCATAGCAACCCCACCTTGGATTTGCAAAGCAGTATCTCTATGGAAGTAGATTGCCTAGTCTTCCTTCCAAGGAGTGGCTAGTTTATTTGAACTGCCAGTCTTCTGTTTAACAGTCAAATGCCTTAGGCACTATGATACCAGAGTTCCTATAACAAGAATAATGCAGCAAAAAATAAGATTGATGTCTGTCCATCAAAATGGCCTAGTCACTTCTAAGTCACTGTAATTGTATAAATGCATTTAGTTTTAGTGAATCAAAGGACATATATAGTTTTGACAGACTTTATCATTTGTCTTGTCTCTACTAAAGCATCAGTAGCCCTGGTGGTGCAAAGTGTAGCACTGGACCGCTAAGTGAAAACTTGACAGTTTGAAGGCATGAGCAACTCCATGGGAGAACAGACTTGGTGATCTGCTTCTGTAAAGATTGCAGGCTAGGAGATCGTATGGGGCAGTTCTACTTTGCCCTGTAGGCTAGCTATTTTTTGGAAGTAACTCAATGGCACACAACAACTATTGCACATTCATCCTCACTTGTATTTATGTAAAGTTAAATGTCAATAAGTGGTTTAGACAGAGAAGAGGGTTTTTGCTTTATTTAATTGCAGCTATTAGTATCCACAAATGAAAAGGAAAACAAACAAAATAGTATGAATTGAAAAGATAAGGTAATACATTGGATCCTTGGTATAATAAATTGAGTATATATTTATTTCAGTTTGAAATTAGGATGACACCAAATCATAAGCAGCAATAAGAGAAATAACATAAATTTCAACAAAATAATAAAAACATTATACATCAAAGATCATTATTAAGAAAGTGAAAAGACAACTTACAGAATGTGAGATAATATTTAAAAATCCAAAATATGTAAAGAACTCCTACAACTATGTTGAATCTCTGTTGTTATTGTTGGTAGGATCAAGTTGGCTCTGACTCATAGTGACCCTATGTAAAATAGAACTAAACACTGCCTGCTCCTACGCCATCCTTATAATATTTGTTATGCTTGAGCCCATCATCTCAGCCAATTTATTTCTTTGAAGGTCTTCCCCTTTTTTTGCTGACTATCTACTTCACCAAGAATGATATTCTTCTCTAGGGACCAGTCCCTTCTGACAACATGATCAAAGTACATGAGTTGATGTCTGGCCATTCTCAATTCTAAGGGACATTCTAGCTGTCCATCTACCAAGGCAAAGTCATTCTTCTGGCAGTCCATGATATTTTCAGTATTTTTTTGTCCCTAGGAAGAATGGGTGATCTACTTCCTTTGAGAGACCACCTTGGAAACCCAGGGAGGGGTTGCTATGAGTCGAAATCAACTCAATGGCAGTGAGTTTAGTTTTTTGGTTTAGTTTAGATTTCTCAGTTCTCTAGTGCTTCTATAAAGGAAGTACCACATTGAATGACTTTAACAGGAATCTAGTATCTTACAGTTTAGGAAGCTAAAAGTCTGAGTACAGAGTGCCAGCTCTAGGGGCAATCTTGGGCTTCAGCTCTCCCTCTTGTTCCAGGCCCACTGGAGCTGGAGGCTTCTCTTAACTCAATCAGCTGCTGGATGCTGAGGCTAATAAACCCAAGGTCAGCAGGTAAAATGGCATAATCCCAAGATTAGCAGACAATATGGCAGACCACTGGTTCAAATTTGGGAATTGGAGATGAAAACTGGGCCAAATGGAAAATCCAAATGTACCAAAACTCTAGAGACTTTTCTCAGAGCTTCTCCTTGTATAGTGGAAACAGGCCACACCCTGAAGGCAACTAATTTGCTGCTCACAGCAGATTCCACCATAGATGTAATTACAATCTCAGCATGGGGAATAAGTACATCACAACTAATAAAACCACTTAGAATTATGGTCCAGCCATGTTGACACACAATCTTAACTATCACACTAGGTTATGTAAATGGTTAAGGTTCTCAATTATGAGCCAAAACATTAGAAGTTCCAATCTACCCAGAGATGCCTAGAATAAAATTCTGGGTATCTCCTTTTGAAAAATTTGCCATTGAACACTTTATGGAGCACAGTTCTACACTGACACACATGGGGTATCTATGAATGCAAAATAACTCAATGGCAAGTAGTACTGGTATTGAAATAACTCAATAACACAAAGACAAATAACTCAATCAAATAATGAGAGAAGGACTTGCATACTTAGTTTTCTGAAGAAGATACACAAATGGCCATAAACACATGAAAAGCTGATGAATATCATTAGTCATTTGAGAAATGCAAATAAAAAACACAATGAGATGTTATGTCACAGGAACAAAAACCAATGCCCTCCAATGGACTCAAACTCATGGTGACCCCATTTGTGTCAGAGTACAACTGTGTTCCTTAGGGTGGTTTATTTATTTATTTTTAATACATTTTTTGAAATATAATTTATGTAGATGAAATACACAAAACTAAAGTGACATGGATCAATGCATTTTTTTTTTTTCAGTGCAGTGTTCTCTCCTGTCCCCTCCCACCCCTGGTAACCAACAAAGAAAGCCTCCTTCCATATATAAAACCTTCCTTGACTTTCCACAATAATGAACCAATACTATATTTGTCCTTTTGTGATTGACTTATTTTACTCAGCATAATGTCCTCAAAGTTCATCCATGTTATACAGTGTTTTGCAGATTCTACATTATTCTTTAATGTTGCATAGTATTCCATTATGTGCATGCATCAAAGTTTGGTTATCCATTCTTCTGTTAATGGGCATGTAGGTTGTTTCCATCCTTCTGCTATCGTAAATAGTGCTGCGATGAACACTGATGTGCATATATCTGCTCTTGTCCTGGCTCTCATTTCTTTAGGATACATACGCAGAAATCAGATTGCTGGGTCAAATGTTATTTCTAATTCCAACTTTTTAAGGAATCGCCATACTGTTTACCACAGTGGTTGTATCATTTTACAGTCCCACCAGCAGTGTATGAGAGTCTCAACCTCTCCACATCCCTGTCAGCATTTGTTATTTTCTGTCTTGCTGAACTTTGCCATTCATGCTGGTGTGAGATGATATCTCATTGTTATGATTTGCGTCTCTCTGATGGCTAATGATCGTGAGCCTTTCTTCATGTATTTGCTAGTCACATGAATATATTCTTTGGTGAAGTGTCTGTTCATGTCTTCTGACTATTTTTTAATTAGTTTGTTAATCATTTTGTTTTTGAGGAGTTGGAGTTTTCTATAAATTTTAGAGACAAATCCCCTGTCAGATATGCAATAATTGACAAGTATGAATCTGTTGCTGTCATTTTGTTATGTGCTTTTTTTGGGTCCTCCTGATTTCTTTGTTCCATATAATTTTCTATGCTGAGCTGGTTTTGTTTATGGATCATGTTATTACTTCCTTCATTGCTATTGTTTTAGTATTTGCTAAGTATTTGTGCTGGTCCTCTTTTTTTACTTTCATGTGAAGGTTTTATCATTTTTCATTGAGGTTACCCTGTGATTTATAATTTTGTTCCCAAGTTTAGAACAGTCCATTCTATCTTGCACTTGTCTTGACTTCCCTACCATTTAGAGGTTCTGTAACTACACATTTTTTACCCTCTTTTTGGTTCATAGTTGTCCTCATTTGTCAATTGATGTCTCTGGTTCCCTGGTTACAATTTGTAGAAGCCTACAAGACATTTAGTCTTGTCTTAGTGACTAAGACATTTGACTACTAACCAGAAGGATGGTGGTTCAAACCCACCAGCCACTCCCCAGAAGGAAGGTTGGACAATCTGCTTCTGTATTGATACCGCCTCAGGAACCCAAGGAGGGGTCACTATGCATTGGATCTGACTCAAAGGCAAACACAACAACAAACAACAACTCCCATAACTGGGTTGGTTTCTGGGTTATGCCATCACATGTGTTAATTGTTCAGTTGTTGTTTGCTGTTATTGATTCTCTGTCCAAAGGACTCCCTTTAGCATCTCTTGTAAGGTTGGTCCGGTTTTAACAAATTCCTTTAATTTCTGTTTATCTGGAAATCTCCTAATTTCATCATCATATTGGGGAACAATTTTGCTGGGTATATAATTCTAGGTTGGAAACTTTTCTCCTTCAAGGTTTTATGAATACCACCCCATAGTCTTCTTGTCTACATGGTTTCTGCTGAGATATCTGAGATTAGTCTTATTGGTTGCCACTTGCAGGTAACTGTTCATTTTTCCCTTGCTGCTTTCAGGATTCTTTCTTTGTCTTTGGTTTTGGTGAATTGGATGATGATATGTCTTTTGAAGTCTACCTTATTTGGGGTTCATTGGACTTCTTGAGTGGATATATTCTCATCTTTCATCATACTAGGGAAATTATCTTCCAACAAATCCTTGACAATTTTCAGTGGTATTATTTGTCTCTTCCTGTTCTGGAATTCCAATTAAATGTAGGTTATTCATTTTGATGGTATCCCACATGAACCTTATGCTTTCTTCATTTTTTTTTAATCTTTTTTTCTGATTGATCCCTTTCCAAAGAAGTATTGAGGTATTTATCTTCAATCTCACTAACTCAGTCTTCAATTGATTCTACTCTACTCCTTTGCCATTCAATGTGTGATCTATTTCTGAAAATTTAGTATTAATCTTCTGGATTTTTATCTGTAGATTTTGTATCATTTCTAATTTTTCATTTATTTGACATTTTGTTTTTGTACAGTCTTTTGAAATTTTTCTATGTTTTTCTCTGTGTTTTCCTCCATTTTTTCTTCATCTTTCAGTGTTTTCTTTCATCTGTCTCTCAATCTGCTGAAGGTACCTAAATATAATTCTTCTGCATTCCAGTGCTGCTTCTTCCTCAGGGATGTGTTTTGGTTCTGTATCCTGGTTCCTTGTTTCTCCTGAAACTGGAGGTGAAGACTGGGCCAAATGGAGAATCCAAATGTACCAAAACTCTAGAGACTTTTCTCAGAGCATCTCTTTGTATACTGGAAACAGACCACACCCCAAAGGCAACTAATTAGCTACTCACAGAAGATTCCACCATAGAGGGAGATTACACTCTCAGCATGGGGAGTAGTACATCACAACTGCTAAAACCACTTAGAATTATTGTCTAGCCATGTTGACATACAACCTTAACTATCACACTAGGTTTTGTAAATGGTTAAGGTGCTCAACTCTAAACCCAAACTTGTAAACATTCAAAATGGCTGTGCCTTTGGTCACTTTAAACATCTTGCTTCTTTGTGTAGACTGTGATGCTCTGTTGTCTCCTAGGCATGTGTTTAATTGGTAATTGTATGTTGGAATGACTTGCCCATGATTTTCATTTTCTTTGTTTTGTTTGGATGTTATCTATGTAACCAGGGTACAGTGCTCCTCTATTTGTTAGTTGGCAGCACTTATGTAATCACCACCTGTCTCTTTTCCCGTTGTCAGCCTCCCATATGTTCCTGTCATCCTTGGCAAATGGAGCTTTTTCTTACGTTCCTGGAATCTGAATGAGAATGTTGTCACTTTAAAATCAAATATGACCACTGCTTATTAACATTCAAAATGGTTGCACCCTCAGTCACTTTAAATATCCAAAATGGCCACTGCTTGTAAACATTCAAAATGGCTGTGCCCTCAGTCACTTAAATCCAAAATGCTTGCCACTTGTAAACAATCAAAATGGCTGTGCCCTCCCAACAGCTGAAAGTCCACAGCTCAGGTTGTCTCCCTCATTGCTGTTTTCCCTCCTAGTCATAGGCCACCACTGCAGAGTGACCAAAGCTGATCTTTAGGTCAATTCTCAGGTCCCAACACCACTTGGAAATATTCAGGCTGTTGGTCCCACCAGGCTAGCTGACAGTCTGTTGCACTGACCATCTCCATACTCACTGTTTTAATTGAGGTTTTTCCACTTGTTGGCACCAAATCCACTTCTATATATTTCCTTTCAAAGCTCAGGGCTCCAGGATTATATTCTGTATCTATGTCAGT
The DNA here is from genome assembly GCF_000298275.1 of Orycteropus afer afer. Lineage (NCBI taxonomy): Eukaryota > Metazoa > Chordata > Mammalia > Tubulidentata > Orycteropodidae > Orycteropus > Orycteropus afer. Next base: position 3,612,422 of record NW_006921725.1, on the reverse strand, counting down.
TGGTTTCTCTTTTCTTTGTTGAAGAGGGTCTGTGTAGTTTGTCTGCCTATTTCACTCTTACTGGAAGTCCCCTCCTTAGGTTTTTTGTATGATTGACTTTTCAGAAGTAAATCATCAGACTTTTCTTCTGCTATTCTGACTTTTCTTCTACTTTTGTCTGGATGGATTCAAACCTCCAAACTTTTGGTTAGCAGCCATGCATGTAAATCACTTGCACAATCCAAGGACACCTCACACCAATTATGGAGGTATTTATTAAAGAAAGAAAGAAAGAAAACTAATAAGTATTGTTGAGGACCTGAAGAAATTGGAATACTCAGACACAGCTAGTTGGAATGTAAAATGGTACAGCCACTGTGTAAAATAGTTTGGAGTTTTTGCAAAAAGTTAAACATTAAGCTCTGATAAAAAAAGGGTAATTTTACCCTGAATATATACTCAAAAGTCTTGAAAGCAGTGACTCAAACAGATACTTGACCCATATATTCAATTTCACTCACAATAGCCAAAGTGTAGAAGCAACCCAAGTGTTCAGCAACAGATGAATGAATACAAAAATGTGGTATATCTTTAAAATGGAATATTATTCAAAGATGAAAAGAAACAGTTCTGATATATGATGTGATATAGATAAACTATAAAAATATTATGCTAAATGAACTAAGTCAGATAAATATAAAAAGGTCAAATACTTCATGACTCCACTTATATGAGATATCTAAAATAAACAAATGCATAGAGGCAAAACATTGCTACTGGTTATCTGGGACTAAGAGGAGAGGGAATAAAAGAATGGGGTGTTAATGCTTAAAGGATACTGAGTTTCCACTTGGAATGATGAAAACTTTTTGGAACAGTGGTCTTGGTTAAAGAACATTGTGAATATAATTAATATCTGTGAATTATACTCTTAAAATGGTAAAAATGCCAAATTTTGTTACATATGTATGTATTTGGGAGCTCTGGTGGCAATGTGCCTAAGGCATTTTAATCAGAAGGCTGGCAGTTCAAACACACCACTCACTGTTTGGAAGGACGATTGAGCAATCTACTTCCATAGACATACAACCTTAGACACCCAAGGAGGGGTTGCTATGAGCCAAACTGACTCCACGGCAGTGAGGTTTTTTTTTTTTTTTTTTAATATATGAAAGTAATGAGTTATTATTGATACATTTTCCAAATTAGAAAACTATGTTTACAAATAAAACCATAAATAATCTAATTATTAATCTTACTCAATACCTACTTTCCTTTCATATTATCAATTATGTTTGTAAAGATTTCTCTTAACATATTTTATATGCTGATGAATGTGATAGATGTGTGTGTATTATAGGCATATTATATGTATGTTTGATATATATATATATATCAAATATACATAATATGTTTGATCATCATAATGTATATACATATATAATATATATCACAATATATATTTTATTTATTTATATATATATATATATATATAAAACTCACTGCCATCAACTGGATTCTGACTCATAGTGACTCACCATTGGTGGTCAATCTTTACAGAAGTAGATTGCCCCACCTTCTTTCTGTGGAATGGTTGGTGGAATTGGGCCACTAAAACCAATCCAATGCCTTTGGCACTATGCTACCAGAAGACGCTCTCTTTCTTTCTCAAATCAACATTATATATAATATATTATATAAGGAGGAGCTCTGGTAGCATAGTGACTAAGGCATTTCAAAGCTAACCAGAAGGCTGGTGGTTCAAACCCACCAACCATTCTTTGGAAGGAAGGTTGGGCAATCTACTTCCGTAGTGATACTGCTTTGGAAACCAAAGGAGGAGTTGCTATGAGTTGGGTCCGACCCCACAGCATATATCAACAACAACATATTATATAAGTTAAAAAATATTATTTTTGTGATCTATTCAAAGTTTTACATTTGTATCAAGATTTTATTTATTTATTCCCTCTTTTTGAGCATGAAGGTTGCATTCATTTTTTACATTTCATTAACTAAAATTTATAAATGCCTGTATACATTCAGCATTTTCCAAATGCTTGGGTTATTTCAAATTGTTAATTAATATTATCAGTAATAATGGTCTGGACTATGAACTTTTTATAATTTGTCTTTCACACTTCCAATATCTTTTCCCAAATGTTTATGTATAACATTTCACATTTGTAACAGAAATATATGAGAGAATACTTTAAATTCACTCAATTTGTAATATGATTTGTAATATTTATTGATAAATTAGTGCATTTTAATTTTCAGACTTTTTTGTTTTGGTAGAAAAACAGTGTATTTTAATAAGAAAAAAGGTATTTCCACGTTATTGTAGATTTAGATGTTTAAAATTGTATCCATTGCTTTGTCCCTATTTAGAAATTGGACAATAATTATCAAGACCTTTGATGACCTCAAGATGCTACAAAATCTCAAATGGCAATTGACATTTTGCATTAGGACTAATAAATAAATTTATTAAGTTAAATCATAAGTTAAGGGGATGACAGAGCAGAGCAGCAGCCAGGGATACAGGCCCAACCCCCATGAGCTACAGAAGCAGGGAAATAGAAGCCAGAGGGGACAACAGACCAGAGCAGCAGTCAGGGATCCAGGTATGGATAGTGACCCAGGCCCCAGCCCCACCAGCCAGGAAAGTGGGGAAATAAAAGCCAGAGGGGACTACAGAGCAGAGCAGCAGCCAGGTATCCAGGTAAGGGGAGTGACCCAGGCCCCACCCCCACCAGCTAGGCATGTGGGGGAAAAGAGCAACCAGAAGGGATGACAGAGCAGAGCCACAGCCAGGGATCCAGGTAAGGTAAGGGACCCAGGCCCAACCCCCATGAACCAGGAAAGCAGGGGAAAGAGAAGCCAGAGGAGAAAACAGAGTAGAGCAGCAACAGGGATCCAGGTAAGGGGAAGGTGGAGAAGTTTTGAACAGCTAAGTGAGACAAACTTGTCTGTCAGGTTGTCTTACTATTGTGGATTGCATATTGCTGTGAGGCTTGAGGCTGCACCCACCACCAGTGTATCAAGTGCTGGAAGGGTGCACAGGTTTCAATGCAGCTTACAGACTGAGACAGACTAGGAAGAAGGAAGAGGTCATCCACTTCTCAAAGAATTGGTCAGGGAAAACCTGATGAAAAGTAGAGAAATACTGCCTGATTCATTACTACACAACTTTAAGAATAGCCCAGAAAGATTATCTGATACACTGCAGGAGAAAAAACCCCTTAGCTCTTAGGCTTTCAAAATACGACTAGCTGGTCATCAAAGTAGGACCAACCTTACTGATATGGATAAAGTAAAGCTTTCAAGACCTCCATTTAATGATGTGGCTTGACTCAAATTGAGGAGAAACAGCTGCAAACATCCATTAAAAATAGGAACATGGAATGTATGAAGTATGAATCTAGGAAAATTGGAGGTTGTCAAAAATCAAATGGAATGCATAATGACTAATATCTTAGGCATTAGTGAGATTAAATGGACTGGTTTTGGGCATTTTGAATCAGATAACCATATGATCTACTATGCTGGTAGTGACAATTTGCAGAGGAATGGTGTGGCATTCATCATCACAAAGATGTTTCAAGATACATCTTGGAGTTCAATGCTGTTAGTGATAGGATAATATTGATACGACTACAAGGAAGACCAGTTAATATAACTAATATTAAAATTTATGCACCAACCACCAAAGCCAAAGATGAAGAAA
>NW_006921725.1:3601781-3607442 GCF_000298275.1 Orycteropus afer afer | reverse complement strand
ATTCAAGCTGGATTCAGAAGAGGTCATGGAAAATGGGATATCATTGCTGATGTCAGATGGACTTTGGCTGAAAGCAAAGAATAACAGAAAGATATTTACTTGTGTTTTATGGACTGTTTAAAAGCGTTTGATTGTTTGGATCAAGACAAATTGTGGATAACATTGAGTAGAATGGGAATTCCAGAATGCTTAATTGTACTCATTAGGAACCTGTACATGCTGTCGTTCGAACAGAACAAGGGGACACTGCATGGTTTAAATCAAGAAGGGAGTGCAATCAGGGTTGTATCTTTTCAGTATACTCATTCAATCTGTGTGCTGAGAAAATAATCCAAGAAGCTGGACTATATGAAGAAGAACATGGCATCAGGATTGGAGGAATGCTTATTAACAACCTGCGATATGCTGACAACACAACTTTGCTTGCTGAAAGTGAGGATGACTTGAAGCACTTACTGATGAAGATTGAAGAATACAGCCTGCAGTATGGGTTACATCTCAATATAAAGAAAACAACAATTCTCAAACCTGGACATGTAAGCAGCATCACGATGAATTCTCAAACCTGGACATGTAAGCAGCATCACGAGAAAAGATTGAAGTTGTCAAAGACTTCACATTTCTTGGTTCTACAATCGATACCAATGGGGGCAGCAGTCCAGACATCAGAAGATATATAGCACTGGGCTAGTCAGCTGCAAAAGACCTCTTTCAAGTGCTGAGGAGCAAAGATGTCTCCTTGAGGACTAAGGTGCACCTGACACAAGCCATGATATTTTCAATCGCCTCATATGCATGTGAGAGCTGGAAAATCAATAAGGAAGACCAAAGAAGAATTGATGCTTTTGAGTTGTGGTGCTGGTGAAGAATGCTGAAAGTACCATGGACTGCTAAAACAACTAACAAATTTATCCTGGAGGAAGTACAGCCAGAATGTTCCTTGGAAGCGAGAATGGCTTACTTCGTCTCACTTACTTTGGTCATGTTATCAGAAGGGACCATTCCCTGGAGAATGATGTTATGCTTGGTAAGGTGGAGGGTTAACGACGGAGAGGGCTGCCGCAATGGGCTCAAGTTTTGCAGAGATAAGGGAGATGGGCAGGACTGGGAGGTGTTTCGTTCTGCTGTGCATAAGGTCACTATGAGTTGAAGATGACTTGACGGCACCTAACAGCAACAACAACAACAACAAAATTATTTAACTATCAGAATTTCTCAAAGAAAAAAATTTTATACTCATTAAAATATTTTCTTATACATAAAGAAACAATCATTTTAGGTGGATGACTTATCTTAGCAACAGTGATTGATTATAGTTTCAAAGGTTCTTTAGCAACTGAAGGTCTCTATTTTAAAAAAAAAAAAAAAAAAAGTGACCAAAATCCAAGTATACAAAAAAAAAGGCAAGTTATATTTAAGAACATTAAAATTATGAAACTTGGACAAAGTAGAAGATTACCTGCTCTAATCAAATTTTCCAATTAACAACTCTTGTTTCATTAAAGTTCATGGAGCCATAAATCTGAAAGTTTGAAAAACAAAAAGAAGAAAAATATAAAACTCCGTAAAGGGTAAATGAAGAAACTTGAAACCTGAAACTTAGAATATGGCAAAGGTGACATGAGGTTGCCACCATATGAGGATCAGTTCCAAAAAACATGCATAAAAAAACCACTATCAGTCAGAAATCAATTCTTTAAAGAGTTTCTGGAACAAATCCAGAGCCAATTTGAAAATTCGTGTGTGCGGTCATGACAAAGCTACATAATTGAAGGATAACAAAAGAAAGAGCACTGGTGCATTGATTTTCCAACCCGTATTGAAAATGCAACATACAAGTCATAATTCTACAAGATACAAACATTGATCACTGGAAAAAAAAAATTATTGGAGTCAAAGTGAAAGCATGCCAGGCAACACCTTGTGTTTCTTTTTCTCTGGCTGCTTCTTCTCTATGACCAGGTTAATAATGACAAAAACAGATAACAGTATCTTGGTAACCCCCTGCTGAATGGCCTTTTCAAGTTAAGAATTTTGATATTCTCATTATGTTGCTGAAAAGAGTGAAGAAGAAAAATATGGGTTATTTTCGTAATACGTTAAGTGTGTTTTCCTTTCTGTAAAATGCTCATTACCCACTTCTGTCAAGTCAATTCTGACTCATAGTCACCTTATAGGACAGAGTAGAACTGTCCCATAGAATTTCCAAGACTGTAGATCTTTGAAGAAGCAGACTGCTTTATCTTTCTCCCACAGAGAGACTGGTGGGTTTGAACAGGTGATTTTGGTTAGCAGCCGAATCCTTTAACCACTGAAACACCAAAGCCCCTTCAAAGTGCTCGTTACATAAACCAGAATGAATTATAATATTTCCATGGCCAAAATATGTTCTAAGTTTGTGTTAGGTTATATTAATTTGTTTCCTCTGTTGGTACTTGTATGTTGCTTTGTATTATATTTTTCATTAATCAAACTTATAAATGTCAACACACATACAACATTTTTCAAATATTTGGAGTATTTCAAGTTGCAACTTACAGAATGAGAACTAATGTTCTGGACTATGAACTTTAGTTTGATATATGTATATGTGAATATAGTGAATTATCAACATGTTATTTAGTGGTTATCTGTGGTTTAGGAAATTATATATAATTTATCTATGTGAAGTATAATATATATACATATGTATAATCCTTATCTTCAATTCTCCAGTGTGTTAAAATTTGCATATACTTATTTCTGTACATAAATATATATATAGTTTCAAGAAAGAATAACTTGTGAGTAAAACACTTATTTCCTTAAATCAAATCTGTTTTTATAGATTAACACTAAAATGTACAAACCTGTCCCTATCCTAAGGCTTTACTTCTACTAGAACAATGGCTTAAAATAATTACTTCTCTTGAATACTTGATAAGTTTCTTAGTAAGCTCAATAAAATTCAGTGGAACAGTTAACACTGCATGATTACAAAAAGAAAAGCATAAATCAGTGTGCATGTTTTATGCCTTGTATTCTGAATATGACTGAACAGCATTTTTTTTTTCTGTTCAGGTAATATATAAGAAAACAAGATCTAATTCAATTGCCTTAGATATCAAAATCTTGGCATGGAATTAGAAGCCTCATATTAATCATGAAATGGCAAAAGATCTAAAAGAAAAGGAAAATAGAATTAGACAATTGCACAGAAAATTCAAGTACTAATCAAGGTCTTGGATTTGCTTAGACAATATTATTGCTTATTACAAGGAAGGCTATGTATTGAAATTAAATACCAACATAGTTCATTGTAAACCATGCACCTTGATGTGAGGAACATTTCTTGCTCTATGCTTGAGGAATGTGTGTGTGTGTACGTTTGTGTGTGTGTGTGTGTGTCTTGGTATGTCACATCAGTGGAAAAGATTATTGCCCATTGAGATAGTATTTTATTTATATCTATATGTTTAGCTCAAAACAGAGTACCTAAGATTCCAACGAATGTTCAAATGAAATAAAATTTTAGAGCTTGTACTTTATTAAAAAGATGATTCTTTAAATACTGTTCTTACTCAGTAACTGCAAAACCTGTTATTCTACCATTAGATAGGAATTACTTGGGATTAGTGTTGACTTTATCAGACATATTCATTTGTTAGCATATAATCCAAGTAATGGGAAAATGCATATAGCAAATCATCTAATGGGAGTACTGAAACAATTTTCAATTGTTTTAGTATTGATAATACATACCATCAGAGGATAAAATTATTGAAATTACTGTGGAATTATAAAATGAAGAGAGAGGATATTATTTTCATTTGTTAGTGCTGTTCGAAGAAATACCACAAGTGAGTGGTTTGACACAGTTTCTTTTCTTACAGGTTAGAAGACTACAAGTCCAAATTCAGGACACTGGCTCTAGACCAAAGCTCTTTCCCTCTGCTCTGTGAGGAAATCTTTGTCTCAGCTTTTCTAGTGTTCTTCTAGATATTTGTAGGAGATCTCCCAGTGACATTCCTCCTTCTTCTATTCATGTTTACTTGTTTTGGTACCTAATCTGCAATTTTTATATCTCAAGTATGATTGATTTAAAACATTCCTACATGGATATGACCACACTAATATAATAAGAAAACAAATTCTCAAATGGAATTACATCCACAGGTATAGGGGTAAGGATTTATAAAACATATTCTGGGGGGACATCATTCAATTCATAAAAGATGATTAATTTAAACAGTTGTATAAAATCAATTTTACATAGTTGGGTATATTTAAGAACATGCTTTATATAATTTGATAATATTTAGATAAATCTGTCACTGTTGATTTTTTAAATATATATCCTCAGATATGATTGCATTTATTTCATTTAAAATTATTTTTATAGTAATGAAAATATACACAGAAAATATATAGGAATTCAACAACTTTGACATGTGCAATTCAGTGGCATTGATTATATTCTTCATATTGTGTGACCATTTTTATTCTATTTTTCCAAGTTTCCTTGCCACCAGGAACATATATTCAGTGCAGCATAAGCAAAATCTCCCTTTTCTCTTTCTCGTCCTTGGTAATCACTAATAATTTTTAGTTTCTATCTAACTGCTTAAGCAGCTCTGGTGTTGCAGTGGTTAACTCATTCAGTTGCTAACCAAAAATTGGCAATTTGAACTCATGAACCACTCTGTGGAACAAAGATGAAGCCGTCTGCTTCTGTAAAGATCTGTAGCATTGGAAACCCTCTGGGGGAAGGCAGTACTGCTCTGTTCTTATATCAGAGCATTGCTATGAGCCAAAACTGACTTGATGGCATTGGGGTTTGGTTTTGTATATAAATGCTTGTTTCATGTAAGTGATATCATACAGTATGCCTTTCTTTTGTGACTGATTTATTTTACTTAGCATAATGTTTTGAAGGTTCTTCCTTGTGTGTTGTGGATTGCATAAGGACTTTATTCTTTATGGCTGAGTAATACTCTATTGTATGTATATACTTGTCACTGTTGATTTTTAACTTATTTGACTTCCTGGAAAGAAGATGAAATGTGCCTAGTTATTTGAACCATTAATCTATTATGCTGTTATTCATTGTCCTACTATGAACATTTCTGCAATCTATCATCACACTAAGACTGGACAATCTACTTCCATAAAGATTTACTACCTCAGAAACCCAAAGGGGGTAGCTATGATTTGAAATCAACTCAATGGCAGTGAGTTTGATTTGATTTTTATTGTCTTGTTTTTAAATTGTTATGTTGTTTATTGTTAGGTGCCGTCAAGTCGTTTCTGACTCATAGTGACCCCATGCACAGCAGAACGAAACACCGACTGATTCCATGTCAGCTCCATGATCCCTGCTATACTTGAGCTCATTGTCGCAGCCATGTGTCAATCCATCTTGTCGAAGGCCTTCCCCTCCTTTGTTGACCTTCCACCTTACCAAGCATGATGTCCTTCTCCAGGGAATGGTCTCCTCTGAAAACATGACCAAAGTAGGTGAGATGAAGTCTGGCCATTCTTGCTTCCAAGGAGCATCTCTGCTGCACTTCCTCCAGAAAAGATCTGTTAATTCTTTTAGCAGCCCATGGTACTTTCAGCATTCTTCGCCAGCACCACAACTCAAAAGCATCAACTCTTCTTCGGTCTTCCTTATTCATTGTC
>NW_006921725.1:3599421-3601363 GCF_000298275.1 Orycteropus afer afer | reverse complement strand
CAGGTTGTTAATGATCCTTCCTCTAATCCTGATAGCCCATTTTTCTCCATATAATTCAGCTTCTCAGATTATCTGCTCAGCATATAGATTGAATAAGTGTGGGGAAAGGATACAACCCTGACGCACTCCCTTCCTGATTTTAAACCATGCACTGTCCCCTTGTTCTTGACCAGCCTCCTGGTCAAGGTTCAGGTTCCTAAGGAGTACAATCAAGTGTTCAGGAATTCCCATTCTTCTCAATGTTATCCATGATTTGTCATGATTCACACAATCAAATGCCTTTGCATAATCAATAAAGCAAAGATAAACATCTCTCTGGTATTCTTTGACTTGAGCCGAGATCCATCTGACAGCAGCTATGATATCCTTTGATTCACATCCTCTTCTGAATCCAGCTTGCACCTCTGGAAGTTCTCTGTCAATATACTGCTGCAACTGTTTTTGAATTATCTTCAGTAAGATCTTACGTGTGATATTAATGATATTGTTCAATAATTTCCACATTCTGTGTCATCACCTTTCTTTGGAATGGGTACAAATGTGGATCTCTTCCAGTCAGTTGGTCAGGTAGCTGTCTTCCAAATCTCTCGGCATAACCGAGTGAGTTCCTCCAGTGCGGCATCCATTTATTGAAATATCTCAATGGGTATGACGTCAATTCCCGGAGTCTTGTTCTTTGCTAATTCCTTCATTGCAGCTTCGACTTCCTCCTTCAGTACCATTGGTAGATCATATGCCACCTCCTGAAATGGATGAAGATCGGCCAGTGTACTGTTTTCGATACAGTGACTCTGTGTATTGGAGTTCTCGAAAGTTTTACCTTATGCATATGAGTAACGCTGATTTTACTCTGATAATGCACCTCTTTCCCAGTCCTACTTTGAGAGCTTTCTAAGCTAAGTGACTCATCTTCCTCCTCTGTAATGGACAATGTTTTTGGACTATTCATGAATTTGTGCAGTAATGTAACAGAGAGTGTTTCTCTGCTATTCATAAGATTTTCCCTGGCCAATTCTTTGAGAAGTGGATGGCCTTCTCCTTCTTCCTAGTCTGTCTCAGTCTGCAAGCTGGGCTGATACCTGTGCAACAGGTGCACCTCATGGGGTTTGAAACACCAGTGGCACAGCCTCAATATCCACAGCAACACGTCACCATAGTAGGACAAACTGACAGACAAGTTTGTCTCCTTTAGCTGTTGGAAATCCCTCCAACCACCCTTACCTGGATCCCTGCAGCTAACTCCTTGATCTGTTCCAGTCCCCTTTGCCTTTTCTGTCCTCTCCCTGTTTCTTGCTTCACTGCTTGTGGGAGGTAGCCTGGTTTCCCTCTCCTCACTTGGCTCCCTGCCTTTGACTCCTCTATCTGTTCCTATCCCCTTTGCCTTTTATGTCCTCTCCCTGCCTTCCCACCTCGCTCCTTGTGAGGCCTGGCCTGGATTCCCTGTCTTCACCTGGGTCCCTGCGGCTGACTCCTTGATCTGTTCCTGTCCCCTTTGCCTTTTCTGTCCTCTCCCTTCTTCCCGCCTTGCTGCCTGTTCTTAGGTCCCTGGAATGTGAATGAGAATGCTATCACTTTAAAATCCAAAAGGTTGTCACTTGTAAATATTCAAAATGGCTGCACCCTCAGGTTACTTTAAATATCCAAAATGGCTCCCACATGTAAACAATCAAAATGGCTACACCCTCTGGACAAACAAGAAGGTCAGTGAAAAAACAAGAAAACCTGCAATATCTGGGGCTAGGGCAATAAGAGAAAAAAGGCAGCGAAAGAGAATAATGAAGAAAAAAATGGAAAATGCAAAAAGAAAAACAAAGAATGGGGTTAACCATGAGAAAAGAGGAAGAAAAAGAATTTGCAACCAGGAACAGAGAAAAGAAAAACTGAACATTAGAACCTGGGAGGAGACTAGTAGTAAAAAGGACAAAAATATTAATAATAGTAG
>NW_006921725.1:3595378-3599091 GCF_000298275.1 Orycteropus afer afer | reverse complement strand
GGAGCGTCCTTGGTGCTACTCCGATATCTTCTGGAGGCTAGAAGTCTGAATTCCAGGTGCTGGCTCTCGAGGAGGTTTCTCTCTCCATGTGTGCTACACGGGTGACTGAAGCTTCCTCTTCTGGGCGCAAGCCCTCCACTTCCCAACGCCTCAGCAAGGCTGATTTTACTATCACCAGCACTGAGTGCCCAATCTACCAGCAGCAGAGACCAACACTGGGTGGCGGAAGAGGAGACAACAGAGGCATGACCTTGGCGTGGGCAGCCCCAGCAGGAGCAGCGTGGTCATGATAGGCCCTGGGCAGCAGCATAGAGTGAGTGAGAGTGGGTTCTTTACAGAAGCTGGCAAGTCCAAAGTTCTTGGATCAAATGTCAAGCTGGAGGCTTTTCCATGTCAAGCTGGAGGCTTTTCCCAACTCTTGCAGCCACAGGGGCCAAGGAGCTCTTAAATTGTTGTAAAGACTATATATAATGAATTTGATGATTCAACATTTTTCACATGTACAATTTAATGACACCAATTACATCAATCATGTTGTGCAACCAATACCCATTGCTGAGTTTTCCATTACCATAAACAGAAATTCAATGTTTCTTAAACAATGACTTTCCCTTTTCCCCTCTCTCTTGCCCCTGGTAACCACTAATAAATGTTGTCCTCTATATTAGAAGAGCTCTGGTAGCGTAGTGGGTAAGGCATTGAGTTGCTAACCAGAAGTTCTGTGGTTCAAACCCACCAACTGCTTTGTGGGGGAAAGATGAGGCAATCTACTTCTGTAAAGATTTATAGTCTTGGAAGTCCATTGGGAGTTACTATGAGTCAGAATTGACTCAATGGCATAGCATTCTTTTTAAAATACATATTATATTCTTAATTGTTCACTTTTTGTCTTTTAAGACTTTCTTCACTTTCATAGATGATTCTGACATGAAGCTAATCCATATTTATCCTTAATTGTTCCACTAACTTAGCCTTTTTGAATATTGTTAGACCACCGTCTTGAACTTAGAAAATGTAGGGCAGTAGATGACAAGTCATTGCTAGTATAAAAATGTTGTGTATATATATATCATATGAACAGTGACAGGTAACGAGACGGTCTTTCTTAAAAACTTTATTGTGATTAATTTATTACCAACACTTCAAATGTCAGTGGAAGAATCCCCACATGTTTGTTCAAGCTTTTAAGCACATCTCATCAATAAACCTTTGTTTCTAAGCAATAAAGGACTCTATCATGATTATCTGGATCATCCATCTGTCTCATTATACATGCCATTCCTACATCTTAATATAAAGTCAATGTGAGCCAAAATCAATTAAAAATTTTGGTAAAAGTGCATAGATGATGAATAAACCTAGAGATTAAAAATAATACAGGAATACCTAGAAAACTTCAAGACTAAAGTTTACTTATAATCAGATCCGGTAGATAAAATATTCCCCAGGTGATAACTAGTGCATATCAAAACCTGGGCTAAACGACCATTTGGCTATAATCAGCCAAATATATATTCCTGCTCACCTAAAAATTCATCTGGAAATGGGGAGCTCATTGCCTACTGGATAAACAGATTTCTACTAGATTACAGTTAGGCCCTGATTTACAATGGGGTTCTATTCTGATGACTCCATTGTAAGTGGATTCCAACGTAAGTTGAATACCTCTTTTATTTATTTATTTTTCCATTATTATTGCCTGACATTGTCAATAACTTTATAGATCTTATCTTTGAACACTTACAAATGAACATCTGAGAATGATAACATCAGCCAGTCATGCTCTATGACATTGTATGTAGTATATATTACTAATAATAACATTTCCCAAAAGAAAAATAAAAATGACCATAATGGTTTATAAGCCCTGGACAACCTGTATTTGTTTTCCAGTTCACCAAAAGTAATATATTGTATTTACAAAGAACAGAGAATTTCTAGGTGGATTGAATAATGTCAGAGAGAACCAAAAAAAAAAGAAGTAGGATATTTAAAAACCATCTGCATAATTCCAGCAATAATATAAAATCATTACAAAAATGAAGCTCAATGTTAAATTGCAATTTCAGGGAAGATATTAATTATTTAAACATTGATATAGATATATTGCCTACATGTGCTTTACTTACAAAAGCCATAGCTGTATAAGGCTTTTAGTATTATAATAAAACTTAACTTACTTTGTTCAACCAAGAAATATGCATATCAAATCCTTTGCTCAGGGTATGGAGTAGGAGAGGAATTCCCAGTTCATTATCCTATCAATTCTCAAGTCTTATTATTTCTTATTCTTCTCAGTAGTTTCCACTTTAGCTTATATATATATATTTGTCTTTTTCTTATATGCTTTCTCTTTGTTCTCTCAGTGTGAGAATTTGTGAAGTGCCCTCAAGGTACATATCCACCTTTAGATATTCAATTCAATTTCATTATGTTTGTAGATTTCACCCTAAAAAATAATAAAGTCTGCAGTATGTGGTAGAACAATAAACTCTGCACTTTCTGGTACATTCTTAAGCCTGAATGTGAAAGCTTCTGACTTACCTGTCTGGAGTAGCTACAGTTGTCAATCTATGTCCCTCATTTTATATTCTAAATGAGTTGGGATAGAAAGGTGGGGTAACCCTGTATTGAAACTATGTATTGAATGTCAGAACTTGGAAAGGACAAAAGTGCATTTATATGTCATTGTTTGAAGAAACAGAATGCCCTAAGTAAGAATGTATTAATCATTTCACACTTTCACCCCACAGTCTACAAACATTTTCTTTCTATAGGTGCCACATTCAGCCAAATAGCAGGTTATTGGCACTTGGCCCTTGATTTTTAACTGTGACAATTGTACAACTGAAAACTTTCTGGAAAGAAAATTGTCCTTTCTAATCATTTGAGAAAGTGGTAGCAGTATTTGACATACATAATTGCCAGAAATGACAAATTTTTCTTTTCATGTGGGGTCAATAAGAAGGAAGGTACGCATTTCCAGTTAAGTGTCATTCATTCAAGATCACTAATGATCACTGTCTCTGCCCTCAACATTTTGTAAACTCCCAGGGAAAACTAATATTAATAACATGAAGACTTGGAATTCAAGGAGCCCACTTTCTAAGGGTAGAGAAAAACAAATAGGTATATGCTTATATTTACTTAATATTCACTGAAGTGAAGCAATATAAGCATACAGTGAGAAAAGAGAACAGCATATAATTGCTTCTAACAAGTATAGACTTCAAGAGAGATGATAGTTCTGCCTTAAAGTAAAACATTCATCGGAGGTGGAGAGGAGAGAAGGATTTTTCTGACAAAAGGAAGGCATATGGAAGTAACAACATTTGTGAAGAATTTCTACTTCAGTATTCTCATATTTTTCCCAAACTGTAAGACTAGTAGATAGATGGTATTAGTTGAACAAAAGAACTTAGGGGAGGGAATGGGATTAGGTATTTTAACATATATATCAAAACCAAACCCACTGCTATCGAGTCAATTCCAGTTCATGATGATTCCCAGTGGGTTTTCAGGGGAATGAATCTTTATGGAAATAGATTGCCTCATCTTCCTTCCAAGGAGTGGCTGGTGGATTTGAACTGCCAACCTTCTGGTGAGCAGTCAAAATGCCTTAGGCACTGAGCCACCAGAGCTTGCACTTTTGCTCTCTCTTTCTCTCTCTCCCTTTTTCCCTCCACCTCATAGATAGATAGATAGATAGATAG
>NW_006921725.1:3580166-3594703 GCF_000298275.1 Orycteropus afer afer | reverse complement strand
TCTATCTATCTATATATATATATATGTAATTTTTTCCCCTAAAGAGGAATCATTGAGAGTCTGTATAGGAGCTGAATTTTGATTATGATTTGAGGAGTAGAAACTGGAACATTTTCTTCTCTAATATAGATACTTGGTGCTCATACCCAAGTTCTTTTCCGATTTTCAGAGTGAGAGTCTTGTAATTGGATATTGAATTCAATTTTGTAGTTTATATGGATCTTTTCTATCTTTTTGTGTTGACTTGTAATATGTGTTCATAACAATGCCATGAATCCTGGAATACAATGGAACTAGACCAAAATGGCTTGACTCGAAACAAGCTATTTCTTAGAAACTTATCATTTCAAGTATTTCTTCAGAGCAATTTTCACACATCTAGCAACTAAAGAAAAGAGGTCATTTGCTGTATCACAGAGCTTGTGTTGCTGATGCCAATGCACATGTAGCCCACTTTCTCAGTGTTTAAAGGAAAACAATATTCAGAACTATGTGGGTATGGAACAAGTTTACAAACTGACAATTTAAATGGTTTTCTTCTTACTCCCTAGCTATGAGTTTAGTAGATAGCTTACTTTTACAGTAGATAGCTAGTATTAGTTGCACCTTAGTTGTCACTGTATGTGTTAGTTCAAGATGTAGCTGATGAACAGTATGAACATTGAGTCATATGTTGATTTTATCTATGTCATTGATCTGAAATATTAAAATATACATCTGAATTTTGCTCAAAATTGTTCATGAGATCATGGTTTATCACTAACTAAATCAAAGTAAAATAAAATTTTGACCTACATGTGCCGTATTTACTATAATATGATTAAGGCATTATGCACAATTGTTTCTTCTAATCACTGATTATATTTCATGGACTATATTATTTTGAGAATTGTATCAGATTATAAGAAAACTAGGAGTACAAGAAGAGAAAGCACAGCAAAAAAGAAGAAACCAAGCTGTCCTCATCAGGAAAACAAAACAAAACAAACTTCATTAGTAGACATTCTTGTTTACTGACATCAAGTTTGCCCCCAACTCATGATGACCCCATGCAAAATGGATTGTTGTGCCCCATAGGGTTTTCATTGGCTTGATTTCAGAAGTCGATCAACAGGTTTTTCTTCCTAGCTGTATTAGTCTGGAAACTCCTCTAAAACCTGTTCAGCATCACATCAATACACAACCTTCCACTAACAGAAGGGTGGTGACTGTACTTGGGGTACATTGGCTAGAAGCAATGTGGGTCTCCCTAAATGGAATGCAAGAATTCTACTAATAAACCACCACTGCTTCCCTTTAGTTACACCATTGTTGTCATTGTTTGTGTGTCATCGATTCAAACTACCGACATTTTAACCAGCAGCCTAGCAGTTAACCAGACTTCTTTTAGTCACTTTAGCAATGTTAATTTCAACAAGTTGGTCAGCAACTGTTTAAAAAAATATTTTGAGAAATAGTAGATTCTACAGAAAGTTGCTATACACTTCTCATCCAGTTTCAATCACCTCTGATGTCATAATTTTATAATAATGTGGTAATCTGCCAAAACAAAGGAACTAATATTGATATAGTAACATTAAGACTCATCTGGTCCTTGTCAGTTTTTCAGCCTTTATGTGTTTTTATGACTTTGACAGTTCTGAGGAATACTGGTCAGGTACTCAGGAACTCTGTAGAATATTTCTCAAAAACAGTTTGACTTTCTTTTTTTTTTTTTCCCTATGATTCAACTGTGGTTTTTATTTTGCAGAAAGGATGCCACAAAGATGAAGTTCTCATCATATCATATGATATCCACATGGCAACACTGGTGGTTTAAGTTTGATTATTTGGTTAAGGTAATGTCAGCCAAATTTCTCCATTGCAAGTCTACTACTTTTCCCTTTCCTACTTTATTTTTTTCATGAGTTACCAGCCAACATGTAAAATGGATGGAAGAAAGCTCCACCTATTTGAGAGGGAAGTATTTGCATATTTTATTTGGAATTTATCAGTAAGGAAAACGTGTCTGTTATTTCCATTTATTTATTTATTTATTTAGTGATGTACCAATCTAGACAAAATCCCCTAGAGCCAGGAAAGGGAGGGGGCAGAGTGGCCAGGGACCACAGGAGTGGCAGGATTCAGGTAAAGGGGCGGGAGACAAGGCAGGCCCAAGACTCTTAGAGCCAGGAAAGGGAGGGAGTGGCCAGGGACCACAAAGTGACAGGTTATAGGTAGGAATTAGGTAAGGAGAGGGTGCAGTGTTTCCAATAGCTAAGGGAGACAAACGTGTCTGTCAGTTTTTCATCCTGTGGGGCTTGTATGTTGCTGTGAGGCTTGAGGTTCTGCCGCTGGTGTTTCATTCTGATTCCAGTAGAGTTGCACATGGTGCACAGGTTTCAATGCAGCTTACAGACTAAGACAGACTAGGAAGAAGGAGGAGGCCATCTAGTTCTCAAAAATTGGCCAGGGAAAACCTTATGAATAGCAGAGAAAAACTGTCTGATACATTACTGGGCAACTTTATGAATACCTTGGAAACATTCTCTGACACAGCACATGAAGACAAGCCCCTTGGGTTGGAAGGCACTCAAAAGGACTAGGGAAGAGCTGCCTCATCAGAGTAGAATCAAGTTTAATGATATGAATAAAGTAAGTCTTAGCACCTCCATGTGCTGACATGGCATGACTCAAATTGAGGAGAAACAGTTGCAAAAAACATCCATTAATAATTGGAATATAGGCTGTACGAAGAATGAATCTAGGAAAATTGGAAGTTGTCAAAAATGAAATAGAATGCATAAAGATTGATATCCTAGTTATTATTGGGCTGAAATGGACTGGTTTGGGCCATTTTGAATCAGGCAACCATATGATCTACTATGCCAGGTATGACAAATTGAAGAGAAATGCTGTGGCATTCACCATCACAAAGAATGTTTCAAGATCTGTCCTGAAGTACAATCCTGTCGGCTGATAGGATAATATCCATATGTCTACAAGGAAGACCGATTAATACTACTAATATTGTTCAAATTTACACACGAACCACTAAAGCCAAAGATGAGAAAATTGAAGATTTTTATCAACTTCTGCAGTCTGAAATTGACTGAACATTGCAATAAAGATGTGTTGCTTATTATTGGTGATTGGAATGGAAAAGTTGGAAACAAAAAAGAATCACCAGTAGTTGGAAAATTTGGCCTTGGTGACAGAAATAATGCTGGAGATCCATAATAGAATTTTGCAAGACCAAAGACTTATTCATTAAAAATACCTGTTTTTTAACAATACAAACAGTAGCTACACACATAGACTTCACCAGATGGAGTACACAGGATTGATTACATCTGTGGCAAGAGGAGACGAAAAAGCTCAGTATCTTCAGCTAAGATAAAGGTGAGAGCTGATTGTGGAAAACACCATTAACTGTTCATATGCAAGTTCAACTTGAAGTTGAAGACAATTAAAACAAGTCCAAGAGAGCCAAAATATGACCATGATCATATCCCTCCTGAATTTAGAGACTATTTAAAGAATAAATTTGATGCATTGAACACCAATGACCAAAAGACCAGAAGAATTGTGGTATGACATCAAGAGCATCATCCATGAACAAAGCAAGAGGTCACTAATAATACGAGAAACAAAGAAAAGACCACAATGGGTGTCAGAAGAGACTCTGAAACTTGCCCTTGAGCAAAGATAGCCAAAGCAAATGGAAGAAATGACAAGATCAGAGAGCTGAACAGAAGATTTCAAAGAGCAGCTCAAGCAGACACAGACAAGTAGTATAATGAAATGTGCAAAAATCTGGAGCTAGAAAACTGAAAGGGAAGAACAAGCTCGGCATTTCTCAAGTGGAAAGAACTGAGGAAAAAATTTAAGCCTTGAGTTGCAATATGAAAGATTCTATGGGCAAAATATTGAATTGATGCAGGAAGAATCAAAAGGAGATGGAAAGAATACACAGAGTCACTGTACCAAAAAGAACTGGTCAATCTTCATCCATTTCAGGAGGTGACATATGTTCAAGGACCAGTGGTATTGAAGGAAGAAGTCAAAGCTGTACTGAAAAAATTGCTGACGAACAAGGCTCTAGGACTGAGAGAATACCCAATGAGATGTTGCAATAAACGGATGTCCTGCTGGAGGCACTCACTTGGTTATGCCAAGAGATTTGGAAGACAGCTACCTGGCCAACTGACTGGAAGAGATCCATATTTGTACCATTCCAAAGAAAGGTGATCCTACAGAATGTGGAAATTACCGAACAATATCATTAATATCTCATACAAGTAAAATCTTACTGAAGATAATTCAAAAATGTTTGCAGCAATATATTGACAGAGAACTTCCAGAAATGCAAGCTGAATTCAGAAGAGGACATGGAATGAGGTATGTTGTTGTTGATGTCAGATGGATATTGGATCAAAGCAAAGAATACTAGAAAGATGTTTACTTGTGTTTTATTGACTATGCAAAAACATTTGATTGTGTGGATCATAACAAATTGTGGATTATATTGAGAAGAATGGGAATTCCAAAACACATAATTGTACTCATGAGCAACCTGTAAATTGACCAGGAGGCTGTATGGTTCAAACAGAACAAGGAGACACTGCATGGTTTAAAATCAAGGAGAGAGTGCATCAGGGTTGTATCCTTTCATCATACTTATTCAATATGTATGTTGAGCAAATAATCTAAGCTGGGCCATATGAAGAAGAATGTGGCATCAAGATTGGAGGAAGAATCATTAACAACCTATGATATGCTGACAACACATCTTTGCTTGCTGAAAGTGAGGATGACTTGAAGCACTTACTGATGAAGATTGAAGACTACAGTCTGCAATATGGATTACATCTCAATATAAAGAAAACAAAAATCCTTACAACTGGACCTATAAACAGCATTATGATAAATGGAGAAAAAGTTGAGGTTGTCAAAGATTTCACATTGCTTGGCTCTACAGTCAACACCAATGGAAGCAGCAGTTAGCACATCAGAGACATCTAGCACTGGGAAAATCAGCTGTGAAGGACCTCTTTCAAGTGCTGAACAGCCAAGACGTCTCCTTGAGGACTAAGGTGTGCCTGACAGAAGCTATGGTATTTTCAATCGCCTCATATGCATGTGAGAGCTTGACAATGAATAAAGAATACTGAAGAAGAATTGATGCTTTTGAGCTGTAGTGTTGGAGAAGAATGCTGAAAGTACCATGGACTGCTCAAAGAACTAACAGGTCTGTCCTGGAGGAAGTACATCCAGAATGCTCCTTGGAGGCAAGAATGTCCAGACTTCATCTCAACTACTTTGGATATGTTGTCAGAAAGGACCATTCCCTGGAGAAAAATGTCATGCTTGGTAAGGTGGAGGGGCAATGAAAGAGGGGAAGAACCTCAATGAGATGGATTGACATGGTGGCAGTGGCGATGGGCTCAAGTATAGCAAGAATCATGGAGCTGGCTCAGGACTGGGTGGTGTTTCATTCTGCTGTGCATAGGGTCACTATAAGTGGAAGACAACTTGGCGGGACCTAACAAGAACAGCAGTATCATTATAGACATATAGATATTTATTTTATATTTTGGGCAGTTATGTAACACTGTGCTACTGATTTTATTGGTTATATTATTCTTGCTTGGCCATTGGGAGTTCTTTCAGATTAGCTCTGGGGTCACTTTGACATGTCCTAATTTTTTAATATTTGAGCACTTTATTTTGTGATTCCTGGGCGTTACAAACTGTTTCCATTCAGCTATTGAAGAAGAGTGAAGATCTAAAGTCTAAATGATCTACATTGATAAGATAAGGTGCTCTGGTACTATAGTGTTTAAGGCATTTGGCTGCTAACCAAACTATCAGTGGGTCAAACTCACCAGCTGCCCCATGGAAGAAAGACTAGGCAATCTGCTTCTGTAAAGATTTATAGCCTGGAAAACCCAATGGGTCATTACGAGTCGGAATCAACTCAATGGCAATAAGGTTTTGGCTTTGATTTTGGTTTTTATTGCCATTGAAAACCCTATGGAGCCTAATTCTACTGTAAAACAGGTGGGTTACCATGAATTAGCACCAGTGCAATGGAGATGCAATGAGTTTTACTTTGTGGGACTATAAGATGTCAGAGCCTTGTCTGAAATTTTCTCTGTCCCATCCCTAGAACTAGCCATTTATCCATTGAGTCCCATTGAGTCAATACATATTTAATAGCTATATTATCTCATAAGTCAATTCCTACTGCTGTCAATTGATTCTGACTAATAGAGACCCAATCGGACAGAATGGAACTACCACGTATTATTTCCAAGGCTGTAAATATTTATGAAAGCAGACTGCCTCATCATTCTACTACAAAGTGGCTGGTGAGTTTGCTCCACCAACCTTTTGGTTAGTAGCCAGGCACTTAACCCACTATCCCACCAGGGTTCTTTCAGAAATCAATTTCTAGTTGCATACCCTGGTATACACATCATCTTGCATTAATGCAACTCTGGGTCAGACATGATTTAACTATTTGGCTGTTTTCAGAAAGTATCTCTTTCACCAATATTTCTAGATTTATTTTGAATATTTGCATCTCTTTATGTCCATCTTGGTCCTTATGAACCAAAGCACGTGGCTTTAGTTTATCATAAAGCTGTTGTTTACTTTATTGTAAGCTATTGTTCTATTTAAATCTAATATTCTTCATCATTTCACCCTCTAACATAGGTTCTTTCAGGTAGATTATTGGAAAGACATTATTCCTGAAAATAATTTTGTTTCCATAACCCTTGAATAAAAATAAAAAATAAAGGCACAAGAAATTGTTCTATGATTAAAGCACAATCTTTCGCCTCAATATTTGATGGTCGAGATGGAAACCCTGCCTCATGATTGACCACCATTGCTCATTATGACTAAGGCTATTTCTTTTGTATTTCATTCAGGACTGTGCAACAGGAAGTCCAAAACAATGCATGTAGATGACTCGTACTAGAGGAGAGTTCAGCAACTAGCCTCCTGTTCAAGAACTAATGTCTGCACTAATTGTTAAGGTGTTGTTTCTGATGAAGAAAGCAGAATAAATATATTACATTATTAAATTCACATTTCATGAAATACCAGGAATCCTTCCTGTCAATATTACTAACCCTCTGAGTGAATAAATATATCTTGCATTTGCCTTACTCAAGTAGGTTTTTCTTTATGTTCATAGACATGTATTATTTATTTCATTATAGAAATGGTGAAGAGAAAGTTCTTATGACAAAGTATATATGACTGCCAAATAGATTTGACAACTAGCCAAATAGCCATTATAAACTCATTAATAAAATGCTATCAATGTCAAACAAAATGAAAACATACACAGCTGTATCACACATTGTATAATAATGTGGACCTAAAATGTGTAATATATTTTTGCCTGTCACAAATTGCTCAGAGACCTTGAAATCATAAGCATATATGTTTATATATATATGTGCCAATATTAATATTGGTTTCCAAACGTTTTTAATAATATCTACTTTTAGGAGCTTTGGTGGAATAGTGTCTAAGGCATTTGACTGCTAACCAGAAGGCTGGAGATTCAAACCCACCAGCCACTCCTCCGAAGGAAGGTTGGGAATCTACTTCCATAGTGATACCACCTCAGAAACCCAAGGAGGGGTCACTATGAGTCAGATCTGACTCCATGGAAGTGGTTGTATTTTTGCATTATTTTTAGAGAATAACAAAATATATTTGGGAAAAAAAATTGCAAAAATAAAACACTACCATGCAATTCTCAAAATAGTTCGAGAGCCACAGGCTCATGGATTCTTGAATCTAATCCCTTGGCCCTAGTTGAAGAATGCCTGGTCCAGATGTACTTATAAATGGTTCTTTTTCTTTTTCTAAGATTCTCATAAGTAACAGTGATACAAATTGTTTTCTAAAAGCCATTGTTCATGAACATATCTGATTCCATGAAGCTTGGGTAATTTATCTTTGATATATAACAGATTGAAACCAGAGAGAACTTCTTTCATACTGGCTCCCAGAGTCTTTTTAAAACTGGTGGGACAATAGAATTTACATGATTCCACACTTGCTTGGCTGCTGAGAGTCTCTGGTAAGGTTTTAGGTTGTCTGTGAAGCTGGAATTCCATTAGTTGCTCCATGAAGGATATTTTCTATGTGCAGACTCCAGGATAAAATGAACCTGTACAGGACCACTCCTTGGACAGCTTTCAGTCAACTCCCAAGGCTGGTCTATATTAGTTTAAATACCACAATAAAGTGGTGTAGATTCAAAAGGAGCAGAAAAGTGGGATGTATTTACACAAAATCACCTGCAGACCAGGCACTCTCCATAGTCCATTTTTTTTTTTTTTTTTTTTCCCTGTCTGGCATCTGACAACTTGCTTGCATGATTTAATTACCCTTGGAAGGAGTATAAATGGCATTTGTTTTTAATGTTGTCTATTTTCCTTACACTAAATGGGAATGATTGTAATAACAAAAGATCTATGGTCAATTAAGACAAAAAGCCCTTTGAGTAAACATTATGCCGAACAACTGGCTTGTAACTGATTTGTAGCTAATTCTAAACCTTAAGTGTCCAGTGCATGTTGCATGAGATCTTGGACAATGACAGGTCAACGTTTGAAAAAACAATTTCTTACTCTGTTCCCAGGTGCAAACTCTAGAGATCAGAATTAATGGAGCTAAAAAGCCTCAACCATTGTTATTAGGACAAGCACACTTAGGTCTCAGTTAGAGAGCTGGTTCCTAGGCAATTCCTACTGGTAAGGTTCCCAGTTGTAGTGTAAGCTCTATCCTCCAGGTGAAGTTCATGTGTCCAGAAAGTGTCACTGATAGAGTCTATGTATATTTGTAATTGTGTGTATATATTTGAGAATGATTAAAAGATGTTGGAGCCATTTTCACTTTTTCAATGAAAAAATAGTTTGTAAATGCTTCGATCATCTGAAAGGTTTGAACAGGCTATGTTTTACTATTACCTAAAACAACTGAAATAAAATGTTAAACATAAAAATGAAAAGGAGACTGAAAGGAAAGAAATGGAAAGGAATAGGATTTTCAAAGAATTCAGTCAGGCTTTCATGATAGGAAATTAAGAAACAGAATCTCTACAGAAAGAAATTTTTATGATGGTGAGTAGATACTATTTTAGGGGAAGGAAAACTAGGATGAATCTACAGCCCCCTTCAAACTCCAGTTAACCTCAGGAAAGTGGTGGGTGAAGTGAAGTCCCTGGCCTTCAAGATTCCCAATAAGGTGTTTAATTTCCATATGAAAGGATTTTATACTTTTCTTTGTGCTCTGACTTCAACTTTTGGGTGAAGACATTTCTTATATCTTTCTTAATATCAGTTGACATGTTCTTCATGTACCTAACAGCCACTGCATTAGTAGAAACCTTGATTGAACTTTAAAAGATACCTTTTATAGCTTTTTACTCCAGAAGTTATAACTAATGCAGAAACTCCATAATATGAGAGCATTTGGTTTTAAATAGCCTGTCCTGCAGAACATTCTAGAATAAGTTAGCCAACATTAGCTTCAGACCCACAAAGTTAAGAGGAATTCTGTGGCCTGCATCAGAGGATAAAGTGGACTCAGGTCAAAGAGTATACAGATCAGTTGACCATTTTGAATGATGTCACATTTAATTACCTTTTTTTTTAATCGATTCTCCTGAGAATTAAGCTTTGCAAAAGATATAAATGTCTGTTTTACAGCATCTAATTATTATTAATGTGGACAAATTATTCATGTCTTATAAAATAATAGATATTTCACTTGAAAATATATACACTGGCAATACTCAATAAAATGTGGGGTTTTCTTTGTATATTTAAGCTCATGTAAAAGTTATTTCCAGAAACAATCATCTTGAGCATTTTTAAACAAAATGATTCTAAACATGTATAATAACATTAAGTATAATTAAATTAAATTGTGAATACATATATATTTGTTGTTGTTATGTGCCATCGAGTCGGCCCCAACTCTTAGTGACCCCTTCTTGGGTTTCCAAGGCAGTATCACTATGGAAGTAGATTGCCCCATCTTCCTTCTGAGGAGTGGCTGGTGGGTTTGAACCACCAGCCTTCAGGTTAGCAGTCAAGTGCCTTAGCCACTATGCTACCAGAGCTCCTAACACACACATATATATATACTTATATATATTTACACACACACACATTTCAAAGAAATACTTAAGCAATTTCATCTGTCTTTATTTCCATGTCACTAGCTTCTGAAAATTTCACAAATCCAAAACAATCTGTACAGACTTTTCTCAAAAGCTAGACAGGTTCCTTTCTTAAGCATGCAGTATCAGTAGGGTTTTTCATTATGAAGCAACTTGTAGAGGATATTAATGAGTGTAAGGATGTTGCACAGATGCCATCAAACAAAGTGACCAGAAAGCAAGAAACAATAGAAATGACGAAAGGGAAACAGCCAAGGACAATACTTACTTAGACAAATGAGGAGACTAAAAGCCACAGCCAAGAAAATAGACGAGCAGGCAGAGAAAGAAACAAATGGGCAATAATACAAAACCCACATGTGACAAAGGCATGCATGTGATAATGGAGGCCAGCTGTGTATTTTGAGGACACAACAGGAAGAGAATTTTATATAAAACTTTGAAACAGTTTCAGAATGATTGCTGCAAGTACAGAGATCAGAAACAGAGTCATTATCATTATTACTGCCAATAACAAACATTTAAGGAAGACGTACTATGTATGGGACACTGTGCTCATTATTGCCAATCGGCGGTTATCTTCACCTCCCTTAATAAAAATGCAGGGTCCAGCTGAGCAAGCAGCAATGAATTTTATTTTAATTTGATATGCTTAGCAGCAAAGCAGGAGCTCTGGTGGCATAGTGCCTAAGGGACTACTGACTAACTAACTGCTAGCCAGAGGGATGGCAGTTCAAACTCACCAGCCACTCCTGGGAAGGAAGGTTTCTCAATCTACTTCTGTAGTGATACCAACTCAGAAATTCAAATCAAAATCGACTCAACGGCAGTGAGTTTGGTTTTGAGCAGCAAAACAAGAGCAGTCCTGAGCTCAGATTGACACAGAAATAAAACTCCACTTTCACAAAAAGTGGCTATATGTATTTGAAATCACCTTGGTGACACTCAATAGGAAATGGGCCCTCCATCATTAGAGACATATAATTAATTGCCTTCTGAATGAACCCTGGGCAAAGAAGTCACAGAAGGGTGAAAAATAATATTAACGATGGCTTCCATTTTCAAATTTCAAGAGTTGTGATTAGAGCAGCTGAACTTTAAGTGCCTTACAACTGGGAAAGACTAACATTGTATAAATGTGACGTTACGTGTCTCCTCTGGTGAGAAGGACCTTTAATCTTTTGTAAATATTGTTAAGTGAAAAGCATTATGATATTTAAGGTATATACATTTTGACATTTCAGTTGACAACACCTCTTTCAGGTAGATATTTTTAACTCCATTTTAATAGAGAGGGAACAAAGGCTCAGAAAAGTCAAATTATTTGCCCAACAGCACAAAATAGTCATTATCAGAGCCAGATGTTCTCTAATCTCTCTATTGTACAGTTAGCCCAGTTATGCCCTCCATGGGTGTTTGTCTTTCTGGCTTTTGTCAATGTTCTCTGTGCTGCTGAGCCTTTAGATTTTCTAAATGCTCCTAATTCCTTTACAACTTTACACCTCAGGGTCATTAGTTCATCTGGGTGTCAGGGAATTCAAGTCTTCCCACATATGTAAACTTGTTAGCAATTCTCATTCAGCTCACACAGACTGCATCTTTCTGCCTTTTTTTTTTTTTTTCTTGAGCAATTAGTATTATGGCTAAATTTAATCACATTCCTTTAATCTACTGGGTTCTTACAGCAATTCAACATGATTTTCTGAAGAGGATGTGTTTGTACAATTACTTTTCCACAGACTGAAATATTTACTTTGTATAATTCTATTGACATCTGTACATCAACATCATTGATCTTTCTGTATTCATTTGTTTCTATTACCTTAGAACCTAATATATAAATATACATATATTTATGTATATATATATAAATATACATATATTTATGTGTATATATATAATATATGGTACAATATATGTGAGAAGTTTTTAAAAGTGACCACAATCATTGCTATATAACAGGAAATTCTTTTTAAAGGCTTTAACACGATAAGATCAGAGGGTGCAAGTGAAGTGCTTACCTCATTTGGGCTTATCTGAGGAGAACCGTACACTATTTTATAACACCCTCTTATTCTGTAATCTTTAATGGCAAAATCTTGTTTATCAAGAAGTACTCTGTGAGCAGCTGCAAACAATTTGCCTTTATTGATTTTCCTTCTAAGTCTGACTGACTGCTTCACCCTGGCTTTAAAGTGCCTTGTCAGGACCACACCCCCTCTCTTGAGTGATTCCCATCTATTGAACAGGAAGCTATTCACCACCTTTCCCATCACAATGAAAAATCTATTGACCAGTCACTTACCTCCATTACCAGAGGCACCCTACTTGATGTTTCAATGAGTAAAATATGATAGAATTTTACCATTATTTAGTCTAGATGCAATTCAGCCATTCTCTGCTGACCACATGAGGTCTGGTGGCCCAGTGGTTAAAACATTAGGCTGATAACCAAAAAGTTAGACGTTTGCAATGTGGCAGTGCTTTGTTTTTTTAATGGTGACCACTTGCAAATTTATAAGGAGCTCTGATGGTGTAGTGGTCAAAGTATTTGGCTGCTAACCAAAGGTCAGTGGTTCAAACCCATCAGCTCGCCCTGGAAGATTTTGAGCTGTCTCCTTCCATAAAATTTACAATTTCAGAAACCCTATAGGGTCGTTATCAAGAAGCAATTTGATGGCAGTGAGTTTGGAGTTTTGGTTTGCAAATTAATATATTTAGACCAGCTCTCTGCACCTTATTTCTCCCTAGTCATCACAGTGGTTGCCTGATAGGAATCTCAGACTTTGTTTTACCCAGCAAAACTGTTTTCCTTCAAGTTTTAACCCTCTTCTGTCCATGAGGATGTCATCATTCTTCCTGCTTCTGGTGTTGGGGGAAGAAAAAGAAGTCGTTTTTGATCCTGCTCTATCTCTCAGGTGACCCTTGTCCAATATGTCAACCACTCTTTTACCTCTAGCTTCAAAATATATCTGCCATTTGATGACCTCTCATCATCTCTACCAAAACCACCTGAGTCAAGACACCATCATTTCTTATTTGTTTCACCATTAACCTGTATTTTATTTAAATCAAAGCAGCTAGGTTGGCTTTTTAACACACACTTCCCCCTGCCCCTTTTTGTTAGAACCCTCTCCCTACCCCCACCCTTAATGGTTTATGATATGAGTCAGGATACAATCCAGTCTTTTTCCAACACTTCAAGTTTCTTTCTGAGACCTCCTTCCATTTTCCTATCCTCTGGTCTCATTTGCTATTACACTTTGCCCATTCTGCTTATGCTCCATTAACTTTCCAAAGGACACTGCCAGATCAAGGATTTCACATTTGCTATATTTTCTTTTTTATCTTGAATATCCATGCCTCACATTTCTGTAGAGTCCAAATGTCCACCTCTTATTTCCTTTAGGTCTGCCCCATTTGTCAAGTTATCAGAGATGATTTATTTGACCACTTCATGAAATAAACTTAAGGAACCCTAGCGGTGCAGTAGTTAAAACACTTAGCTGCTAACTGAAATGTAGCACAGCGATTTGAACCCACGAGCCACTCCGTGGGAGAAAAAGACGTGCAACCATTCTGTTTCCACAAAGATTACAGTCTTGGAAAATTATTGGGAAGTTCTACTCTGTCCTGTAAGCTGGCTATGGTGATGGGTTTTATTGAAAATTAGTATATCTTTTCTCTGTCACCCTTTTGTTGTTATGTGCCATCGAGTCTGCCCCGACTCATAGCAACCCCTCCTTGGGTATCCGAGGCGGTATCACTACCTGTAGTGTTCTATTTTATTTTTAGCACTGTCATTCATTATCATACAGTGTATTTATTGGTTGGTTTGCCTACATACACACTAGAATGGAGCCCATGAAAGTAAAATTCATTTAATTGTGCTGAAACACACTGAATAAATAGGGGAAAAATGTCCTAAAAGGATGTCAATGTGCATCATTAATTTGAGCTACAAACTTAAAGTGCCCTGGTGGTGCAGAGGAAAAGCACTTGGTTGTTAACCGAAAGTTTGGCTAGTCGAACTCACTAGCAACTCTGCAGGAGAAAGATGTGGCAATTTTTTTCCATAAAGGTTATAGTCTTGGAAACTGTATGGAGCACTTCTGTTCTGTCTTATAGGGTCTTGATGAGTCAGAACTGACTTGATGATAATGAATATTTTTAATTTAAAGTTTTATTTTTCTCAGGAAATTTTAAATAGGAGCACTGGTGGCATAGTGCCTAAGGCATTTGACTCCTAACCAGAAGGCTGGTGGTTCAAACTCACCAGCCACTCCTCAGAAGGAAGGTTGGGCAATCTACTTCTGTAGTGATACCGCCTCAGAAACCC
>NW_006921725.1:3575409-3580066 GCF_000298275.1 Orycteropus afer afer | reverse complement strand
ATAGTGCCTAAGGCATTTGACTTCTAACCAGAAGGCTGGTGGTTCAAACTCACCAGCCACTCCTCAGAAGGAAGGTTGGGCAATCTACTTCTGTAGTGATACCGCCTCAGAAACCCAAGGAGGGGTCTCTATGAGTCAGATCCGACTTGATGGCAGAGGGTTTGGTTTAGTTTTATTTTTAAAATATTCTCTGTGTGTATTATGTTTGTGTTGTCTCTATCTATCTAATCTATCTTACCTATATATAATTAAGGGTGGCATGGTTTTTCAATTTTGAAAATTATAGACAGAATATACAAGAAATGTGTGGGGAGAAAAGGTAGACAAAAAAAGACGGGATATACATATATTACATATTACTCCATGCCAATTAATGGCCTAGGAGGTTGTAAGCTTAACTGCTTTATGAA
Organism: Orycteropus afer afer; assembly: GCF_000298275.1. Classification (NCBI taxonomy): domain Eukaryota; kingdom Metazoa; phylum Chordata; class Mammalia; order Tubulidentata; family Orycteropodidae; genus Orycteropus; species Orycteropus afer. Next base: position 3,579,656 of record NW_006921725.1, on the reverse strand, counting down.
ACATAAAGAGTGCCTGTTCTACAATTTATTAAGGAAATTTCAATCTGGAAGTTAACATAGTAATATATAAATGATATGTTATGGATCAGTGTAAGTCTTTCTAACTCTAAAGCCTGTGAACTTCTCTTGTACACATTTAACATTTGTAGTCAATATTTACTGCAATATACTATAAAAACTAAACCAAACTCACAGTCACCCAGTGAGTTCCAACTCATGGCAACCCCTCCTTGGGTTTCCAAAGTGGTATCTCTATGGAAGTAAATTGCCCAGTCTTCCTTCCAAGGAGTGGTTGGTGGGTTTGAACCACCAGTCTTCTGGCTAGAAATCAAATGCCTTAGGCACTATGCCACCAGAGCTCCTGCAATATACTACATGTGCCTTAGAGTCGGCCCTGACTCATAGCAACCCCTCCTTGGGTTTCCGAAGCAGTGTCACTATGGAAGTAGATTGCCCCATTTTCCTTCTGAGGAGTGGCTGGTGGGTGCGATATACTATAAGCATTTAAAAAAATATTTTGAAGCCAAGAGAGCTGCTATTTCTTTATTGTTAGTCATCTTGTTCATAAAAACTCAAAACACTGAACATTCTCAGGAAGTCATATGCATTAAATTATTGGAAAACTAAGGCTGACATAATCCAGTATTTGAAAGAACCCTTTATTACTAAACAATTGAAATAGAGTACAACATTCTCAGTGAAAAAGAGCATTCTTTGTGCCTATTAAGTAGTGAAAAGTTATTTTAACTCTAATCTGGGGTGAATTTTTGCTAAAATTAATCATTCCCATCAGACGTGGTTCATATTTTAGCTTTTGTACTTTTGTCATTTCTTGAATTGTTCTTAATTTTCATTGTCAAGTTTTATTAATTTTGAAGTAATTGTTTCCCCCTAGGTAACTGGTTTTGCTCTGATTAAAAACATGCTTCTTTCTGCTGTTATATTCACACCAAGATTTTTCATGCTATGAATACTACATATTCAGTGCTCCTATTTTCTTATGTGATTACTCAATTGGTCCTTCTATTCAGATCTATCAACAAACCAGATTTTTCTTTCAGTATATGCATTCATTTAGAAAATTATTTGAAGTGAAGGGTATTTTTTGATTTTTATATCTTTGAAAAAATAATGATATAGGAGGGCAAGTTTCCTTTGTGAATATTCACTATCCTCTAAAAAAGGAATTAGCTGTTTTTTTGTGTTATTTTTCTTTAACTCTGACAACAATCCTTAATTGTTGTATGTCCAAGACACCTGCCTGAGTACTGAAGCTGGAAATGAAATATTTTTATTAAAACTATTGTTTTTCTTTCTGCTATGACACACTGCTTGCTGGTCATGCTCTTGTTTATGACAACATCTGTTGACTTTAATGTACCTCGTAATAACACACCAAAATTGTAAATGATTGTATGACCTAGGCTACAGAAAATATTTTACACAGATATAATTATACATCTGCAAACAAAGTGTTAGAAAATAAAACTTCTAAGAAATAATTAAGTTGTATTGATTAGAGAAGAAAATACATTAATTATCCTCATAAAGTATATATAATCTAATTAAGAGAATGTGATAACCAGCTACTTGATATGTTAATTGTATATTGAACCAAGGAAAATGATATAAAGGGATATATTTTCTTGTGAAATACTTTAAGATTCTAATTTGTAGCAGGACCGTTTTTGCTAAGTGACTGCAGTATTTATACAAGCTGTGAGAAGATTCTTTTTCCTGGCTCATAATACTCATCTTCACCTTCTCTACCTAAGAGAAGATAAAATGTTTTTATATATGACTAAGTTATATCAAAGGGAGTAGTTTAAATTAAAATTTTGATAAAGAATTCTAGGAGTAAAATGAGGAAATTTTTTTTCTTTGACAAATAATAACTGTAGAGAAAGGAGATAAAGAGAATTTGAGAAAGAAAGAAAAGAAGCAGATTCTAGAATGAAATGTTATTTGAGAAGACTGTGGGCATACTGTTTCCTAAAGAACATGAAATTTCAGATACCTCTTATGTAGAAATATAACTATTCTGGCAAAATAAATAAATAAATAAAGTAGACTCTACATTACTATTTTGAAGTGTTCGCTGAACTTTAAGGGTTGCCAATCCTTGGAACTCAAAAACAGTGCATCTTTTCTTTCAACTGCATATTGGACACTTGTTGTTGTTGTTGTTGTTAGGTGCTATCAAGCTGGTTCCAACTCATACTGACTGTATGTACAACAAAATGAAACATTGTCTGTTCCTATACTATCCTCACAATCCTATCATTGAGCCTAGCTAGTTAAGGGTCTTTCTTTTTTCACCGACCCTTTACTTTACCAAGCATGATGTTCTTCTCCAGGAACTGGTCCCTCCTGATAACATGTCGAAACAACATAAGATGAAGTCTTTCCATCTTGGCTTCAAAGGAGCATTCTAGCTGTATGTCTTCTAAGATACTGAAAACTTTGTCTAGTCCCTTGATGGGAATAAGAAGAAGATAATTATTTTTATGTTATTTAAGTTTTCTCATGGGGAATTACGATGTGTTATGAACCTGAGACTGTCTTGGGGAAGTGTAATAGAATGAGGATAGCATTAAAAAGATGTATATTTTTAAGGAATAACAACAAATGTTAACTGCATTACATTACAGCTCTGTGAATATCACCTGACAATAGGACTTGTATGATTGTTATTCATTGCCATCCAGTCTATTCCAACTTATATAAACCTTATATAAATCTCGTCAGAAGGAAGATGGGGCAATCTGCTTCTGTAGTGATACTGCCTCAGAAACCCAAGGAGGGGTCGCTATGAGTCGGGTCTGACTCAACGCACATAACAACAACAACAACATATAAATCTCATTTATGTGTTTCAGAGTAAAATTGTGCCATAGTGTTTTCAATGGCTGAAGTTTCAGAAGCAGATCACTAGGTCTGTCTTCCAGGGTACCTTTGGGTAGGTTCAAACCACCAACCTTTTGGTTAGTATTCAAGTGCTTAACTGTTTGCTTCATCCAGTTACTCCTAGGACTTATATTAAGCAAAGACTAACAATAAATAACAAAACTTATTATACTTCACTTAAGAATACCTGTTATTCTGGTTATATAATCAACTAGCCATTTAATGAGAATCAAGAGACATAATCTTCCACAATTAGACAGAACAGAAGGCTGAATTGGAGTCTTAGGGTAAGATCTAAGGTGCCGACACAAAGAATGTTTGTTGATTGTACTCATCAGGTTCTTACACAATATCATCCAATTATACTAGTACCTATATAAATTCATAATTTGGCTAGAATTCCTGATGTTTTCTGTGTTTGCCTCTGACCTCTAAAGGGAAGGAGTTATCATTATCATTATAACTTAGAATATTTTTCTGGATGTTTCCATGAGCCTGTCATAAGAAAATATGCAAAGGAGGACTTTGAAAGTGATATGTTCATAAAATATTGTTAAAGTAAGGTAAATAACAGCTGCAATATTGGAAGAAAATAAAAGAATTGTAAGAAAGTTAGAATAGTGAGGAAAATACTCCTTTTTATTTTCAAGTCAAGAGACTTGGATTCAAATCATAGATTTGCCATGGACTAACTACAAGACCTTAGGCACATTGTCCAATACTCTGAGGTAGGTTGTTCATCTATAAAATGCAAACAGTGACATTTTCTCATATGTCAGTGTGAATATATTAAATAAGACTGCACATATGCAACAAAGAACAGAAGGCCTAGTGTGTATACCAAAACCCAAAGAAACAGACTTAGTGCCATCAAGTCAATTCCTATGTATGCACCCACATTGGGTTTGCAAGGTGGTAAATGTTTTACTCAAGTGGATTGCCCCATCTTCTTTCCACAGAGTGGTTGTGGATTTGAACTACCAACCTTTGGTTAGCATTCAAATGCCTTAGGCACTGTACCACTAGAGCCCCTTAGTATACATGTTGTTGTTGTTGTTATGTGCCATTCAGTCGGACCCGACTCATAGCGACCCCTCCTTGGGTTTCCGAGGCAGTATCATTACGGAAGTAGATTGCCCCATCTTCCTTCTGAGGAGTGGCTGGTCGGTTTGAACCTCCAGACTTCTGGTTAGCAATCAAGTGCCTTAGGCACTACGCTACCAGAGCTCTTTTAGCAAGCATAAATTATGAGCTTTTATTACTGTTGTTTATGTTAATAATAACAGTGGTAGAAGTGGCTACTTTTCTAATGATAGAGTTAAAATCTTGATACACCACCA
>NW_006921725.1:3562736-3575019 GCF_000298275.1 Orycteropus afer afer | reverse complement strand
AATGAGTTCTAAATCCTGAAGACTTTGGGATGGAGTATCAGATCAAGTTAATAGGAAAATAAGAATGATGGATTAAAGACTTTATAATACCTTTTAATTTCTTAAGAAAAATATTATGACTTCTTATAAATTGTAATAAATTTTATAGAAATCTAGCCATAATAAAATTTTAACAAATAGATAGGTTATCCACTAGTACTGCATTTTCTTTATTTCTTGGTTGACTTCAACACAGGATAAATTGTTGAATGTAGGCATTTCCATTTGTCCAAAAATTGGATCAAAGAAACTGCACTGTAAGACAAATGTGGTGTTGGTTCATCTGTTTCGAATAACGTTGAGCTTCATTGGTAGAAATCATTGAATGAGTACAAAAGCTGGAAAGAAGTGAAATATAAGTGCTGATTAGGCAGAGTAAAATGAATAGGGTTGTGATGTACAAAACAGCAAAATGTGAAAACTGTTTAAATATCATTCTACCTTAGTGTTGGTCAACGGACTGAAGAAATTGTAAATATCTATTCAAACATTATGCTTGCTGAGTTAAAATTGAAGAACACACAGCCAAAACTTAGGTAAAGGTTTCCTTTCTATGTTGTATATTAATCTATTTACAAGAGAAACAAACAAGAGATAAAGAGAAAGACAGAGACACACAGGAACATAAATATATGGTAACTTTTAGTGCATAATATACCATAGATATATTAAACTTTTAAAACTTGGGTTTGAAAAGATTGTTAATAGCTAAAATTGCTTCTTGTTATACAGATCTATAATTAAGAGTTGTGGGCTGCCTGCAATTTTAGATAAATTTTATAAATGTGAGAAGGATTGGCCTGTGATCCTTGTGATGCTTATCAGAACAGTCTGTGAGATTCTTTCCAGTCATGCACTTCCATCCACCATATTCTGTGTCCTCCTTTCTATATTAATCACTGAAAATCACTGTTTCATGCACCATATTTTTTTTTGAGATTATATATTTTATGCTTTGTATATATTGTGTCAACAACAATATAAAACCTTAATTATTGGGTCCTGGGAGAATAAAAATCTACCTTTCTCAATAATTACTAAAGCTTTCAAAATATTATCATTTATGTTTAGCCATAATATAGTTTCATTTATTATCTGACATTTAAAAGAAATTCTCTTTAACAAAATAATTGGTCACAAGCAAAGAATATTTATTTATTTATTTATTGTAAATTTAAAGTTATTGTTCAGTCCACTGATTTATTCCAGTAACTCAACTATGGAGATGTTAATGAAGGTAAGACAGAAATTGATGGATCTCAAAAATTAATGTAAAAATGCCTGAGGGACCTGAATGAGGGGAAATGATATATTATTTAGAAGAAAGCTAAGTATCACTGAAAAATGAGATCAATGAGGGAAATCATCTTAGTTTTGTTTTACCTTCTTCCCATAATTTTCTTAAGCTATTCCTGACTTTATTACCTAAAAGGTGAAGAAAGATCAATTATGTGGCAGCAAAGAGCCAAGTAAATTTCCATGTGGTACCCCAGAGAGGATATGATGAGAGTAGGTAACTTGTTTAGATAAGAGAATCACTCCAAGTATTTCTTTTCTCACCTCTCATGCTGAGAGAGGAGCTCTGGTAGCATAGTGCCCAAAGCACTTGACTGCTAACCAGAAGGCTGGAGGTTCAAACTCACAAGCCACTCCTTGGAAGGAAGGTTGGGAAATCTACTTCCGTAGTGATACCTCCTCAGAAACCCAAGGAGGGGTGGCTATGAGTCTGGGCGACTCGAAGGCACATAACAACAACAACATGCTGAGAGAGGGGCAGGTGATTAGAATCAAAGTAGAAGTGAGTGACATAATAGAAGTTTCTAGGATCTCTGAAAATAGCCCTCTATTTTTTATACTTTCCTTTCCCTCCTTTCCGTCTCTTTATTTCTTTTGCTTTTTTTTTTTTAAATACATTTTCTCAAATTTATTTTAAACTATTCTATTAATATTCTATTATTCTATTATTTAATATTATAAACTATTCTATTTTCTTTGTTTTGCTTTTATCATATTAATTTTCAAAACTTCTATTTGATACCTGGAATCTTCTCTTTCAAAACATAGTGTTCTTCTTTCATCAATTTAATGTTTTCTATTTAGTCTCTGAGTATGTTTGTAATAGATTTTTCTTAAATATTTTTTCTCACTGCCTATCCAATGAATCTGGTTCTATTTATTTTTATTTATTTATTTTTTTCATCTCTCATGCTTGTTAGATAATTCTTTAATGTAGGGACTCAGAATGTACAATGGAAACTCTGAGCACTATGATGGCTTAATTGTGGGGTGATCTAACTGATATAGAGAACTTTGGTGTCAATTTCTCTTTTTCTTGCTGTTAATTCTCAAATAATCCAGAGATGTCTCTTTGCTCTTTGGCTAGAGGTTGAAAGTCTTGCTACGAGCATGATAGGATTTTACTTGGGAATACTTCAGTCTGCATTACAGTGAACTCTACATTTCTGATTCGCTACGAGTCAAATCGACTTGATAGCAGTGAGTTTGTTTTTGCTTGTTTGTTCATTTTTTGAGCAAAAATGCTAAAAAAATATATCACAAGCAAAGGGACCCAAGTAAATGCCTGGTTCATGTAGCCTGGGGACTCTCTGTTTGATCATCTGTATAGAATAGGTTTTCAGTCTTTTTAGGTTTGTCTACAGCACTGTCATCCCACAGCATGGAGTGAAAAAGGAGATAGACACAGAGATCAAATGGATTTTTAAACAAATTTAAGACAGTTCTCATTAGTTTAGGCCATCTTTCACCCCTAACTCCAAATACACCTGATGTTAGAAAAAAATTCCAAGCATTATGGAGTTTAAAGCTTATAAAGTTTAGAGAGCATTATGTAAGAAAAAGAATGCAGCTTAGGTAGTAAAGGAAACATTTATATAGAGTGAAAAATACCCCAACAAATGAAAAGATTTAAATAGTACGAGCAATGGTAGTGTAATGGTTAAGTCATGTGGCTGCTAAAGAAAAGGTCAGTGAAAGATAGGCCATCTGCTTCTGTAAGGATTTACAGCCTTGGAAACCCAATGAGGGCCACTATGAGTCAGAACTGACTTGACAGCAGAGAGGATTTTTTTTTTCATTTTTTTGGTTTGAGCAAAAATGCTTAAAATTATCACAAGCAAAGGTATCCAAGTAAATGAGAAATTCTGAAGAATCTATCTCATTTCTGGTTAAACTACTTGGCTAAATACTGTAAGTTGTTGAGTATTTTGAGGATTCTGCATTTTAAAAGATTTGACTATCAGTTTTCCCACTGACAGTTTAAAATTTGGATTTACATATATATTTTAATTTTAATGCAATTTCAGAAGGAACAACAACAGAAAAGATGGATGTTTAATCCAGTATTTTTCTCCAGGAGGACCCCATTTTAATTTTCTAAGTCAATAACAGTTTTCTGTTAATTAGAGATGAACAATTACTTAACTTATAAATTGCCCCTGAGAATTTAATGTAAGACTGTATTGTAGGTCTTGATTAAAGGTATCAGATGAGTAGAAAAATAAGACTTATACAGATTGTAAAGTATACACTAAAATGTCATAATTTTCAGAAGATATACACATTTACATAGGAAAGGAACGGGGATGAAAATGATAAGAAGACTTGGGCATAAGATTCAATCTAGAAGTACTATTAAATAATAATAATAAACCACTGCCCTCAAGTCGATTCTGACTCATATATATCTACAAAAAAAAAAAAAAAGAAAGAAAAAAGAAATTCACTGTCATCAAGTTGATTCCATTTCCCACCAGGTTTCCAAAACAGTAAATTAAATATTTATGAAAGTAGTTCAGCCAGTATTGCTTCTGCAGAGTGGCTGGTGGGTTTGAATCACAACCCTTCTGGTTAGCAGTCAGATGCCTTAGGCACTGTGCTATCAGAGCTCATTGAATAATACATTGCAATAACAATAGCATTGTTAAATTTCTTTACATTCTACTAAAAATGTTATAGCATAATTGCAAAAAGGAATTCCTTTAGACAAGCGATGAACTTTCCTGCCTAGCATCTTTAGGCTTTGGGACAAACCACCGATCCCTAATAAACAGAGGGCTAAAACAATGCAAATCTAGGCAGGGACCAAAAGTCTAATTATTCCCTCACCAATAATCCGGTGGGATAATACATATTGTGTTCCATGCCATGAGTCATCTAACCTCTGGAAAAGAGATTAGCTAATTCCTCACCTACAGTGCATCATGGGGCATGCACAGAAGTGTTTCCATTCTGCTTGGACAAGTTTTTATCCAGGGGAACTGCTTATCATGGAACTATCCTGGTCTCTGGTCTATGGTATCAAGTGAAGCCAAGTATAGAAGAGTTTTCATTATCCATCCAGATAGTTTTTCAGTTGACAGACCACTGATCAAAGAATTATTTCTTTTTGTCTTCTGTCTGTTGTTTTTGAGTAATTAAAATGACTTTCATTTGCCAAAACTTTGGGAGTGTCTGTGTGTACAGCTCAAGTATACTGAATAAATATAACCACTCATGGAGTAGTTAATGCCATTGGGTGGAATCCTTATACCAGCAGTGTTACTGCGCTTGGATATTTGAAGCAATCTATATGTGCAACACAATAACTTTCATAAGATCGACATTATAAAAATAACATATATAGCATGTATAACATAAAGAACGACAAATTACTTTCTTATAAAATTAGTTGTTAAGAAAAATATTAAACATGAAAATTAAAGGACAAAAAAATCCAGTAAATAATTAGGAGTTTTCACGTCTATCCTACATAGTAGAGAATTTTCTTATAAATAATTAAAATTCAGAAATTATAAAAGAAAGATTGTTGTTACATAACATTGAGTTGATTATGACTCTTAACAATCCTATATTATAGAGTACAACTGTCCCATAAAGTTCCCTAGGCTATGAAACAAAATATGTATGAACTGTTGAGTGGAAAATAAATCTGCTCTGTAAAATTTCACCTAAATCAAAATAAAAAGTTAAAGGAACAAAAAATAGTTTCTGGGAGTTCAAATCAGCCTATAGGGTTGCTATGAGTCAGAATCAACTCAACAGCACAGAAGAATCTCAATTTGTTAAAAAAAAAAAAAAAAAAAGGAAGTTCTGAAAGTTTGGTGGGATAGCAAAAGTTTCTCAAGGAAATGACAAACTAAGACCTACTCATGATGAGCAGGGAATGTCCTGGTGATAAGAGAAGGAGAGTCCTCAGCATAGGCAATAGCTTGGGCAACTGTCCAGAAGCAACTCAGTGAGATCGTGCCAGAATATCATCATAGGTCCTGCTTAGCTGCCTTACCTAAAATAGAAAAAATAACATAATTTATTAATAATTTGTTCTATCAGTAAATATTCAGTGAGCATCTACTATGTGCTGCCCACTCTATCATAATATTTGGAGCTTACACAGGTAAATAAAACATGGTCTCTATTATTAAGCAAGCAGATCAGTGGCAGTTAAGAGTAGAATATTTATTTTCAATGTAGGAGACCCAGGTTTGATTCCTCCCAATGTTCATGATGCAAAGTCACCACCCATCTATCAGTGGAGGCTTATGTGTTGCTCTGATGCTGAGTAAGTGTCACCAGAGCTTCCAGAATAAGGTGGACTAAAAAGAAAGCCTTGAAGATTGACTTCTGAGAAACTACCAGTGAAAACATTATAGATCAAAATGATTTAATTTTGTGGTACATGGAGTCACCACGAGTCAGGGGCCAACTTAAAAGCAGCTTATAACAGCAACCCTCAAACAGTAGCTACTCTTGCCAAAGAAGGCAATCTTACATAAATCAGTGCTATTAGGATTTCAGCCACTAATCATCAGGCATGAATAGGGCACTGCGTGGTCACTAAGAGATAAACAGTTATAATTCTGAAGGAAGAAGATAAGAAAGTGGTGGGTGAGATGATCAAGAAGTAGAGAAAAGAAGATGAGGAGAAGAGAGAAGTCTAACAAAACAGTTTCCTAGGTTGTAATCTTTGGGAGCTCTGGTAGCGTAGTGCCTAAGGCATTTGACTGTTAACCAGAAGGCTGGCCGTTCAAATCCACCAGCCACTCCTCTGAAGGAAGATGGGGCAATCTACTTCCGCAGTGATAATGCCTTGGAAACCCAAGGAGGGATCACTATGAGTCGGATCCACACATAACAACAACAACAGGTTGTAATCTTTATCCTCCGAAGGAAGATGGGGCAATCTACGGGCAATCTACTTTCGCAGTGATAATGCCTTGGAAACCCAAGGAGGGATCACTATGAGTCGGATCCAGACAAAACGACAACAACAGGTTGTAATCTTTATTGCAGCAGATAGCTAGGTCTTTTCTCTTGCAGAGCAGCTGGTAAGTTTGAAATGACAACTTTTAGACTAGCAACTGAGTACTTAACCATTGCACCACACACCAGGGTTCCAGCAAAAGAAAGGATAAGAGGGAATATATATCTGTATAAATTTAAACTTATTTTAAACTATTTTTTTTAATTGTGATTTGAGTGAAAATTTACAGAGCCAATTTACTTTCCATGCAGAAGTTCACATGCACTCTGTCTCATGACATTGACCACAATTTACCACAATGTAACAGCTCCCCTCCCACTTCCTCACGATAGTTACCTCTTCCCTGTGTCCATCCCTCCATGCACTCCTGCCCCCTGAGCTGTCTGCATAAGCAGCCCTTCTTTCTCCCATGATAGTTCTCTCCAAGGAGTCTATCTACCTCAGGCAAATGTTCTTGTATGGCTACATAAAGAAATCAGGATATAATGACACAACAGGATATTGTAATACAGATGATAAAGGACTAATTTCTGTCCAACACAAACAATTCTCAAATATTTGCAAGAAAAAAGCAAATGATCCCATAGTAAAATAGGGAATTTACAGAAGAGCAAATCTAAATTGATCACAGACATTTAATTTAAAATTCTACTTTCATAGTGATACCACCTCGGAAACCCAAGGAGGGGGCGCTATGAATCGGATTAGACTAGAAGGCAGTCAGTGAGTGAGTAATCTCATCATACTGTGCTTACACCCAGTCTTGCTGGGGGGGCCCATTCCATAGAGTTGCTGGGTTGGCAGTTCTGTGGTGAGCCATGGATGCCAGTCTTTGCTCTGCAGGGTGGGGTTTGTTAAATTGTTAAGAGGAAAACTTGCTTCAAGGAATACCTATTGACATTTAGAAGAAGACAAGAGGATACAACTGATTATTATGCTCAGAAACACTTGATAATCCAGGATGAAAACAAGTACTACATACCCAAATAGAGGATGATATTCTGTGTAACCAAGAGAGGTATCATTTGCCAGATTACTTGAGCCTATATAGAAGGGGTACGATAGTCTATGCAGCTTTATACCCATGAACTCCCAAAGTATGATGTGAAAATTGGCTTGACAATTAATGCTGTGCTACATTGTATTGGCAGCTCAGGTGGCCTAGTGCCTAAGGCATGTGACTGCTAACTGGAAGGCTGGTGGTTAAAACCCACCATCCACTCCTCGGAAGGAAGGTTGGGCTGTCGGCCCATATACTTCTCAATAGGTTTGGCCTGGACAAGATCTATGAAAACCAAGTGTATGTAACTGGAGAGATATACAATGTGGAAAGCACTGATAGTCAACCTGATGCCTTTATTTGCTATTTGTGTGCAAGCCTTGTGAGAGCTACTCCCTGGAAATAAACTTTCTGAGTCTAGAAAGGGAACTGTGAATGGAGGCTTATCTATCCCTCATGGTAGGAAGTGATTCTCTAGTTATGATTCAGAAAGCAAGGGACTCAATTCAGAAATACATCCAAAACACATGTGGCAGAATGTGGCTGATTATATGGTTACCTAATGGAAGAAGAGGAGGACAATTACAAGACAAAATTCCCTCAATACATAAAGAATAGCATAACTCCAGCCATAATGGAGGAGGTGTGTAAGAAAGCACATGCTGCTATATGACAGAATCCAATTTATGAGAAGAAGCCTAAGAAATACATTAAGAAGAAAGGTGAAGTCATCCCCAAGTGCCTCTCGCCCAGAAAAAAGATTAGGTACCTCAGGATAAGGCCAGCTTCTCAGAGCTCAGGATTGAGCTGTTGAGCTAATCCAAACCACAATTTTCTATGAAAAAATTTCAGACAAAACTTATTGAATAAGCAGCTTAAAAATAAATAAATAAATCCTACCTCATTTACATATTAATAGAAAACTCTCATTCAAAACCTTGAAAATTAAGTAACACAAAATATTTTTTAATATCTAGAAAATTATGAGGGTAAAAATACTCCATAACATACAACAATCAGGGTACTATCAAAACAAATCTGAAAAGAAAGTTTAAATATTTATGAAGTAATTAATTAATTAAGAATTCATAAAGATTCAAGTAAAAGAAAATCATCACTAACTTCAGGAAAGAGTTCAGAAAATGGTAGACATTAATAAATTAGAAAACAAAAATCTTTAAAATCATAATGCTCAAAACATCCTCATTCTTATTATAATGAAGAAGAAACTTAAAAAGAAAGCAAAACTTAGGAATAAAATTAACAAGAAATAGTCACAATTTATATGAAAAAAATCATGGAGGAGAAAAACTAAAAGATTTACATGGGAATACATACAATGTTATTTAGAAAATAAATCAATATATTAGTATTTATAAACTTTTAACTGTAATGTAATATCAAAATATAGTTAGTGTTCTTTTTATAAGCATGGACCAACTGATTCTATATTCCATATAAACTTTTACACTTATAAGGATTTCCAAGGATGTTCTGAAACAAAATTTATTAGTGTATGTCTTTGTCTTGAGGTGGTACTACCCTAGCCTTTCAGACTTTAAAATACATTATTTAGTCTTTGGAATTAAGATCACTGGAATTGCCAGATGAATTGAGAAAGAGATCAATGGTACAAAATAGGCACACCAGAATCCATCGATGCATCTATCTATCTGTCAGATTTAATGTATCATAATTACAGTGTTTCAAATCAAAATCATGTTGGGACAACTAGTTAACCATCTAGAAAAAAATAAAATGAAATTGAACACCTATTGGTTACAGCAAAGTAAATTCCATAAGGAACAAAAATTATAATAGGAAAAAAAGAATATATTTTACTACTAGAAGTAACCATCAGCACAGTTTTTAAAGTAAACTGGTGGAATCATCTTTTCAAACAAATACAGTATCTGGAAGCAGTAAAGAAAAAGATTGAAGATAAATTTAATGCTTACATTCAGCAGGCAGTTAATTCATAAGCCATGTCAAAAAATAAATTTGAAAAATATTTGCAACACAGAAGATTAGCCAAAGTCTAACTTTTTTTTTTACTATAAAAGAGTATTTATAAATCAGTAAGAAAATGACAAAAGTTACCAAAATACAAGAGAAAAACAGGCACTGCATGAAGAGGCTGTTCGCTGTAATAAACAAAAACAAAGATAAATGACTTTTAAATATATGAAAACATTCTCAATCTTGTGCATAATTAAATGCAAATTAAGCAAATAATGAGATGCTATTTTTCATTTTCCACATTGGCACAGATCAAAAACTGTGATAATATCTTGTAGGTAAGGGTATGAAGGAATCAAACATTTTGTTCATCTTCTGTAAGAGTGGAAATGGGTGATGATTCTTGGAAAGGAATGAAAGAATACTTAAGACAGTTAAAACACACAGACCTATTGACCTGGATATTCCATATCTAAGGAAGGTAATTTCAGACATGTGTATGTAAACATGTGGGTACATAAATATATATTACTATATTGTCTGTGATGATAAAAAACTGGAAATAAACTCAATATCCATCAACAGGAGACTGGCTTAACAATTATGGGCACATATTAAAATAATATACAGTTATTCAAAATAAAGTGGTGACAGAGTTTTATATACTGAAAAAGAAAATATTTTCAAGATATATATATATTTTGATATACATCCCTGTATAGGCTATGTTTCTCTGAGTATACAATTAGGATATATTTGTATCCAATACCTAATGCATTGCTGTTGAGTTGATCTTCACTCATAGTGAATAGAATAGAGTAGAACTGTCACATGGGGTTTCCAAGGCTGTAATCTTTATGGAAACAGACTGCCTCATCTTTCTCCCATGAAGTGGCTGGCAGTTTCAAAGTCCATACTATTCTATTAAAAGCTAAATACTTTAACCATGGCACTACTAGGATTTTACATAAATAAACCAACCTACCTAGCAGGATACACACACATAGAAACACTCACACACACACTTACATGAAGGGGCATTGGTGATTTCAATGGTAGAATTCTCTTCTATGCAGGTATCCAACTTCAATTTCAAGCCCATGAATTTCATGTTCAGCTACTATTCATCTGTCACTGGAGACTTGAGAGCTGCTTTGATGTGGCACAGATTTTAGTGGAGTTTCCAAAGTAATGACAGAGTAGGAAAAAAGGTCTAGAAATCTATTTCTGAAAATCAGCAAATGAAAACTGTGACTCACAATGATCTGACCCACAACTGAACATAGAGAACTATATGTATATATACATGTATACACACACATACACACACACATGCACTTATATTACTCACATAAACATTGCATATTTCCAATAAGATGCATAATCAATTGATGAATGTCAGTTTTTGGATTTGAGAATGGGATATAGAGAGTTCCTCGAGGTGGTGGGAGGAAAGTGACCTAAAATAGTGTTCTATTTTGTACTCTTTGGTATGTTGTATCATAATTTTGCCATATTTACTAAATGCTTCATTGTTTTCTTTTTTCAATAAAGAAATACAATATTTAGATAGGTATAGTGAACAATTTTGAGTAGAAATTTAAACATGGAAAACAGCCAGCCTGTAATTTATGAACAAATCTCACTGTCTTTTCTGGCTTGAATATTAAACCTTTCTCCATAACTTTTATAGGAGTGTTTTTAAACCTTTTGTTCTTCTGTGGAAAGACAGTGTTTCAGGATAAAGAGATTGTGGGCTTTGAAGTGCAACACTCAGCATAGAAATTGCAGTTTAGTAGAAATTTGCAATCTTAGAAGATAATATTCAAATCTCATACTCACTACATCTTGATGCAGGTTTAGTGTTGTTTTTTTTTTTTTTTTTTTGTTTAGTGTTTTTTTTTTTTAGTGTATAAACCAAAGGGGGAAAATAAAACAAACTCACTGCTATCAAGTTGAATGTGACTCATAGCAACCCCTCCTTGTTTTTCCGAGGTGATATCACTAGGGAAATAGATTGCCCCACCTTTCTTTCCAGGAGTGGCTGGTGGGTTTGAATTGCCAGCCTTCTGGTTAGCAGTCAAATGCCTTAGACACTATGCCACCAGAGTTTCCTTTAAATGTATACCTGAAGTGAAATCAATTAACTTGTGTAGAGCTTTTAGTACCCTATGAAATCCCAAACAATTATTCATGGTTCTTAGGAATCAAAAACCTTAAATTCATATCAACATCTCATTGGTTTACAGTTCACATTTTTCTGTAGTTTTTTTTTCCTTCCACTGTGATGTTAATAGTACAAGTAGTGAAGTCTTGTTCCTGGAGGAAATACTTGAATCAACTTCCCTAAACCATTGGTCAGCTACTCGAGTCCTTTATTAATTGTATTCTTCCATGGACAAAGGAAAAAAGAAGAAAATGAACAAAACAAAATAAAGAAACAAAAACAAATTTAAATAGGCCAATGTTTGTCAACAGAACTTCCTCATTAACTTTTATACCAAAAGTTTGAAAGATTTTTCTCTGTATGAGAAACTCTCTTCATTAGCTATTTATCATTTTAAACAATAATCCGTGTTTTTTAACTTTACTGTTATGTGCCCTTGAGTCTGCCCCAACACGTATTGACCCCTCCCTGGGTTTCTGAGGCTGTATCACTATGGAAATACATTGCCCAACTTTCCTTCTGAGGAGTGGCTGGTGGGTTTGAACCGCCAGCCTTCTGGTTATCAGTCAAGTGCTTAGGCACTATGCTACCAGAGCAATGCTTAAATTTTCCCATTACCCACTGTTGCTTTTGTGTCACTGTTTTAGAAATTGGGCTCTCAACATATGTTGTTGTTGTTAAGTGCCGTCTAGTTATTTCCAACTCATAGCAACCCCATGCACAGCAGAATGGAACACTGTCCGATCCTGCGCCAGCCCCACAATCCCTGCTATACTTGAGCCCATCATTGCAGCCACCATGTCAATCCATCTCCTTGAAGGCCTCCCTCTCTTTCGTC
>NW_006921725.1:3536489-3560060 GCF_000298275.1 Orycteropus afer afer | reverse complement strand
CTTCCTGGCTTTTAATCCCCTTTCTCCTGCTCTTCTGGCCTGCTGCTTTGGGTGTCCCTGAGTTGTCTCTCCTCACCTGTAACCCTGGGGCTGACATATACTACATTTAAAAAACAAAACAAAACAAACAAACAAACAAACAAAAAACTCTGACTTTGGAAAGATAGAAAATATATAACATGGCAGAATTAGATAGTAAAAGAGAGGCATATCTACCTTTGGGAACAAAACCTCAATTACCAGTAGCTGCATCTCTAGATATAGGATTAAGTTGGTGGTTTAGTAGCTGGATATGCAAAGAAGACAGAAATGTTAACTACCAAGAAGCACTGTATGTTGCTACATTTAGATATAGGTGTTTGAAATGCTGTTATCCTCATAGCAAAAAGTTGAGCTCACTGCCATCGAGTCTACTCACGCATAGCAACCCCCACTGGGTTTCCGAGGTGATAAACCTTTCCAGTAGATTCCCTAGCCTTGCTTCCACAAAGTAGCTGGTGGGTTTGAACCACCAGCCTTCTGCTTAGCAGTCAAATGCCTTGGGCATTATGCCAATAGAGCTCCATGTTATCCTCCTAAGTCACATAATTTTTTTTTTATATTTTAGTAGTACCATTAGGAGCTCTGGTAGCATAGTGCCTAAGGCATTTGACTGCTAACCAGAAGGCTGTCAGTTCAAACCCACCAGCCACTCCTCGGAAGGAAGGTTGGGCAATCTACTTCCGTAGTGATATCGCCTCAGAAACCCAAGGAGGGGTCGCTATGAGTTGGGTCCAACTCGAGGGCACATAACAACAACAGTAGTACCCATAGAGATGATTGTCCCTGAGTGATGAAAATGTTTAATGTGCTCAGCTGCTAACTGAAAAGTTGGAGTTTCTACTCCATCCAGTGGCACCTTGGAAGAAAAGCCCGATGATCTACTTTCATGAAAATTCTGTGGAGCACAGTTCTATTCTGACATGCAACAGGTAGCCATGACAGCAAATGCTTTGGTTTGGTTTACAGAGATGACCGGAGCTGAATTCTTCCTTCTGCATAACTGAACTCAGATCATAACTGATGCTGGGTCCTGAATATTCCCTAAAGCATACCATGGAGTAAATGGAAGTTTTGGGAAATGTTTTAGAGAGGACATAAAAAACTAAGGAATGTTTGAATTCAAAAACCTTATTTGCATTCTGTGGGAGGCCAAATAATACCCTATAACTTGTCAACACCCAAATTTCTGAAGCCTGTGAATATATTATGTTACATGGCAAAAAGGACTTTGTGGATGTAGTAAAGTTAGGGATATTAAAATGTTCTTGGTGGAACAGTTGAATGGAAAACCCATTTGCTTTGCAAACTTTCATACAAATCACAAAAAAAAAGTTTAAAAAAAACATTCTTAGTGGTAGGTGCCATCAAGTCAATTTCTATTCATAGCAGCCCCATGTGTCAAAGTATGTTGTCATACGGGGTTTTCTTGGTTATAATCTCTACATAAGCCAATCTCCAGGTCTTGCTCCCACAGAACCATTGGTGTGTTAACATCCGAGTGCTTAACAGTTTGTGCCACCAGAGCTCCTTGGGAATTTAAAACAGAAAGATTATATTGACTATCTAGTTAGACTCAATCTAATAACTGGAAATCTTAAAAGGAGAAAACTTTTTCTGGCTGGAAAGAGAGAGTGAGATAGATCAAGAGAAAAAAAGAGAAATGACTCAGAAGGAAATGCCAGAGATTTCAAGCTTGAGGAGACATCAGCCTGCTAGGTTGTACTCTTTGAGAAGTGGAGTTACATGTGTAATGACTACAGTGATGGCAATAGGAGCTAAGGGAGGTCCCTAGTGACAGCCAGCTAGGGAATAAGACTTCAGTCCTGCAGCTTCACTGAACTGGATACTGTCACCAACTGGATTCTGAATGAGTATAGGACCAGATTCTTCCCAGAGCCTCCAGACTAGGATACAGCTGGCTGACATACTGATTTCCGGCCTGTGAGACCCCAGGCAAAGATCCAGATGAGACTCATTGTGTTCAGATTTCTGATCCATGTAAACTGTGAGGTAACAAATGGGTGTTGATTTAAGCTGCTAAATTTGTGGTTATTTGTTATGGCAGCAATAGGAAATACATCCCTTCTAACTCAGAGAAATCATTCATCCTCATTCCCTCCACACTTACAGTATCTCACAAATCTTAAGAGATTCAATTATCATAGAGGAGCTTGACACAGATGCAAAGTCCTGGGCTCCATCTCCAAAGATTTACATTAAAGGATCAAATTTTTGTAAATACAGATACAGCTTGTTTTCAAACCACACTTTGGAACATACCATTCTGAGTATTTAATCACAATTTCTAAGTGCCCACTCATATTATTCACCATATATTTCTGTATGTACAGATGTATGTATACACATATGTCATCACCTGTCTGCCAGTATGTTCTACTCTCATGTGTGGCTTGTGTGTTGCAACAACTGTTGTTGTTGTAGTTAGATGCCATCGAGTAGGCCCAGACTCATAGTAACCCTATGTACAACAGAAAGAAACACTACCCTTTCCTGAGCCATCTTCACAGTCCTTGCTGTGTTTGAGCTGGTTGTTACAGCTACTGTGTCAAGCCGTCTCATTGAGAGTCTTCCTCTTTTTCACTGTCCCTCTACTTTACCAAGAATGAGATCGTTCTCCAGGGATTAGTCCCTTCTGACAATATGACCTAAATATGTGAGGCAAAGCCTGAATCTATGCCACTGGTATTTAAAATACCAGCTGTTACTCATGGTGGATAGACTTCAGTGGAGCTTCTGGACAAAGACAGACTAGGAAGAACGGTCTGGTAATCAACTTCTGAAAATTAACCAGTAAAAGCCCTATTTATCACAACAGAATATTGTCTGGGATAGTGCTTGGAAGATGAGCTACTTAGGTTGGAAGGCACTCAAAATACACAGTAGCTGCAACAGTGGACTTGAGCATAGCAATGAATGTGAAAATGGAGAAGAATTGGGTAATATTTTGTTTTTTGTGCATGGGGTTGCCAGGAGTCAGAGCCAACTCCACAGAAGTTAATAACAACAAAAACAACAACATGTATGTATGTGCTTTTTGTTTATTTGACAGGCATTTATTTACTACAGTTCAAGACGTGTTGAAATACAGAATAACAAATGATGATATAATCCTTGTCCTCTGAGAGTTTCCATTCTAACATAGATTTTAAGCATGTACTTGGATAGGTATAAAGCAAAGGAGATAGTGGTAAACATAGTGGGGGAGAAAAGAAAAACAGTAATAAAGGTAGTTAGGAAAAGATGAATTCCAGATGAGGTCTTCAGTGAAAAGATGTAGAATTGGAAATGTTCTTCAAGAGTGGTTCTAATTGCAGTGGGCATAAATGGAGAAGTAGAGCATTCCATAAGGAATGCCATAAGCAAAAAAGAAGAGGTAGAGAGAACCCTTGTGTTTCTATTCTGCCTCTAGCTCCTCCTGAATAGCTGCCAGATGGGGATCCTGTAAAGTAGCTTGACATAAGAGAAAGGGAACTGCACTTGCTGAGTAAAATTCTCATTTCAAATCCCTGCTCTTCTACCCAGCCCTTCAACCTTTTTCTGTGTCACTAGTCCTCTATTAGGAGCTCAGGTGGCCTAGTGCCTAAGGCATTCGGCTGCTAACCAGACAGCTGGTGGTTCAAACCCACCAGTCACTCCTCAGAAGGAAGGTTGGGCAATCTACTTTCTTAGTGATTCTGCCTCAGAAACCCAAGGAGCGGTTGCCATGAGTCAAATCCAACTGGTGGGATGGCAGTGAGTTTGTTTTGTTTTGTTTTTAGTCTTCTATTATTAACTTTGGGGTCAGTTTCCATTTCTAAAAATTTTCAGTGGCATGAATCTACTTAATATTCATGTCTGTTTTGCTCTTAAATACTGGGGCTAAAGTTATGACAGCAATTTTGAAGAATGGTCAAAAAAAAAAAAAAACAGTATAGAAAAAGAAGGAGATGAGGAAATATGATCTAATTCTTGTAGAGCTATAGTTTTTTACTTGATTCTTTTAAAATATAACCAGGGATCACATAGCTGACCATGATGATACTCTGTGAGTGTCTAGAAAAATTGAAAGAAATCCATTCTCAGGTTTATCATTTTAACTATTATATATTTTCTATTAGTTTGTACAAATTAGCAGTTGAATTTAATTTTTAAATCTGTTCATTTCCTTCCTGTACATCTCTGAAAATTCAAGTTACCCTCTTTTTATCACTGATTTCTTTTTCTATGAACCTGGTCAGGAACTCATTGGACTAATAAATGAGGTTAAGCTTCACCATTCAGTCTAACTCACATTTCAGCCTAGACTTAGGTGACACAGGCACCTTGCTCATTGCATGAATCACTGCCTTTACATTTTCTTTTCATTGCATATGCCATGTTATAGGAAGCATAATAATCCATTAAAACACGTCAACACTATTTTTCAAGTTGTCTCTGTGTTATCTTTACTTTGCAGTGACCAGCACATGCCTTCTTATTGCTTATACTCTTGACATTTTGAGTAGGGATGAGAAAATACATTTTTCTATTGGTCAAACCAAGGGCTTTTTGTTATAAATTGGTTGTGAATGTTAAGCTAAGTGTGAAACATCATAGATTCAGTTGTATTTATTCATACTTTATCATATAATGCTTAATAGTAGAAATTGAAAGGTTTATTGAACATCAATAGATGTGAGAAAATCAAGCTGAATAACATAAGGTATGTTTTCTGTAAATTATGTGTATGTTTCAAATTAATGTGAAATAACATTATGAAAAAGTGGTGCAAAGTGTAAAACTCTTACTTGCCAGAGGAAAACCTATTTGCATAACTTAAAACATATCCAAGTTGCAAACTCCTATATTAACTTTCCTTCTTGAGAATGAAATCACTTCTTATATTCTCTTATATGCTCTTGTATTCCACAGGAGTGCCTGTATTTTTAATACTGAAATTCCCATTTCTGATCTACTTCACTCTATATCCCTATCACAAGTTTCATTTTTAGTGTCTGCATATCAAAATTACAAGTACATCATATGCAGTCTCAATATTCAATTTACATGTAATAATGCAATCATTTGTACCAAATGTCATCTTATTTTGTGGTCCTTTTGGTCTTTGCTTTATTTCTGGCAGACACAATAATATATATATTGCGTTTATGAGGGCCAGCCATTTTCATGTATGTCTTTTTTCTTACTATGCTAACACATTTCTATGTAATGATTTTTAATATTTTTTTCTGTTTCATGTATTTGCCTTTTTTAGATGTTAGTTTGCTACCATCATAGTCTTTGACTCAAATTTTAAACTTTTTGATTTAAAATTCTTTGGTTACTTCAAACACCATCAGCATTTTTTTTTTTTTTTTTGCTTATTATTGCATTGATTTATACCCATAGGTCCACAATAACATTTTACACCTTATTTTTCTTTAAATATTGAAGAATCATTTACCGTCTAAGTAACAAACTAATCAGTAAACATTTCTTGAACACTCTCTATATTTAGAACATAGTCTGTCTCTGGTAATTGAACGTATATCATCAAGGATATAGTCTAAAACTTTAATTGACCCGTTACTGCCTTTTGAAAGCGTAATTATCATTGTTCATAGGTACTATTCTTTTCTTATTATTTTGTGTTCTTCCATGACAGTGATTCAATTTAAATGACATAAAATTGGAATTCTTCTTCCGCTGTTACCTTTTAAAGCATATAAATGCTTTGCAAGAAGGTTTTGAGGAGAATACAGGGAGCTGACTTTTTGGAGGAGTTCTACCTTTTTCCTCCTTTTTCATTACACATCTCTTGATACAAAATGGAAATTACTCAGAAATAGCAGGAAGTGGTTTGTAACTCTTAATTAAATTTTCATGTTATCTTTTTAAAAGAATAGTATGAAGGCTTTTTCTGTTTAAGAGAGAGTATTTTCCTCAACTGGTTTTATGAAAGTAATTCTGAGTCCAAAGAAAGACTTGATTTACATTTTCAGTAGATGTGGTAAGAATCAAGAATAAGAAATACCACTTCTAACATGCCTCTAAGAAGAGAAATTTGTCTAAATTCCAAAAAGCACTATGCTCAATGCTGCATGATACAATGAGAAGTTGGACATAGACTCACAGATCTTTGCAAATGTATCAATTTTATGTATCAGCAATCTGTAATATCAGAATATTTTGCAAGTAATTTTCTCAAAGCTTATGAAAAATAAGGAGACTCTGTCCACTAAAGGTGATGGTACACATTAATTTGATATAAATGAGATGAAAGAGAAAAGAGAATTTACATTTATATTTTATAAATAATGTATCTTGAGCAATCATATTCTGGATGGTTTTATATTTCAGCTGAAGGAAGAACTTGGATAATGTTAATTCAATATCTACCCTTTAGAACCAGATAAAGAGAAAATGATAACTGCCACTCTGGAATCTTATTCTCCAGTACCAAAATATAAAAACTGTGCAACAACAGAAGATTCTTTTTCTGTTCCTCCTCTTAGTCTAGCAAAGTGTTCCATAGTCCTCATTTTTCACTGACACAACAAATGTAAAATTAAGAAATATTTGCATATTTTTATAATTTATGAAGTGTTTTCATATACAATCTTTTAGTTTATGAAAATAACTCTGGATAACTTGACTAAAATTAGAACTTATTAGTAATGAGTAAAATCAGAATTCAATTTAAGCCTTCTGAGATCATTTCATAGCCTGATCTATCTAGAAAAATAGAAAACTTGTGATTTCTGAAAATCTCTAGATTAAATAGTGTGGGGACCAAGATGGTTATCTTAGTATGGGACTTCATTGAAGTTAATCAATTATTGCTATCCTTTCACCTTGTCCTTGTTGCATTTATCTTATGAGCTGACATTCAGTACTTCTCTGGGAAAGGGACAGCTCCTTTGTATCTTGTATAATAATAGATCAGCTGCCACGGAGGTTTGCAGAATTGGAAGATGTAATATGCCCAATATGCCAAGGCTCTGTCAAGCAAGGAAAGAGAGTGCCTGTACATTCCTAAAGTGTGCTGAACTATTCTTCATTCTCTAAATGCTTGCCGACTAATACTGCCAGAGAGAAAAATAGAATTATGTTTCTTTATTTACATACCTTGCGTGTTCTGGATATTAAGCCAACAGGCATTTTTGTTGTCGTTAGATGAATGAAATGCTGAATTTTCCTGAGAGTATAAAAATGATGGCCCAAGAAGGAAAAATAGCCTCAAATTTTCTGACTCTATTTTCTGAAAGTTCATCGGCCTCTTGCTTCAATACACACATTTTCTTCTCTGATTTTGCTAATTTCTCAATAAGAAGTTGCTTTATTTACATCTAGTGCAAGAGCTGAGTAAGGAGCTCTGGTGGTGCAGTGCCTAAGGTATTTACCTGCTACCCTGAGGTTGGCAGTTCAAACCCATCAACTGCTCTGTGGAGGGACGACAGGGCAATCTACTTCTGTAAAGATTTATGATGGCAGATTTTTTGTTGTTGTTTGTTTTTTTCAGTTGCAAGAACTGTGTAGCCATAACTCAGAAAACAGTTAGAGGATGCAGAGCATGGTCTCCCTTGATTCATATGGATAGTTTTGCTCAGGCCAAAGCCATGTGTCCTTAGTGACTACTTCAATGAGGCTTGGGAAGACACACCTGGCATTCATTGTTCCTTCAAGAATTCACTTGGCAGAAAGAGCTACTTGCATTCAAAATAGTATATCCTATTAATGGGATATTATCTACAAGGTTTTTCTACTACAGAAAAAGTGAGATTCTTTTTAATGATAGGCATTGAATCCACACTGTATTTGCATAAACAGGGCTGGCTATAGGAAACAGTCAAAGCCAACCTGTGAATGTTTTCTACATTCTCTTCGCCAACTTAGAGACCATGTACTATCCAATTAAAAAGTGTGAAAACATGGCCTTGTAGACAAATTGCTTATCTCAGGTGTCACTTTCCTTGCTCAGACCTTATTACTGGGAAAGGAAAAGCCCAGAGAAAAAGAGACCAAGGTGTGAACTATACAGTAATCTTGTCATGCACCTCCTGCCACACATTCAGTAGAGTACTAGATCTCTTTTAAAGCTGAGCATGTGAACGTGTAGATTGCTACTTGCTGATAGATATTGGTTGGTGAATGAGAATCGTTACAGTCTCTCAGTGCAGTAGATTAAGCAATGAAAAATTCCAGTGGACTCAACTATTGCAAATTAAGCAGAAGTTAGTGGATTTAACTACATCCCATAATCATTTGTATCTTTTTCTGTTTATTGTCTTAGCACTTTGGAAATAATTTCTGTGAGAACTTTGTGGGAATGCTGAATTCTTTAAAGAAGATGTGACCTTTGAAATTAAAAATGTCTATGTAATGCATCCTTTCATGTTTAGGGCAAATTTGTGTTTAGAATGTTAACTATAAAATTATTCTGGGATATTTTCTTGAACTCTAAAAGGCTAGTAGTACTAGATAATATCATCTGGTGAGAAATTTCCTGCACAATTTGTTATTTTCTTACTTTTTTCCCCCATAACTCTGGATTTGTTTATAAATGGGAAATAAAACCAAGATTTTCTTCTCTCCCAAGGACTGGCTCTCAGCCAAAAAGTAGTAAGACTTACACAAAGAATACCCAATCTGGAAGATGTACCCATCTACTTTAGTGAGAAGCACTCCTTGGAGCAACTGAGCATGGGGCACCAAAGAGGCAGCATTCACATGGAGGGAAAGCTGGACAGACAGGAGTGCGTAACTAAGAATGACACAGGGATGGGGGGGTCACGGGGAAGGGAGAGGAGGAGAATGGGTTAGGGTTGGGGATGGTAATCGGGCTGTGAAACAAAATGTACACAAACTGTTGAATGTAAAACAAATTCTGCTCTGTAAATTTGCACCCAAAGCACGATAAAATAAATAAATGAAAATAAAATACCATTCTCATTTTTTTAAAAAGTGAAAACAGAAAAACAATTGTACCACTTAAATTATACTTTTTTGATGGCAATGTGCCTGAGTTAAGATATACAATATTTTTGATTAAAGTTCTAGCCATTTGCAAATGATATTTTGAGAACACACTATGTAAAATTTAACTACCTTGTAGAGTACATAGGAAAAAAAAAAAAAGATTTTCTAACATTCAAGGGCTCCTCCAATTTACTGATGATCTCAGGAGTTCAATCTCATTTATTGCTATGTTTTCCTCCTTCTCAGGCTGCAACCTGAGAAAAATAAAACAAATAGGAAATAAGCGGTATAAAACTACATACAAATATATGCATAAATTATATATGTATATATGGCATAGTGCCTAAGGCATTTGACTGCTAACCAGAAGGCTGGTGGTTCAAACCTACCAGCCACTCCTCAGAAGGAAGATTGGGCAATCTATTTCTGTAGAGATACTGCCTCGGAAACCCAAGGATGGATCACTATGAGTCGGGATCGACATGATGGCAGAGTTATAAATTATATATACATATATATGCATAAATAGAATAGATAGATAGCATATATATTGTGGGCTTGTATTGCTATTGTTCACCAAAACAGAGACAATATTTAAATAAGTAATAATTGGTACAGCAGAGCAAACATAATGACTATTTGCGCACAATAAGCTGTATGCTTACATGTTGTATACAAGCTGACCTCTAATGCAGGACAAACCTCAAAAAAAAAAATAATTAAAATTAAAAGATTTATTAAAGGACTGTTATCTTTAAGAAATAATTATATTTATATAATGTCACTAAAACACTAGTTAATATTAAATTGCATGTTAAAAGCACAACATTAATAATATGTAATTATGTGTCATGTATCAGTGTATCAGAGGAGCTCTGGTGGCATAGTGCCTAAGGCACTTGACTGCTAACCAGAAGGCTGGTGGTTCAAACCCACCAGCCACTCCTAGGAAGGAAGATGAGGCAATCTACTTCCGTAGTGATATTGTCTCGGGAACTCAAGGAGGAGTTGCTATGAGTCGGGTCCAACTCGACAGCACACAACAACAACAACAACATCAGTGTATCAAAGGGAATAAGGGTAACGTGTAGCAAAGAAAGATTATACTGAAAATGAAGTCCCTGACTTCTAAGATCTTCTCTGTTACTACTTGCTGTAGTAACTTCAGCATGGGATTTACTCAGTGTAGGACTGGGTTTCGTTTAAATTGAACTGGTGCAAGTATAAATGTGAAGGCACCTTAGATCTGAATCTCTCTCATTCTACGTGTCTAAAGGTTTCTGTAAAAAGGAGAAGAAAAAGAAAAAAATAAATTAAATAAAGGCAAACTCCACTCTCATAAAACAATAAGAAAAAGGAAATATTAAATGATAAAATGTGGTTAAGAAGCAGTCATACAGGAAGATCTGGTGCTGGAACTAATTTTACAGATGTGACAGGAGAGTTTTACTGTGTAGTGCTGAGGAGCCAAGAAGTAAGAGATCTCAGAAAGAAGTTACAAAAGTACTCTCTCAAAAGTAACTCATCCTAATTTGCAAATGAAGGTTGAGAAAGAACAAAGCACCAAGGGAAGGTAGAGAGTGAAAACATCTACATTACATTGCTGGTGGGATTCCAGTGATGAGGCTGGATGCGGTGCCTGGAAAAGCAGATATTAGGAGTGCCAGCAAAATTGCATGTCTTAAGTGCAAAGTCCACATTGTTTGTCTTTGGAAGCCAATAAAGGTAGAGTACAGTAGCCAGTGGAGAGCTACAGCACACAGAGTAGAAGCAGATACACTTTTGAAGCTAGCTGCCTTTAAACAGACAAAGTGAAACTTACAGAAGAAAAAAGATTTTAATAAAGAATTTGGCCTTTCAGATTACAGAAAAAGTAGGTAGGAGATCAGGACAATCTTTGATACCATCTGCCCTCTGCTAATTCCCACCAAAAGATGAATTTAAAAAAATCATTGCAACTGGTTCAGAAAAAAATTCCCTAACTCAAACTCAGTGCTGTTGAGGCGAATTCGACTCATAGTGACCCGTCCTTGGGTTTCCAAGGCGCCATCTCTATGGAAGTAGATTGCGCAGCATTCCTTCCAAGGAGTGCCTGGTTAGCAGTCAAATGCCTTAGGCACTACACCACCAGAGCTCCCAAAATTCTCTCAACCATTAGTAATTAAAGGGATCCAGCACCAGCAACAATATAATAATAATAAATGTGGGAAAGAGCCATAAAATTTATAAAGAGAAGGAAAATGACATATTGCATTGGGCAAATCTGCTGCTAAATACCTCTTTAAATTGTTAAAAAGCCAGTATGTTACTTTGAGGACTAAGCTCTGCCTGGCCCAAATCATGATACTTTTGATCACTTCATATATATGTGAAAGCTGGGTAATGAACAAGGAAGACTGAATAATTGATGCATTTGAATTATGATATTGGTGAATAATATTGAATATACTATGGACATCCAAAAGAATGGGCAAATCTGTTTTGGCAGAAGGGCCAAAATGTTCCTTAGAATCGTGACACTTTGTCTCTCATACTTTGGTCATGTTATAGGGAAGGAGCAGTCCTTGGACAAGGACATCATACTGGTAAAGCAGGTCAGAGCAAAAAAGAAAGACCCTCAAGGAGATGAACTGACACCATGGCTTCCACAATGGGCTCAAACATAGCAACAATTTCGAGGAGAAACAGAACAGGGCATTTGTTTGGTTTTGTTGTACATAGGGTTGCCGTCAGTTGGAAACAACTTCTAGGCACCTAACAACAATAACATTAATTTCAAAGACAAGATTAATGGTATTAGAGGAGGGGTAATATTAGGACTTTTTTTTTTTTTTTTTTTTTTTTTTTTTTTTGACTTCAAATGTTACTTAATCTCCACAAAATTCAAATTGCCATTCTTGCTCCCTCTGATTACAGAGTTCATTCGGCTTCAAATGAAAAGAAATTGAAAGCCCATTTGGAGCTTTTATTTTTACCCCCTCAGACCACCCCTTCCTCTTTTGTTGCTTTTGACACACAGACATTCACTTATTGTGAAAATGCCTTTCTGATGAAACATCATTTAACCCTATTTTGACTCTGCTTACATGAAGTTTTTAAACACAAGGATTTTAGACTCCCGGCTCCTCAATTTAAAAGTGACTCCGAGGTACAGATGAGTCTGAAGCATGCTCTGTTAACATCACCTTTTAGCCGCCTGCTGGGACAACTCCAAAACTGCTATCCCTTGGCCTGTGTTGCTCTCCTGAGGAGCACAGCAGGTTCCAGGCCATTTGCTCAGGCCCAAACTGTCATGACAGAGGCAATTAATGTGGTAATGAGAGTTTGGCATCCAAAATGTTATTTCCTGCAGGGCTTGTCACATATTTCAGAGAACATTAGGAGCAGACAAAAATCTGCTTTGTTCCTTCCCATTCCCAAATAGTTGGACCTTGAAAATTTTGTACATTAGAGGCATACCAGGTAAACAGACTGCAAAATAGGGCTGGAAGGAAGGACCTGAAATTTCCAAGTTTCAAGACTGGCTGAAGCAAGTCATGTTGATAATGACAGAAGGAGGGGGAAAGAAAAGTTGAATATGTCATTTTTACTTTATTATCATCTTTTACAAGCTAACAATTCTTTAATATAGATTAACTCCAAGTTTGAACATATTCATCAAACCTGACTTTCCTTCTGCGATTGACAGGACTTTACTTTTCAGTACACGTGAAATTTTGTATTTATATTGTAGAAGAGTGTGGGAGCCTAGAAGTGAATTTTTGGCAAAATATAAACTAACAATTAAGTAAGCATGGAGTCTCTGGTTGGCACAGATGGTTAGGCTTTTTGCAAACAGTTCAGCTTTTTGCTGTTAACCAAAATGTTGGTGGTTTGAAAGACCTGGCAATCTATTGCCAAAAGATCTCAGCCATTGAAAACCCTAGAGAGCGGTGTTGTACTCTGACACACATGAGGTTGTTACGAGTAGTAATACACTTGAAGGCAACTGTTTTTATTTGTTTATTTGTTATAATGATTCCACAACTTAACACAATTTTGAGATAGGGAAGAGTTTACATTTTCTGGTGAGAGCAATTACAGAAAGTCTCTCATGAAATTTCTTGAAGTAAAACTGCAGAAAATGATTTTTGCCCTTTAAGATGACCTGAAAGTAATGTTTAATTATTGCTCCATGAGACTAATAAAACAAACTTGTAAATGTATTATGCCTTTTGTTGTTGTTGTTGTTAAGTGCCGTCTAGTCGTTTCCGACTCATAGCGACCCCATGTACAGCAGAACGAAACACTGCCCGATCCCGCGCCAGCCCCACAATCCCTGCTATACTTGAGCCCAGTATCGCAGCCACCGTATCAATCCATCTCCTTGAAGGCCTCCCCCTCTTTCGTCGACCCTCCACCCTACCAAGCATGACATCCTTCTCCAGGGAATGGTCCCTTCTTACAACATGACCAAAATAGGTGAGACGAAGTCTGGCCATTCTTGCTTCCAAGGAGCATTCTGGCTACACTTCCTCCAGGACAGATCTGTTTGTTCTTTTAGCAGTCCACGGTACTTTCAGCATTCTTCGCCAGCACCACAACTCAAAAGCATCAACTCTTCTTCGGTCTTCCTTATTCATTGTCCAATTATGCCTTTTAGTTGCTAAATTATATAAATATTGGCAATAGAAATCACAATAGATTGATCATGTTTTAGCAGATGGTTGGGCTTATTCCATTTTAGTGTCCCACTTTATTCTTTGGAAAATTTTCTTAATAAAGCCTAGAAAGTCCATATCAGATCTAATATGGACTTAGATTATTTAACATACACTTTAAGAGTAGATAATAATTCAATGGAGTCCTCCCACTGTTATATATGAAATCAGTAACATTTGGTCTATCCATATACATTAATGGAGCACTTTTGAGAGAGCGGTGTTTTGTGAGTAAAGTTTAGTTACTGCAGTGTAGTGGCTGTGCAAATGGCAATTGTGTACCCAATATTCCTAAGTCCATATCCTTTTACCAGCTACATAGTCTAAGAAGAATAATGACATAATGCAGCTGTCAAGTGCCTCTACAAATGCAAAGAGGCTAAATCATGCCCTCTTGCATAATAGGCTGCATAACTATACCTAGGGCCCAGGCAATAGTCCACTGTCATATACTTTCCATACTGCTTGGCTTCTTACACGTACACCTGCAAAAAGTACAAAACTGCTATTGAAACACATGTATTCTGTTCATAAAAGTAGACTGCTGAGATGGTTAGAGGGCAAAATAAATTAAAAAAAAAAAAAAAAGCAGAACGATGGAGTGGGGAAATCTAATGATAAAAAACACCAAACTCACTGCTGTCATCAGATCCGACTCACAGCCGATCCCTCCTTGGGTTTCTGAGGCAGTATCTCTACGGAAGTAGATTGCCCAATCTTTCTCTGAGGAGTGGCTGGTGGGTTTGAACTGCCGACTTTCTGGTTATCAGTCAAATACCTTAGGCACTATGCCACCAGAGTGATAGGATTCTGTTAATCTATTGATGCCTAAAAGCCAGCTCCAAAAATAAAACAATAACATCATGGTCAGAATCTCCCATGCAGTGACATTTAGATCATTCTTGAGATTAGAATTAACTTGAAGACACATACCTGATAGTTGGTCCTAGCTACTGAGTGGAAACACTGAACAGATGAGGGATGAAATAGCTTGCCCTTCTTAGTCATCTCTGTGTCTCTTGGTCTCTACAGCATTGTGGCTTCAAGGACTTCGTACATGGCTGGCCCATTCTGTTTATTAGAAGCAAATCACTAAGGCAACTGTATTTAATATGGAGAGGGGATGATTTTTTTTTTCTTTATAGGAAGAGTGTCAAAGAATTAGTGGACATAATTTAAAGTCAGGAAAAATAGAAATGTTATTTATTTTCTGTTATTTCTAATATTAATAACCACAGTAATAATAATAGTAATAACAGTGTCCATAATTTATGAAGCATTTAATATGTGACAGACATATTAAGATATCATCTATAATATATCTTCTTGCATTACATTATCCTCCAATTAACGATGAAGAGAGGTTTCAAAACACGCCCTTGTTCCTACTGCCAATAGAGGTGAGATGTGATTTGCGTCACAACATTCAGACTGTAAAGGACTTTCTATGACACTGCATTATACCCATTGCACCAACTTTTAGATTCCTTGTAACTTGATACTAATGCATAGGGCCGGGTGTCCAAATCAGTATAATTCGATTTGATTTGTCATATTAGACCATTTTATGTCTTGCTCACTTATAAATCAAATATGTTAAGTGAAAGTGCTTGTATAGATATGAGAGATATGCCATTCTTGTGCATGAATTTATTACACACTCTCAGAGAAAGCATTGGATGATAAATAAATTAACTTGTAAAACCACTATTAATTTATGTTCACAGAGAGTAAAACTGAAAATAAGGAGATAACACCTGGAAAAACTGCTGAGTGGATTTCTGTTAATGGGAACGTCTGAAGTATCATATGACAGATGGCAGTATTGTCCAGTACTATTACCTCTTCTTCACTGGGAGTTATTAAAAGTGCCTTTGAGCCAGATTGTTTAAATAATCCATAATATTCATGTAAACACCCACCACAGTATAACTGAATACATCACCACTGGTGAAGCATGCCATCAGGCTAGGGCACATAGTATATTGAAACTGATTATACCTGTGTAATAATGTTGTTGTTGTTGTTATGTGACCTTGAATAGGACCCGACTCATAGCAACCCCTCCTTGGGTTTCCGAGGCAGTATCACTCCGGAAGTAGATTGCCCCATCTTCCTTCCAAGGAGTGGCTTGTGGGTTTGAACCACCAGCCTTCTGGTTAGCAGTCAAGTGCCTTAGGCACTATGCTACAAGAGCTCCTGTGTAAATAAAGGAACCAAAATAAACCACATAGCAGTTCTCAAGCTGTAAACTTGTGTGTATGTATATGATGGTTGCATGTGTTCCTAATGACTTATGCACTAATAAAGGATGATAAAAAAATTAGTCATTACCCATGAGCAATACTTAAGTATTCTTAATTTACTCTTTTTTGTTTTTTTCCTTAAAGCCATTATGTGTGATACTTAGGACTAATCTGGAAGATTTAGTTTTTCGATTTTTCATTTAAACATTGGAGTATTAGGGACTGCATTTCAAAATGTATTTCTTTTTGAGTACCTCATACATGATATGGGTATCTTTAAATCATGGAGAAAGAAAGAACATCATGACTCTGTATATCAGGAATGAGACACATTCAATGTACATGACATCACATAGCTCAGTTAATGAAACATTTTTCCTCACAGCACATCATCCTCCAAAAAAAATTCTATGACCTTTCAGCTGACATTTTATTATTATTATTATTATTAAACCATTTCCATGAATAAAAATCAGGAACATAAAAACAGAAATTGGTCCTTAGCTCATCAGCATGGGACATTTTATTGTATCAGAGCTTCCGAGAGAAAAGTTAAGGATTTGTGTATATTTTTTGACTCATGATTTTCATTACTTCTAGCAGGGGTGACATGTAAGCCTCCTCTGTACCTACCACTCTTCCACACACAAAAAAATGAAGTTAAACAAACAAGGAAGTCTGTATTTTAGAGGAGGCAGGGTTAGAATTAAACTGCCAACTTCTATAAGCACATGGACAAGATACATAAAACACTCTATTGTTCTTGGTCATTCCACCCGAACCATGTAGTTATCAAATATATTTAAACTATATAAGCTGCTCTGAAAACTCAAGGTGTAAGTACTATATTAACCTTTTTTTTTTTTTTTAGTTAATTTCTGTACATTGACAAGTCTTCTACCACAAACTTCATATTTTACAATGCAATGCTTCTCATATTCCAAGAGAGTTCATAAATGCAAAGGCTTCACTTTTCTAACAGAGGTATGTCTTGCATGCAATGTCCAATTGTCACCCTCTTCAGTTTTACCATAGTTATCAGAACAACCATATTTTCATTTGAAACAGCATCCTAAATTTTCTCTTTAAAATCATTTTTTTTGTGTGTGTCTGTTCAACACATGGCAACCAGAGTGAAAGATATAAATTAAATCATGTTTCCCCTACTAAAAACCCTTCCACAGTTTTCATTGCACATACAAGAACATTGAAACTCCTTAATCTGGGGCACAAGACTCTATATTATGTGTTCCTTGCCTATCTTTCCAACTTCACCCACTACCATTCTCAGATGATACAGTATAACCAAACAATATTGAACTTTTTCTGTTCCCTGAGCTCTGATGTAAAGAGTTTTGGTGGTATAGTGGGTTAGGCATTGAGCTGCTAACCAGAAAGTTAGTGGTTCAAACCCACCAGCTGCTCCACAGGAAGACGATGAGTCAGTCTATTTACATAAAGATTTACAGCTTTGGAAACCCAGGAGGGGCCACTAAGAGTCAGAATCAACTTGATGGCAGTGAGTTTGGTTTTTGGTTGATGCTGTAACGTTGTTCACGCTTTAGAACTTTTGAACTCAATGTTTCTTCTTCCTGCAATCCTAGATCCCCAAAATGCTTGACTTATTTATATTTAAATGTAAATTAGATATATTTGACTTTCTTTGCCAGTCATTTTTAATTGTCATCTTATTTTATTATTGTTATGACATTTATCATTAAGGGAAATTATTTTTCTTTCCTCTCCTTTATTTATTCCCTTGTTTTCCCTTTCCCTATGATTACATGAAATTTCCACAGAGCCATTTCCTGAATTACTAGAATTTGGAGAAGAGGCATATAGTAAGGACTTGATAAATATTTTATGAATGAATATTTAATGAATTAATAAATAAATGCTAGGCATATAGTATATTAAAAAAAATATGTCCCCTCCACAATTGCTTCTGCTTCATGTTGTCACTTGCTGTATTAATTTATTAGTGCTTCCAGAAAGTGCATGGTGGTGACATCCACCAACTTCACAAGGGGAAAAAGAACCAAGGAAAACATTAACAGCCCAAAGCTGATTCTTATGAGGTGGAGGTCAGACATGCCACCACTCTTCAACCTTTCTACCAATCCTGATACCAACTGTCCCTCCCTTGGTACTATCTACTTCTGGGCTAGGTTTCATAATTTGTGGCAATGACCACACCAAGCTCATAAATGATACTCACAATCATGTGCTTTATTAGGGAAGCAACAAGTTACAGTTCAAGTTTGGGAACATTTAGAATATAATTAATTCTTTGATCAGAACAGCCTCTTCTCAGTCATGCCTGCAGGCAAATCTTTCTTTGCCCCTTGGCCTCTCTGTCTGGCTTCTTCCATGCTTGGTCAAGTGTTACAAAGCTTTTTTAGCCCTACCAATAGGTGCACTCCTTTCTGTCAGCAGGTCTCCTACCCACAGGCACTTGGCTTTCTTGCTCCATGGGCTGGCAAGCCCATCACTCTGTCTAATGCTGGTTTCTGGTTTCTGCTGCCTCTGCTACTGCTCTCTGCCTTCTCTCTGCCATTGCCTCAGCTCTGGGGTCTTAGGTCCAAGGATGCACTCCACTCCTGGCTCTTCTCAGTCTTGATGGTAGTGAGATCTCCCTTTTCTGCCTCTGGGATGGCTCATTGTAAGACCAGTGGAATGACAAAACTGACCAATCCCCCGGTTAGAGTTCCATAAACCTTATTTTCATAGTCCCACTGAGATGAGGGTGCCTTTGTATACATTATTAACAAGCTATCCAGTTTCCTTTGTGGGCCACAAGCACCTGATACTTGCATAGTCCCCTCGAGTCATGTGATGGGAGTCACAAAAATCATGGACAGAAGAGACACATTAAGTAATTCACATCACAGCAATGCTGCTGTAACAAATCAGGAAAGACTTGATGGCCTATAAGAACTAAATGTTATTGCCTCACAAATTCTGGAGGCTAGAGTCTGAAATCAAGGTGTTGGTTATGTTAATTCCATGAGGTCTCTGGGAGAGAATCTGTTCTATGCCCTTCTCTTAGCTTACTGTGATGGTCAATGATCCTTGACTTCCAATCTCTGCCTCTGCCCAATCTTTGTCTTACTCTTTATCTGTGTCTAGTCTCCTGGTTTATAAAAACACCAAATACATTAAATCAGAACACACTTTATTCCATTATGACCTCTTGTTAACTGCTAACATTTTCAAAGACCCTCTTTCCACACAAGGTCATGGTCACACTTACCAGGAGTTAGGACTTCAATGTAAACAACCCATAACACTTTGTGTCACTGTTTATGAGTGGAGAAACAGAACAAGATAATCCTAAATGACATCCAATGGCAAGCAACAATTAATCATTCCTCAAAAGGAAACATACTAAGGAAACATAGCCTGTCTGGGCTGCCAAATATTAGGAGACACAGTCTCCTCACAACTCATGGAAGATGTTGGAAGCTCATGTAGGACCAGGGTTTTTGGAAGGGAAGCTGTGCTTTGCCTGTGAGAGTATGTACTAGTCACAGTTTCCACTTTTTATTCTGGTAATAGATCCTCATCAAAAAGATGTGCTTTGACAGGTTGTCTTAGGCACATGTTGGTTTCACTTTATTCATATTTCAAATATTCGTGGTGCTGGAGTGATCTTATTATTTTAAAGGTGGCATTTGAACTTTCAGCTGTTTCTCTGCATCAGATATAGCTGATGTCTTCAGGAAACTTCTTCATTTCTGCAACTCTAGGAAACAACCCACATCATTTGGCTTTCTGCTAAGCACGTCTGGTTTTTGTAAATACAAACATAGTTCTAAGTCCCTAAAAACAACAATCAGTGATACTACTCCTAGTTAATAATAACAATAATAATAATAACAGTAATAAATGTCTCAAATTCACTTCAAACTCTCATTTTCAGAATTCACTGTTTCAGTAAATGGCACCAACATTTGTCTAGTCATCCTTAACACATACTATTCCAACACCTCACTTTTAATTTATCAGATCCATCCTCTTTTCCTATTTGTTATACTTACATATTTCTTCATTTGATCTGTCATATTCATCTATTATAACGTAATGTCATTTTTACCAGCTGTACTATAAAACTCCTAACCCCTCTACTCATATCCACTGTGTCCATGTCCACTCTAAGTTGTCTATGAATGTCAGCCATAATAACACAAGTGAGGGATAAGAAGGATGGATAAAGGGAGGGTTTGACACAAATAGCAAGCAGGAAAGACATCCATGAGGTACTGGCACTTGAGATCTGAAGGATGAG
Organism: Orycteropus afer afer; assembly: GCF_000298275.1. Lineage (NCBI taxonomy): Eukaryota > Metazoa > Chordata > Mammalia > Tubulidentata > Orycteropodidae > Orycteropus > Orycteropus afer. The sequence continues at coordinate 3,539,826 of NW_006921725.1, read as the reverse complement.
CATAAATAACCAGGGGAAAAAGGCAAGAAAAAAGGGTTCCAGAGAAAGAGAATAGCATGTGCAAAGCTCCCTTGATAGGAAAAAGCACAATTAATATGAAAAAAGCCAGTGTGGCTGGAGTATAGAGGGTAAGGGAATCATGATGTGACAGAAGGGCTTTTCAGGGACTATGTTTTCTTTTTTGCTTGTTTGATTATTTGATTCATCTATGTTCCCATCTGTAGATTATGAACTCTATATGTAACTAGATATGGGTCACATTTCATTCACTATTGCTCAAATTCAACAATACTTTAAATAGATAAACCCAAAATCTATGCTCTTATCACTGTGCTACAATTTATTTTCCAGCAAATTAACAAGAAGAAATGCAAAAATTAATGCAACAACAACAAAAAAATAGCACATATAAGGTGATATTTTTCACTCTTTGTCCTTACTGTTAATAACAGAAAAAAAAAAAAAATTACTCTAGCATTTCTTCAACTTCATTAGGAAAAATTAAAATAATAAAAACAAACTAAAAAAAAAGACACTCAGTTTGAGAATTTACAGGACAAAGGATAGATCATCTGTTTCATTGGTTCCCTCAATGAATTGTATCTCCTTCTACTTATCTCCTTGTGTAGCCTCTCACCTTGTACTTATAAGCAATAAAATGTGTTAGAGGTGATGATGTGAAATGTTTGAGCTTAAGATCTAAGAATACCTGCAGCTTCTGTTTTTTACTCTAAGGGAAGAATGCTGCCATGTAAGGAATCCTACTACCCTGAGATCATCACTCTGCAAGACCAACTTACTGCCATGGAGAAGTTACATGGAGAATCTAGACCGACCACATGCTTATAGTCTTATCATTGCTCCCAGCCAGCAACCAGCATGAACTTGCCAAATACAAGAGTGAGGCCATCTTGGAAGTAAGTCTTCCAGTTCTATTTGAGGTTCACTTGCTTGTTGATGCCATATGGAGCATAAACAAGCTGCCATTACCAAGTAGAATCTAAATTAGAGAACTGTGATCAAGTAAGTGTTGTTATTTCAGTAGATTTTGGGCTGGTTTTGTGTAAAGCAATAGATATTCAAATGAAGACAAAGCAAACATTACTACACAGAGGCAAAAAACAAAGCAAAAAAAATCATGTACTGAAATTAAAGTGGGTAGTGGCAGAATCATTGGCAGAAGAGATACATCTGCAAGACTGACAAGAGAGAATTGAAAGAAGGAAGAGTGTTACACAAGTAGACATTAACAATACATAACACTTTAGGCAATTTTCAGAAGACAATGAATTATGGCTTAAAATATTTTAATGATAAGGAGCTCTAGTGATGTAATGCCTAAGGTGCTTGACTGCTAACAAGAAGGCTGGTGGTTCAAACCCACCAGCCACTTCTCAAAAGGAAGGTTGGGCAATCTACTTTCGTAGTGATACTCCCTCAGAAACTCAAGGAGGGGTTGCTGTGAGTTGGATCTGACTCCATGGCAATGAATTTGGTTTGGTTTGATTTATTTGAACATAATTCCCCAGAAAGATCAGACAATGAATAGAAGGCTATAGGGAACTTCCTATAGAAATATCTATAATGATGTTCCATGTCCAAGAGCATTATAAAAACATATAGACACAGGGGTTTAGAATTGGCATTTAATTCTGCAAATATTCTATAGTCAACTTTTAAATTTATTTATTCAAATTTAGTTAAAAGATATTCTAGAAGTACTCTTTTAAATGGGAGCAAGGCAGATTAAACTATGAAATAGTTATGAAAAGGTATGAATCTCAAATCATAAGCTCAGTTGTACAGAAAATATAGCTTTATTTTCTACATTTGAAATTAAATATCTATGAAAAGATCTCCTTTTTTTTAGGATGGGAAAACTTACTCTTTTTAGTTTTGGGTCTTCGCCACCTCTTTTTTGCTGTATTATCTCGAGGTTCTTCAGGCTATTAGGGAGTAGCAATTCAATGGGATTGTTGGCAGTTGGTCACCTACCCACATTGATATTTGCAAATAATGCTAGTTCCTTGTTTGACTTTGGGTTTCAATATATGGAAACCAAACCAAACCAAAACAAAACAAAGGGGGGAGCTCTAGTGGCACAGTTCTAAAGGCATTTGACTACTAACCAGAAAGCTGGTGGTTCAAACCCACAAGTCACTCCACGGAAGGAAGACTGGGCAATCTATTTCCATAGAGATACCATCTTGGAAACCCCAAGAGGGGTAGCTATGAGTTGAAAGCAACTTGATGACAGTGAGTTGTTGTTGTTATGTGCCGTCGAGTCATCCCCAACATATAGCCACTCCTCTTTGGTTTTCTGAGGCAGTATCACTACAGAAGTAGATTGCCCAATCTTCCTTCTGAGGAGTGGCAGGTGGGTTTGAACCTCCAGACTTCTGATTAGCAGTCAGGTGCCTTAGGCACTATGCTACTCCTGATTGATGACAGTGAGGTGGGTGCAAAATAGTCCTATCTTGAATATAAAGCTTCTCAGATCTCACAGATCTTCATAAGATATGTACCTTCTCTTAAGAATAAGATAAAATATTTGCTGGTCCCTATAACACTTCAAAGGTGGTCTGATGGTATAGAGGTTAAGGCATTTGGCTGCTAACCAAAAGGTCAGTGGTTCGAACCCACCAGCTGCTCCACAGAAGAAAGATGAGGCAATCTGCCCCTATAAAGATTTATAGCCTTGGAAACTCAATGGGGGTCACTGAGTCAGAATCAACTCAATGGCAGTGACTTAGTTATGGTAATCTGAGGCACTTGAATAGGTTATAGGACTGTTTCCAGTGTTTTGTCCTGACACATCATGCAGACATTACTTCTGAAGTTGCATCATTCTGCTTGGGAACTATAGGGGTGAAATATGGGGAACTATGGGCTTCCAGGAGCTCTGGTAGCATAGTGCTTAAGGCACTTGACTGCTACCATAAGTCTGGAGAATAAAACCCACCAGCCACGCCTCAGAAGGAAGGCTGGGCAATCTATTTCTGAGGTGATACTGCCTCGAAAATCCAAGGAGGGGTCTTTATGAGTCGGGTCCACTCGATGGCAAATAACAACAACACAACAACAACATGGGCTTCCAAGGTGCTCCTCTAGGGGTAGATTATTTAAGTCCTCTCTACTATGTGTTTTCCAATCCAATCACAGATTTCTTGCACCCACCACCTTGGAAATCTGTCTGGAAAGGACATGGTCAAGCCGTAAGACCTCTTCATTGGGATTCAGTCACCTAAATGCCTCCTCTTTCCTCTCCTTGATTCTCAAGTTTATAACCTTTTCTCAGGTTAATTTGGGGAATTTATTCAAGCGTGGTTGTGGTATG
>NW_006921725.1:3520126-3528327 GCF_000298275.1 Orycteropus afer afer | reverse complement strand
TCAGCCCACCTTTCTCTTCACCTTCTCTGTTTGTTCCCCAGCCACCATGCACAGTCCTCTGTGCAGTCCCTGGCTAGCAGGGTGATTTTTAGGTTAATTCTTAGGTCCTACCACCACTCAGGAATCTCTGAGCTGTCTGTGGTGTCAGGATCACTTAGGATCACTGCCAGACCGCAGCTCCAAATGTCTCCTTTTTTGGTATTTTCATGCAAATTCTTCTGCTAGTTGGGGTTTTGTCCACTTCTATATCCTTCCCTTCAAGCCTCAGGGGTCCAAGATTATCTTCTGTGTCTGTGTTAATTAGTTTCCCTTTTCTTTGTTGAAGAGTGTCTGTGCAGTCTTTCTGCCAAGTCCGCCATCTTGCCAGAACTCTCCAAAAATGAAATCTTGGGGACTATAATTCTCAATTAATAGTTTTTTTTGGGGGGTTTTGCTTTGTTTTTCTTTTTATCCTTCTAAAATGCTTTATGTACTCTTTCCATCCACTTATGTTGGGTTTAAGTTATTTAGTGCTTTTTCTCTAACTAACACTTGTTCTTGGTAAAGAGTATAAGTTATAAGTCACTGAAAATATTTTGTTTATTAGCAAAAATTGAATACTGAATCTTAAGGGAAGGCTTTTTGTGTTAGTGTATAAAGAAATCAGTTTATCAAATAGCTACCTTTTCTAGAGTGAAATTGTATTCAAATCTATATTCTGCTATAACATTGGCTGTGTAACTGAGCATATATACTCTCTGAGTTCATTGTTTTATTTAGAAAAGAGATATAATCATACTTTTCTCATCTTGGTTTTGTAGAAAAGATACATATAAAAGATGCCTGAGAAATGCAACATCGAGACAGGAACATAGTAAGCTTTCTATACATATTAGCCATTGTGATTATTGCACCAAGAGAGGGAAGCAAAGGCACCTCCCAGAGAGTCTTTATTTACAAGATGCATATGTGGCCTTTACAGAGCTCTTCAAGGCAGGAATGAAGGGGTTATTTTGCTCTCTATCACACTGAAATGCAACCACTTATGGGTGGAATCAGGGTATGTGTAGTACTTTTTCCACTCTTTTGGGAGAGAGGAAAACATCATTTCCAATTAAAGTGCAGCAGGAATGTGATAAACCAACTGTAATCACTAAAGTTGGAAAAACATCAGGAAACTCTGAGAGAGACAGGAAAAAAAAAAATTACAAGACTATTTCAGAGGAATTGTAAAACAGACGTCAATTTCATTTATTTCGATCTATTTAAAACATACACACACAGAAATGATTACTGACTGCACACCAAGTGCTTTCTTATATTATAGAAAGTATAAAAAATAGGAGCAGACATGCATCCTCTATAAAGATCTTGCATTCCTTTTGAGGTAATTATGCATACTCAAATAACAATCAAATAATAATAATAAGTAACTTCATGGAGCACTTAGTAGAAATAAAGCAGTATTCTAATGCTTGGTTGCTTGCTTTTATTTAAAATTCAGAACATATTTTTGAGATAGGTACAAATTTTTAATCTAATTTTGTGTATGAGGAAACTGATGCACTGAATATTTAAATAACTAGCACAAATTTCTGTAGCTTGTAGATGGCAAGAGTGAGATTTGAGCTGAGTTTTTCTGACCTCAGAACATTCTCTGTTCACCAGTATACTAGGTTGTAAATTTTATAATTGACAGAAACTAAAAGCAAATAAATGATATAATACATTTAGTATTATATACAATTATGTATGTATTATATATCACCAAGAAGGAAAATTGGCACTTTCATAAGGAGTGTGAGAAAACCATTTGAGCAGAACTTTGAAAAATGGATATTAATTTGACAGGTTAAAAACTTTAACAGAGAACAGGGAAGCAAAGTTCTAAGTTTGGAAAAACATGGAGCATATCAAGAGAAAAATGAGAATTCCACTTTGGAACTATCTCAGTAAAACAGGGGGTATAGTAGGATATGATTTTGGAGATAGAAATGGGAACCATAATAGATCTACTTCTGAATATGTTTTATGTGGTGAGTGGGCAGTGGATTACAGACTGAACCACATACATCAAAGGCAAAATGAAAATAATTGCCTAAATCCTTATTACTTTGTTCCCTATTATTTCTTCTTCCAGACAAGGAGATTATAAAGAGTAATAATTGTGAGGATGTTGCACAACTCAGCAGTGTTTCATTCTGTTGTACTTAGGGTTGCTGTGAATCAGAGCCAATATGAAAGCACTTACCAACAACAAAAAACAAATATGTATATAAAAAGGAAAAATCAAACTCACTGCCATAAACTGGATTCCAATTCATAGTGACCCCTATTGGGTTTCTGAGGCTGTAAATCTTTACAGGAATAGATTGCTCTCTTTCCTTCCATGGAGCAGCTGGTGAGTTTGAACAGCTGACCCTCTGGTTAGCAGCCAAATGCCTTATCTACTACTCCATCAGAGTGCTACCTCTCTCTCTCTCTCGCTCTCTCTATCTATGTATTATCTCTCTCTATATATATGCACACACACATACATGTTAGCAAAAAAAAAAAAAAAAAAAAACAGAAAGGAAGAAGAGAGGAGATACACAGAAAAGAGGGTCATGTGAAGACTCATCTGTATTCCAAGGAACACCTGGGGCATTCAGAGGCTGAGAGAGAGAAGAAAGGATCTTCCTCTCAAACTTTCAGAGGGAATGGAGGCCTGCTGACACTCTGAATTCAAATACTAAACTCCAGAACTGTGCAACAATACATTTTTGCTCTTCTAGGTTAAAAAGAAAAAAAAAAGTAACATAACTCTTCCTTCACATGAAATACCTTGTAGAAATGCCAAGAGACAAAAATAGATAGAACTAGACTGTTTTAAAGACGAAGTTGGAGAAGGAAGCGTGGATGTGCTAATCAAGCTACTTCTCACTTTGATCCTTCTCTGAATCTTGGACTCTGAGAAATGTATCTGTAAAAATGTAAGAGTTAAATGTGGCAAATTGCTATCAAACAGTATGTAAGACTGTCATAAACTTACCGTGTTTATCCTTTTTATCTGCTTCTCTTCTCTCCTTCCATCCTTTTCTTCCATCTATTTCATGGAATTAAATATGATTTTCTTTCTTTGCTTTCTATTCTATTCTGGGATTGGTCAATAGAGACTGTGGTCACTTAATTGCAATCATAGGCAAAAACTATTTGGGAAAGTTCCTGAACCATTGACCCCAAGGTGTTAGCTGTTGTTGCATACTGTTAAACATTACTGGTATTGAACTGAAAGTGATATTTTTCCTATAATCAGCTCAGTTCTTCAAATGTAAAGGCGCCATTTCAGCATAAATATTTGTTGGCTTACAGAAGAAGAAGCCAATGATGTCCGTCAAGCCTAAAAGTTGTTATTCCACATAGATAAGATTTGTATAGACAGCAACGGCTTGTCAGATTACATTAGAGCATTTGGAACAGAATTTATTTGGCTACTTCTTATAAAAATAGTCTTAATAACATTTATTCATTCATTAAACTTCCATCTGCTGGAGGCCCTCCATGTGTGAGGATTTGCGCAAAATGCTAAAAAGCATGAAGCCATATTTAAGGAATCCCTTGACCTCTAGAATCTCACCTTGGAAAACTCATCTATATCATATCCATATTGGGGAGAAAAAGATTATAGTACTTCAAATTCAGTCAGTACTGCTAACTGCAGCAGTTTTAAAGATCTGTATGGATTATATATGTTTGATATGGCAGCAGCAATTCATATCTATTTTGAAGATAGACCACGTAAACTACATTGAGAGGCTTTCCTCATTTGATTTATTTTTCTGGGATGCACAAAGATGTGGTCTGAATACTGACTTATCTAAAAGTGGTTCTGTGCAAAATAACTGCAATTCCTAAACTCTTTACAATGACAACAATTCCACACAACCATTTAACACTGTTTAATATTAAGTACTTATGTGGAATCATTAACATTACTCTAAATATTTAGACATCAAAGAAAGAGCACCAAGTCAGTAAATTGACTTTTAACATTTTTCAACCAGAAAATAATTTCCCAAACTCTATTTTCTGCAGAAGAATCTACATAAAAAAAATATAATACTCTTTGAACCATCATAAATGGATAATTAGAACATTTGTGTCTTCTAAGATAGAAAAGAACTAGTTTGTTGTTGTTTTTCTCATGATTACTAGGTAAGTAACAGGTTACAATTCAGGATAATAAACAATCCTAGATACATTCCTTCCATCAAGAGAGCATCTTCTTATATTATTTATTAATATATATTTTTAAATTTTTCTTGTGATTTAGGTGAATGAAAGTTTACAGAGCAAATGAGTTTTCAATTCAACAATTCATATACATTGTAATTCAAAACACTGATTTCAATTCCTGCAATATAGCAGCACTCTTCCCATGTCTTCCCCCTGTCTCTTTTCTATTTGTTTTTCCTCCTGATCCCATCCTGTCTTCTGAGCTTTATCCCTGGGCAAATGCTGCCCTTTAGATCTCGTATAGTCGGTTGTTCTAAGGAGCATGTACTTCCCTGTTTATTGTTCACCTTTTAGACCTGTCTACTGTTTGGCTGAATGTTGAGCCATGGAGGTGAGTTCAGTGTCAGTCTTGGAGAATGTCTAAACACTATGGTCTCCAGACTTCCACCAGTCTCTATCAGACTAGTAAGGCTTGCCCTTTTTATTATTTTGAGTTTTGTTCCACATTTTTCTCCCACTCACTCCAAGATTTCCTAATGTGATCCCTTCCAGAATTGTTGGCAGTGGTAGCCTGACATCATCTAGCACTTCTGGTTGCAGGGTCATAGAGGTGATTTGATGGTCCATTAGTCCTTTGGACTAACTGTTTCAATGCATCTTAGATTTTCTTCACAGTTCCTTGCTCCAGACAGGGAGAGACCAATACTTGCACCTTAGATAATCAATCAAAATCTTTTAAGACCCCAATTGCTACTCAGCAAAGTAGGATGCAGAACATTGTGTTTGTGGACTATAATATGCCAGTTTATCCTGATGTGCCCTGAGATTATGGTCCTGAGCCCACAGGCCCAGTGACTGATTCCCTCAAGGGGTTTGGATACGGTTAAAATTTTTCATAATTTTGCCCACAGTATGTTCTATTACATTCATGGATATATTTGCAGCATATAGAAATCATATGTAGAAATGTCCTATGTCAAAAGTACATATAGGCATAGGTGTAGTCTCATTCTCCTTCCCACTCCTGGTCAGTTTATGTGTCTAGCTATGTATCTACTCTAAGATTGCTATTATTCTTATTGCAGGATTGTGCATGTAATCATATTTATCTTTTTGTCTATAACTCTTACGCTTCTCCCAGCATCTTCCTTTGCCTTGATCATTTTGTGTTGACTGACTTCTTATTGTATATTGTCTTTCTTTCACCCAAGTTAATATGTATCTATTGTCTAGTTAGTGATTTAAGCTCAATTCCCCTCCAATCCCTGGTAACCTTCAAAGAATATTATTATTATTTTTTTGTATATAAGTAAACCGTTTCTTCACTTCTTACGGTAGTGGTTTCATACAATATTAATCCTTTTGTGATTGACTTATTTCACTCAGCATAATTTCCTCCAAGCTCATCTATGCTATGAGATGCTTTGCAGGTTCATTGCTATTCTTTAATGTTGCGCAGTATTCCATTTTGTGTATGTCCATAGTTTGTTTATCCTTTCATCCATAGATGAACATGTTTTTCAATATTTTTGCTTTTGTGACTAACTCTTTTATGAACATGCATATGCATATTTCTGTTTGTGTCATGGTTCTTATTTCTCTAATATATAAACACCTAGTAAGGAGTTTGCTGCATCATAAGGTATTTCTAACTCCAATTTCTTAAGGGAGTGTCATACTGCTTCCCACAGTGATTGTACCATTTTACATTCCAACAAGCATTGTATGAGGGTTCCAGTCTCTTCACACTCTTACTAGCATTTGTTTTTTTTTTCTGTTTTTTGAACTTTGCTATTAATGCTGGGGTGAGATGATATCACATGTTTTTTTTTTGGATTTGCATCTATCAGGGCTAATGATCACAAGCATTCTTCTTGTTTTTTGGTCGCCCAGATGTCTATTCATGTCTTCTGCACATTTCCAATTGGATTGTTTGTCTTTTTTGTTGTTGTCATTGAGGTGTTGAAGTTTTCTATAAATATTAGATATATTTTTCCAATATATTTTTGTCATTTTTATTTTTATCTCCTAGTCTGTAATTCTCTTTTTACTCTTTTGGTAAAGTCTTTTAATGGACATACAAGATTAATATTTAGGAGATCCCAGTTCTTTATTTTGTCTTCTGCAGTTTGTTTGTTTTTTTTTTTTAGTTTTGATTCATGTTGTGTGTTTGACAAGTATTAGGCCCCCTAAGATTTTCCTCATTTTTTGTTAGATGATCTTCATAGTTTTAGATTTTATGTTCATGTCTTTGATCCAACTTGAGGTCACTTTTATATATGGTAAGAAATATGAATCATGTTTCATTTTTTGACAAATGAATATCCAGTTTTGCCAGGAAAATTTGTTTAAGAGACTGTCTCTTCCCCATTTAATGGGTTTCAGTACTTTTTCAAAGATTATCTCACCATAGGTGGATGGATTTACTTCTGAGATCTCAATTCAGTTCCATTTGTCTATGTGTTTGTTATTGTACCAATACTAGGCTGTGTTGAGTACTGTGGACAGATAGTAGATTTTGAGATCAAAATGTGTGGGGCCTTCTATTTTGTTTTTCTTCTTTAGTAGTGGTCTGCTTACCAGGGGTCCCCTTCCTTTACAGGTAAAGTTATTATTAGTTTTTCCATCTCTTTAAAGAAGGATGATTAAATTTGAATTGGTATTGCATTATATCTGTAGATCCTGTGGGATAGTATTAACATTTCTCTAGCATTAAACCTTTCTATCCTTGAGCCTGACATATTCTTCTATTTACGTAGGTCTCTTTTGGTTTCATGTAGTAGTGTTTTGTAGTTTTCTTTACCTAAGTCTTCTATCTTTAGTTACATTTATTCCTATGTAGTTCATCTGTTTGATTGCTATTGCAAATGACACTGTTTTCTTGATTTCCTTTATATATGTTGTTGTTAGGTGCCATTGATTCATCACCAACTCATAGGGACCATATGTACAACCAAACAAAACACTGCCTGGTCCTGTGCCAGCTTCACAATACTTGCCATACCTGAGCCCATCATTACAATCCCTGTGTCAATCAATCATGTTGAGGGGTTTCCCTTTTTGCATTGACCTCCACTTTACCAAGCATGATATCCTTCTCCAGAGAATGGTCCCTCTGACAACATGACCAAAGTAGATGAGACAAAGTCTGGACATTCTTGCTTCCAAGGAACATTCTGGCTGCACTTCTTCCTGGACAGATTTGTTAGTTCTTCTGGTAGTCCATAGTAATTTCAGTAGTCTCTACCAACACAACTCAAAAGCATCAAATATTCTTCAGTCTTCCTTATTCATGCATATGAGATGATTGAAAATACCATGGCTTTAGTCAGGAGCACCTTAGGCTTCAAGAAGACATCTTTGCTCTTCAGCACTTGAAAGGGGTCTTTTGCAGGAGATTTGCCCAATGCAATCCATTGTCTGATGTCTTGACTGCTGCTTCCATTGGTGTTGATTGTGAGACCAAGTAATATGAAATATTTCACTTCAATCTTTTCTCCATTTATCGTGATGTTGCTTATTGGTCCAGTTGTGAGGGCTTTTGTTTTCTTTATATTGGGGTGTAACCCATACTGCAGACTGTAGTCTTTAGTCTTCATCAGTAAGTGCTTCAACTTATCTTCACTTTCACCAAGCAAAATTGTGTTGTCTTCATATTGCAGATTGTTAATGAGTCTTCCTCCAATCATGAAGCCACATTCTTCTTCATATAGCCCAGCTTCTCGGGTTATTTGTTCAGCATATAGACTGAATAAGTATGGTGAAAGGATAGAACCATGACACACTCCATTCCTGATTTTAAACCATGCAGTATTCCCTTGTTCTGTTCAAACTAAAGCCTCCTATGTACAGATTCTTTGTGAGTACAATTAAGTGGGTTTTTTTTTTTTTTTTTAATAATTTATTTGTTTTTATTTGGGTGAAGATTTACAGAGCAAATTCACTTTCCATACAGCAGTTCACATATACTTTGTCATGTCATTGACCTCAGTTTACCACAATGCAAC
>NW_006921725.1:3513956-3514720 GCF_000298275.1 Orycteropus afer afer | reverse complement strand
GATAATTTCCACATTCTGTGGGATCACCTTTCTTAGAAATGTGTATAGATATGGATCTTTTCTAGTCAGTTGGTCAAGTAGCTGTCTTCCAAATCTCTTGGTATAGCCAAGTGAGTGCCTCCAACATGGCATCCATTTCTTGAAACATCTCAATGGGTATTCTGTCAATTCCTGGAGGCTTATCTTTCACCACCTCCTTCAGTGCAGCTTCAACTTCTTCCTTCAATACCATTGGTTTTTGATCATATGCCACTTCCTGAAATGGATGAACATCGACCAATTTTTTTTGGAACAGTAACTGTGTATTCCTTCCACCTTCTTTTGATGTTTCCTGTGTCATTCAATATATCGCCCATAGAATCTTTCAATATTGCTACTTGAAGCTTCATTTTTTTTCTTCAGTTCTTTCAGCTTGAAAAGTGCTGAGTTTGTTCTTCTATTTTGGATTTCTAACTCCAGATCTTTGCACATATGATTATAATAATTGACTTTATCTTCTCGAGCTGCTCTTTGAAATCTTCTGTTCAGCTCTTTTATCTTCTCATTACTTGCATTTGCTTTAGCTACTTTTCATTCAATGACATGTTTCAGAGTCTCTTCTGACATCCATTTTTGTCTTTTCTTCTTTTTTTAGTGACCTTTTACTTTCTTCATGCATGATATTCTTGATGTCATTCTATAATTTCTCTGGTTTAAGGTTATTTGTGCTCAATGAATCAAACCTATTCTTTAGATAGTCTCTAAATTCCTTAATCTATATATAC
>NW_006921725.1:3511142-3513394 GCF_000298275.1 Orycteropus afer afer | reverse complement strand
TGTTCTATAATTTCCTTTTTTCAGTGGTGTCTTTGCTTGATCTTGCTATCAGGTTATCCTTGCTTCATAGAATGAGTTTGGACATATTCCACTGTTTCCTATATTGTGGAATAGTTTGACTAGACTTGGTGTCAGTTCTTCCCTGAAGGTGTGTTACAATTCAGCCAGAAATTTTTTGTCGTTAATTAGAGGTGGTTTTTTTTTTTTTCTTTCTTTTTTAAATGATCTGTTCAATTTCTTCTATTTCATGAGTCTTCAAATTTTCTACTTCAGTTTGTGTTAGTATGGGTATATAGTGTATTTCTAGAAATTTGTCTATTTCTTCTAGATTTCCAAATTTGCTGGAGTATAGTCCTTCATAGTACTCTGCTATTTTTCTTTTTATTTCAGTTAGTTCTCTTGAAATATCACTTATTTCATTTCTCATTTGTAGTATTTCCATCTTCTTTCCTTTATTAAATTTAACAGTGGTTTGTCAATTTTATCAGTCCTTTCAAAGAATTAATTTCTGTCTTCCTGATCCTTACTATTGTTTTTCTATTTCTTTTGTTTCAGCCCTAATCTATGTTATTTCCTTTCTTCTAGTGACTATAGGTTTTTTTCTTTTTTTCCCCCCTAACTGTTGGAAGTAGGTTAAGATATTCATTTTTTTTTTCTTTTTCTGATATGTGCCTTTATTGCTCTATTGTTCTCTGAGCAAGGAAATAATTATACACAACAAAAGTATATAACCATGTTACCTTTTAGATGGATAGTAGATTGTTTTAAAATGGATTATGTCATTCTAAGGAGCCCTGCTAGTGCTGTGGTTATAGTGCCTAGTTACAAACTGAAAGTTTGGTAAAAGTCTCACTTGGTCATAATATGGTCAAACTCATCAGCTTCTTCACAGGAGAAAGATGTGGCAGTCTGCTTCCATAAACATTCATAACCTTCAAAATCTTATCAGCCAGTTCTACCTTGTCCTATAGGGTCACTATGAGTTGGAATCAACCTCATAGCAATATGTTGTCATTCCAAATTGCTAATGGGAATGATTCAAATAAGAGCTTTCTGGTGTCATGAAATCAGAATGAGAACAGAATGCAACCACATAATTGCACCAGCAAAGAAAGATCATTGGTCAGATCAAATGTAAAAATTTGTTCCTGCATATAAAATAAAAATTTCAAAGTATTTGATGATTAGTCATGATAATTAATCTTTCCTCTGTTTGCATATTGTCTTTTATCTATTAATTTTAAATAAATTAAGTATATAGAGTTCCCTCATTTTCTTACTATGTTCTTGAAGTACAAGAAACTGTCACCAGAACTGTTATATGGAAATTTATTTTTCAGTTCAATTACCAAGCAATGAGCTAAATATTACATGTTATATCAAAGGCATGAAAAAAATGCACCAGATATTATTAATGCAATCTACTAAGAGATCGTATCAACTATGTGTGAGTCAACAGTTGATTGTGACAATTGAAATTGTCCAATAAACTCATATGGCCCCTGCCATTTAGCAGACAGATTCAATGAACATATTAAAGTATTGCTATGCGATTATTCTCCACAGTTGGTAGACATAAACTATGTATTGTGTATGGAAATGACTTGAATAAAAATGCCAATAGCCTCTTCCAGAATAGTTTCACACAGAAAATGTACTTTATAAAACAAAACAGATGTTGCCCACAGGCCTGTCACATATTTCTCTTTCCTTCTTGGATTCATTAGCAGGATTTCACAATGGTATCTCCTGCCTATTTTTCAAACTTTTCTGAAATAGTTAACATTTCCAATTGTGTTTGTAGAAAAAATTTTAAGGGAAGTCTACGGATGCTTCACAATTCCGATTCTGTCTTTTCTTAATTCTGTGGTCATAGTCAGGTCATTACACATTTTGAGTTCTTGTTTTCTTCTCAAATAGTAATGCTAATAACACATACAATACTTATTTTATGAGAAAAGTAAAAAAAGATAAGTATTTTGCAAATTGAAAAGACTAGGGAAGGAATTGATCTTATATTTGGCAATGTGATTTTGTTGATAGTGCATAGACTTTGGAGTCAGGCAAACCTAACTGAGAATGCCATCCTTTATTTATTAGTACTATTATGACAACACACTTAATTTCTCAAAGCCTCACTTTCTTCATCTGTAAAATGGAAAGAGTAATAACTACCTCAATGTGTTATCCTGGAGGTTAAGCAAAGTGTAAGACATGTGTGTATATATAGTAGTAGTAGTAGTAGTAGTAGT
>NW_006921725.1:3495307-3508582 GCF_000298275.1 Orycteropus afer afer | reverse complement strand
TTTGAGAAATGATGAGCATGTTCTTCCTTTATGGTTCTCTAACTCCAGGTCATAAACAACCTGTGTTCTGTTGTACATAGGGTCACTAGGAGTTGGAGAAAACTCCACGGCACCTACAACAACAGGTCAGTAATCTATGAATATTTCGAACCCAATTTGTTGGTATTTTCTCCTTTCTTTCTAATTGTGATTATTTTATTTTTTTTTTTTTAGTTACAATTAGCTATTGATGAGATTTCATGTTTTCTTTTAGAACAGGAAAAATCTCCATATTATTACTTGGATATGATTAGAAAATAGTAGCTTTAAAAGTCTTTAAAAGTGTTTCTAAAATATACATAAAAAAAACCAAACTCACTGCCGTCGAGTTGAATATGATCTTCCTTAGGTTTCCCAGGCCATATCACTACAGAAGTAGATTGCCCAATCTTCCTTCCAAGAAGTGGCTGCTGGGTTTGAACCACTATAGTATCTACAATTTGTACCTGGGTTTTTAATGGGGTTATTGTTAAGAAATGATAAAAATTTAAACAAATTTATATTTTAATTTCTGGACTTTACTTTTCCATTAAATTGTTTAACTAACCTATAGAAATCAATTATAATTAGAGCAATTTAAAACCTATTTGACAGCTGAGTTAAATTTATTGATTTCTCCTTTCCAATGTATGGTATGTTTTATGTCTTGCTGCTTCAGAATTTAAACATATTTATTGAGTTCATGTTGTATGTTAAGAAGCAAAGATAACATGATAAGAAAATTGACAATTTGACTTATCCTTTGCCATATTAGAGCTTACAGTCTAGTGATAAAGGCAGACATAAATCATATTAAACAAACAAAAAAAAGATTACAGATGGTGCTAGGCTTAAAGGAGCTCTTAAAATAATGAACAATAAAATATAACATAATGACACATTAGAGAAAAGTCCTAAAAAAATTTGTGCTGAATGCTAGATGATAAATAGGAATTTAGGAAAATTATATTTTAAGTAAGACTTCCAATTCTGAGTATGATGGACTAATGTTTGTAAAACAAACCCTAATGCCAAGAAAAACTAGAGAAACCAGATTAAATATTAAAACAAACAAGCAAACAAATACAACAATAACAAAAATCTTTGTCTTAGGCTGGATTCTGTAGAAAAGCAAAACCAGTGAAGCTTATATAAGTAAATATGTATATATAGAGAAAATTATTTCAGGGAAATTGTTTATATAGCTGTGGAGGGTAACAAATCTTTAATCCATGGATTAGGTGTCAGGCTGACTTACACCATTGCAGCCACTGATGAATGCACAATCAGTAGGTCAGATAACAAGGTGCTGGCTCATATACCATAAACTGCAAGTCAGAGGATGACAAATCTGATGCAGGTAGGAAAAACATGAGCTCTACTAGAATATCCATATATATTTGATGAAGGCCTCACCTCCTAGGAAACTGATTGGCTTTCAGCTGATTGGCATTTCAAATAATGAGTTGTTTGTATCAGATCAGAAAATAGAGGCTATTTACATTATATTTCATTATGGAAGAACAATCATTACAACATCTGCCAAACCACTGATAGCCATAGACTAACCACATTGACATGTAACATTAACTTTGACAGTGCAATCCCTTTTGGTGGTTCTCTGTTTACAGTCTTGTAAGATTATTTTACTTTGGATACTTCTATAACTGGTTTGATTTCTGTGTTATGTCATCATGTGTGTTAATCATCAGTTGTTTGCTGTTGTTGGTTCTCCATCCCAAGGACTCCCTTAAGCATCTTTTGTAAAGTTGGTCCGGTTTTAACAAATTTCCTTAATTTCTGCTTACCTGGAAATCTCCTAATTTCACGCTCTTAATTGATAGACAGTTTTGCTGGGTATATAATTCTTGGTTGGAATTTTTTTCTCTTTTAGGATTTTATAGGTATCATACCATTTCCTTCTAGCCTGTGTGGTTTCTGCCAAGAAATCAGAGCTTAGTCTTATTGGTTGTCCTTTGTAGGTAATTTTTCGTTTTCAGGATACTTTCTTTGTCTTTGGTTTTGGTGAGTTTGATGATAATATGCCTCGGTGTATTTCTTTTGGGGTCTATCCAGTTTGGGATTTGCTGAATTTCTTAAATGGATGTATTCTCATCTTTCATCATGTCAGGGAAATCCTGTTCCAACAAATCTTCAACAATTTTCTCTGTGGTTTTATCTGTCTCTTCCTGTTCTGGAATTCTGAATACATGTAGATTAATCCTCTTGACAGTATGACATATGAATCTTAGAGTTTCTTCATTATGTTTTGATCTTTTGTCTGATTGATCCTTTAACAAAGTAGGAATGAGGTATTTGTCTTCAATCTCATAAATTCTATATTCCATTGGTTCAATTCTGCTCCTTTGCTCAATGTGTCATCTACTTCTGAAATATTAGTATTAATCTTCTGGATTTCTGTTTGTTGTTTTTGTATTGTTTCTATTTTTTTTTTTATTTTGTCGATTTGTTCTTGTATTGTTTTCCTAAATTGTTCTAGAGTTTTGTCTGCCTTTTCCCTTAATTTTTTCAGTGTTTTCCTTGATCTTGTCAGTGTTTACCTTAATCTTTTGCTTAATCCATTTAATGCATTCAAATATAATTATTTTGAATTCCTTATCAGGGATTTCCAGCACTGCTTCTTCCTCAGGGATGTTTTCTGGGTTTGTATCCTGCTCTTTTGTTTCTACTATTTTATCTTGCTTCTTTGTGTGGAGTGTGATGGCCTGTTGTCTCCAAGGCATTGTAGGGTTATACTTATGTTTAATTTGGGGTTGTATGTTGGTGTGGTTCACACAAGATTTTTTCTTCCTTTATTTTGATTTGCTGTATCTATGTGAACAGTGTACTGTGCTCCTCTTTTGCTAGTTGTTAGCATTTAGACACTCCCCGCCTGTCTTCTGGTGGTTTTGGTAGAGAATGAGGCTGTGTGTAATGAACTCTGTTAGCTGTTCATAAAGACCAGTTGCAAATGAGTTGATCTGGTATTGGCTATTGTCTATAATTGGTCAGTTGGATGGCTCTCACAGTGGATGTGGCTGCAGGAGGTGCAGGTATGGTTGTGTTGTGTGGGAACAGTTGCTGTTTCCAACTCATTTAGACAAAAAACATCAAAAAACAGGGACAATTGCAAAAAAAAAAAAAAAAAGAAAGGAAGAAATGCAATATATAAGAAGAAAAATTTTCAAATATGTTTAAAAGGATAAAAGAAAGATAAAAGTACTTGAGGCACTTCATGTAGCTCTTTGATATGCATTTCTTCCTAAATCAACTCATTTCATCAAGACCAAGGTTATGATTGGTTTTCATGCAGGTAAGGCAGGGTTTGTAATTAAAGTTCACCAGTGACTCACCATGTTGCCCCAGGGGGGGAAATAAAAAGAATGGTAATCCTTCCCTAAGGTTGTAATAAAGTAGTCAGAACACAAATTCCTTCTTGCTGGGACAGTTACCAAAGATTACTTACTAGAGCTTGAGCTTGGTTAATGATATAAACATAGATAGATAGATATAGATTTTTTTTTTCTCTCCAAATATTACCAAACTTTTAGCAATATCAGGTCCCACTCTCAGGATCCTTTGAATCATAAACAAACAGGGACAATTACAAAAGAAAAAAAAAAAAATCCAATAAATGAGAAGAAAAATTTTCAAAACATATTTTAAAGGATAAAAGAAAGATTATGTGATAAAGACAAAAAATGAAAAAGTCACAATATCTGGGGAGGCTGGAATGAGAGAAAAGAGAGTCAAAGAATAGGGAAAACAGCAAAAAGAAAAACAAAGGATGGGAAAAACCAAAAGACAGAAAAAAGAAGGGAATTAGGAAAAGGGAAGAGAAAGAAAGGGAAGGGGGGGAAAGAAACAGGGTCAGGAAAAGAGAGGCAGAGAAGGAAGAAAGGAGGAAGACAATTTAAAAATAAACAAACAAAAACAAAACTGTGGGGGGCAGGGCATGGCACCCAGGCTATGTCAGTGCACAAACACAGACTCATGTGTAATTCCTGCAGGTCAAGGAGGTAAGTGGAACCGGGGGTATGGTCACACCCTTGTTCACCAAGATGGTACGGGACACAAGAGTAACAAGGGGAATATTTCACCACTCCAGTTGTCAGTCTCCAGTGTGGTTCCCCGTGCTGTCCTCAGCAGGTGGAGCCCTCTTCCAAGTCACAGTCCAAGCAAGAATGCCACCCACATACACTCAAAACAGCTTCTTGCAAACATCCAAAATGGCTGCACCCTCAGAACAGCTGCCATCAGTCCACAGGTCTGCTTGTCCCACTCCTCGCTGTTCTCCCTTCTAATCATCAGGCACCAATACAGACCTTGCTCATGCAGCCTTGGTGAGCAGAGCAGATTCTTAGGTTGTTATCAGAAAACACTCAAAATGGTTGTGCCCTCTGGACAACTTGCAGTCCCCAGCTCTGTTGTGTCCTCACTGTTTCATTCAGGTTCTTCTACTAGTTGGTAATCAATCCACTTCCCTATCCTTACCTTCAAAGTTCACGGTTCCAGGATCATCTTCTGTATCTATTCTCATTGCTTTGTTGAAGAGGGTCTGTGTAGCTTCTCTGGCTATTCTATCATCTTGCCAGAACTCCCTATATTGTCTTTTAGGTAAGATGTCTCTTACTGTTATTTGCCATCGATTCTGAGTCATGGTCACCCCATATGTGCAGAGTAGAACTGCTATGATTTCCAATGGCTGTGACCTTTTCGAAGCACCCAGGCCTATCTTCTGAAAATCCTCTGGGTTCATTCCAGTGTTCCAGCCTTTTGGCTGCTAGTAGAATGTGTAACCACTGGTGTCACCCAGGGACCTGACTTTCATTTGTAATTTTTTTTTTTTCACTTTACATAAGATATTATATCCATATATTGAAAGATTTAATTCAAGTTTCATAAATGGACAACTAATATGAATTCCTTGTATATGCAAGATATTTTTTATAAATTAGCACAAACATCTCTGCTAATAAGCAGTAGGGCCAAAATCAACCAAATCTGCCCAATTCTGATGGCCATATAGTTCTTACTGTGTTGCCTTCAAGGCATTCATTTTTAATTTTGAAACTTGCCCATGCCAAAAGTAAAATTATTCATCTATAGGCCACAGGAAAAGTGTATCTCATTCTAGAATAGATTATAGTTCTCAATAGTCAATATTTAAATAGATACAGAAAGAGACCCGACTACTTTAGTTAATGCTAGGAGCTCTGGTAGCATAGTGCCTAAGGCACTTGACTGCTAACCAGAAGGCTGGTGGTTCAAACCCAGCAGCCACTTCTCGGAAGGAAGATTGAGCAATCTACTTCTGTAGTGATACTGCCTCAGAGGAAGGGGTTGCTATGAGTTGGGTCTGACTCAATGTCACATAACAAGAACAACAACAACAACAACTTTAGCTAATGGTATTCTAAATGATGATAGATATATAGTGTTTAGGGAAAACAGTAAAAATCTCCTGAATATCATCCTGTTAGGTATGTGAACTTGCCAACAAGTCAAGGAGTGCATCATCATTTTTCCTAAGCATATAGAAATTGTATGCTAATCTAGGACTTTTTACAGTCAGATATATGCATATCAGCATAAAAGAGAATGAATAACATAGACATTCCCTGCTTGAGGCACTTCATGTAGCTCTTTGATATGCATTTCTTCCTAAATCAACTCATTTCATCAAGACCAAGGTTATGATTGCTTTCATGAAGGTAAGGCAGAGTTTGTAATTAAATTTCAGCAGTGTCTGACCATGTTGCCCCAGGGGGAAGAATAAATAAGGTGGTAATCCTTCCCTAAGGGTGTAATAAAGTAGTCAGAACACTAATTCCTTCTTGCTAGGACAGTTACAAAAGGTTCCTTATTAGAGCTTGAGCTTGGTTAATGATATAAACATATATGTGTGTGTGTATGTGTGTGTGTGTGTGTGTGTGTATATATATATATATATATATATAAACTCTGAACATCACCAATCTTTTAGCAACACTAGGTCCTGCTGTCAGGATCCTTGAATCACTGAAGTTTCTGACGTTAAGGCACAGATCTGTAGGTAGGGCAAGTGGTGATAAGTGACTCTTGTGAATAATACTCATTTAAAAGAGAGAAACAGGGAATTCACATCTTTTTAGATCATACTCTGTATCCAGTTCTGTGGGCCTTCTACCGCAATGTGATTAAAAAATAATAAAAAAAACAGTTGTCTGGCCTACAACTGATGACATTCCTAAATTTGTTACATTCTCACAGGAAGTTTAATGGCATAGCAAATTTGTATGGCAGCATTTTCAGGTGGATCTCAAATCAGGATATGACTCAAAAATGGAAGTGTAAGAGTGAGAGCTACAGGACCCAGCACAAAGACAAGAGCCAGTCATCACATCCCAAGTGATAGCACCATCATCACAGGCAGAAACCATGCAGGGAAAAGCCCATACAAACAGGTTGTATGAAGCGTGCTTTAAATATTGCCATTTGCAGAAACTGGGGACAACCTGAATACAGTGATCAATCTCTGTCACAAGACGAATATTTATAAAAATGTGAGAAAAGTTAGGAAAATACTTCAGAATTAGACCTTTTGCTCAGCTGACTAAAGATTCTCATTTAATCCTTGTACTGTTGTTCTTAGCTGTCAGTTGGCTCTGACTATAGCGACCCTATGTACAACAGAATGAAACAATGCCAAATCTTGAGCCATCCTCACAATGTTTGCTATGCTTGAGCCCATGATCATAGCCACTGTGCCAAACCACCTCTTCAAGGCTCTTCCCCTTCTCTGCTGACTTTCTCTTTTACCAAGCATGACATTCTTCTCTAGGGACTAGTCCTTTCTGATAACTTCACCAAAGTACATGAGACAAAGTATAGCCATAACCACTTCTAAGGAGCATTCCAACTGTACTTCTTTCAAGACAAATTTTTTTGTTCTTCTGGCAGTCATGGCATTTTCCTTGTTCTTCACCAGCACTGCAATTCAAATTCACAAGTATTTCTTTGATTTTCCTTATTCATTGTCCAGCTCATACATGCATATGAGGAGATTGAAAATACCATGGCTTGGGGTAAGCACACCTTAGTCTTCAAAGTGGTGTCTTTGTTTCTGAATACTTCAAAGAGCTCTTTTGCAGAGGATTTGCCCATTGCAGTACAACCTCCTATTTCTTGACTGCTGCTTCCATGGGTGTTGATTGCGGATCCAAGTAAAATGAAAACTTTGGCAAATTCCACCTTTTCTCTATTAATTGTAATGTTGCTTATTGGTATAATTGTGAGGGTTTCTGTTTTATTTATGTTAAGCTATAATCCATACTCAAGTTGGCAGTTTTTGATCTTCATCAGTGAGTGCTTCAAGTTCTCTTCACTTTCAACAAACAAAAATGTCACCTTCTTCATATAGTCCAATTTCTTGGATTATTTGCTCAGCATACAGATTGAATAAGTATGATGAAAAAATCTAACCCAGACGCATATCTTTCCTGATTTAAAACCACATAGTATCCCCATAACTCTGTTCAAATGACTGTTTCTTGATCTGTTTACAGGTTCTTCATGAGCACAGATAAATGTTCTGGAATTCCCATTCTTTGCTATGTTTTCCATGCTTTGTTATGATCCACACAGTGGATCATAACAAATTATGCTGTTGCATAGTCAATAAAACACAGGTAAACTTTTTCTGGCGTTCTTTGGTTTCAACCAAAATCCATCCAACATCATTTTGAAAACCCTCTTGCCATACCCTCATCTCATTACAGCTTGAATTTCTTGTAGTTCCCTATTGATGTATGATTGCATCCATTTTTTAATTAACTTAAGCAAAATTTTACTTGCATATGATATTAATGATGCTGTTTGATAGCTTCTGCATTATTTTGGATCACTTTTCTTTGGAATGGGCACAGCTATGGATCTCTTCTAGTCTCTTCTAGCCTTCAGGTAGAAGTTTTTCACATTTCTTGCCATGAATGAATGAGTGCCTCCAGTGTTGCATCCATTTGCTGAATCATCTCAATGGGTATTCCATTGTTTTGGTTACCTAGTGATACTCTAACAGGAATATACCACAAATGGGATAGCTTTAACAAACAAGAGTGTATTCTCTTACAATTTTGAAGTGTTTAAGTCTGAGTTCAAAGTGCTAGAGTCTAGGGACGGGGGGTGAAAGCCCCTCAACCTTGGGTTTCAGGTCTGCCTCCTGCTCCTGGCCCACTTAAGCTAGAGGCTTTTCTTCACTCAGGCAGCTGCTGGCTGCTGAGGCTGACAAGCCGAAGTTTGACAAGTAAAAATGCATAGTTCTAATGTTACCAAACAAGATGGCAGACCACTAATTCAAGTCCAGAAGAAGTTCTAAGATCAGCAGGGCATGGTAGGCTGTTGAACAATGACTTGGCTACACACAGGGTTCAAGCATACCAAAAGGCTAGAGACCAAAGTTTCTCTTTAGACACTGGAACAAGACCACATCCCTAAAGCAGCTACTCAGCTGCTCAAATAGATTCCACCATGGAGTTAATTAGCAATCTCACCATGGAGAATAACTATACTCAGCTGCCTAGCAACTCAACCAGGACCAGCTAAGTTGGCACACAATCTTAACTACAACATCCATCAATTCCTGGGTCCTCATTTTTTTTTTTTTTTTTTTACCAATTTCCTCATTGCAGCTTGGACTTCTTTCAATTCCATCCATTCTTGATCATATGCTACCTCCTGAAATGGATAAACTTGACTAATTCTTTTGGTACAGTGAGTCTGTGCATTCCTTCCATCTTCTTTTGATGCTTCTTGCATCATTCAATATTTTGTCTATAGAAGATTTCAATACTGAAACTCGAGGCTTGAATTATTTTTTTTTTCTTCTTCAGTTTTCCAGCTTGAGAAATGCCAAGCATGTTCTTCCCTTTGGTTTTCTAAATCCAGGTCTTTTCATATTTCATTATAATAATTGACTTTATCTTCTCAAGCTGCTCTTTGAAATCATCTGTTCAGCTCTTTTATCTTGTCATTTCTTCCATTTTTTTTAGCTACTCCCCAATCAAGAGCAAATTTCAGAGTCTCTTATGACATCTATTTTTCTCTTTTCTTCCTTTCCTGACATTTTAATGACCTTTTGCTTTCTTCATGTATGATGTCCTTGATGTCATCGCACAACTCGTGTGGTCGTCAGTCATTGCATCAAATCTATTCTTCAGACGGTCTTTAAATTCAGAGAATATAATAAAGGTCACACTTTGGCTTTCATGGACTTGTTTTAATTTTCTTCAGCTTCTACTTGGACTTGGATATGTGCAATTGATGGTTTGTTCCACAGACTGCCCCTGGCCTTATTCTGACTGATGATATTGAGCTTCTCCATCTTCTCTATACAGAAATGAAGTCAATTTGATTCCTGTTGATTCCGTCTGTTATGGTGCCCTTGTATAGCTGCAGTTTATGTCATTGAAAAGAAAGTATTTGCAATGAGTAAGTAGTTGGTCTTGCAAAATTCTATCATTTGATCTCTGGCATCATTTCTTCCATAAAGGCCATTTTCTAACTTCTGATGGTTGTTTGTTTTTCCATCTTTCACATCCCAATCCCCAGTAATTATCAATATATCTTGATTGCATGTTTGGTCATTTTGAGACTGCAGAAGTTCATAAAAATCTTCAATCTCTTCATCTTTGGCTTTAGCAGTTGGTAAGTATATTTGAATAATGGTAGTATTAATTGGCCTTCCTTGTAGCATTGTGGGCATTATCCTATCACTGACAGCATTGCACATCAGGGTAGATCTTAAAATGTTATTTCATTACCAGTATAGTAAACCATATGATTATCTGATTTAAAATGTCCAATACCAGTCCATTTCAGCTCACAATTGCCTAGGTTATTTATATTTATGTGTTCCACTTCATTTTTTGACAACTTCTAATTTCCCTACATTCACATTTCACACATTCCATGTTCTGATAATTAATCAATGTTTGTAGCAGTTTCTTCTCAATTTGACTTGTGGGTATCAGCATATAAAGGTCCTGAAAGCTTTACTCCATCCACATCATTAAGAGAAAACCTAATTGGAGGAGACAGCTCTTCCCCAATCATATTTTGAGTTCCTTCAAA
Organism: Orycteropus afer afer; assembly: GCF_000298275.1. Lineage (NCBI taxonomy): Eukaryota > Metazoa > Chordata > Mammalia > Tubulidentata > Orycteropodidae > Orycteropus > Orycteropus afer. Next base: position 3,498,454 of record NW_006921725.1, on the reverse strand, counting down.
TATGAGGAGCTCATCTTCCAGCACTATATCAGAAAATGTTTCAAAAATATTCATATCATTTTCCAGTAATACACCGGACAGTGCTTACCTGCTATTCATAAGTTTTCAGAGGCCAATTTTTTTCAGAAGTGGATTGCCCCATCCTTCTTCCTAGTCTGTCTTAGTCTGGAAGCTCTACAGAAACCCTGTCCACCATGGGTGACCCTGCTGGTATTTGAAGTACCAGTGACACAGCTTCCAGCCTCACAACAGCATGCAAGCCAGCAAGGTACAACAAACTGAGAAATGAGTGGTGGAGTCCTTATACAAATATGAAAAACTAGGGATTAATATCAAATTCCCATTTTGTTACTTCACTTATATTTTACTACACATATAAATGCTTCAGTTACTTGTATTGTGAAATGCTTATTATTTGCATTATAGTATATGGATTCAATCATAGAGCAGAAAATAATGCCTACATTAAAATATTTTAAGGAATAGAAAGTTTCTATCTATTTATAAATGACAGTACCTCCACTGATTAGATAGCCAATTTGTTTATTTCTAAAATTCTCTAGTGCACTAAATGGGTTAAATAATGTAAATAGAAGCCTGCAGGTATATTTTTTGAAATGTATATTTTGTTTGCATTGCAGTACTCCATGTTACACCACAGACTAATTCTGAGTCCAGAGAAGATAGAGTCCAGATTTACATGTGAAATATGTATATAGAAAACCTAATGAACAAAAACAAATTCTGCAAGCATTGCTCTGTATAGACAAGCCAACTCAATTGCCTTAAGGTCGATATTGACTGAAGGCTGCCCCATGCATTACAGGAGTACTATGCTTCATAAGGTTTTCAAGGTTGTTATTTTTCAGAAGCAGATCTCCAGGTCTTTCTTCTGGAGTGTCTTTAATTGGGTTCAAATGGCCAACCTTTGATTAGTAAAAGATTTTCGAGTGAAAATTAGAGCTCAGTAAATATGGAACTATTAAAAAAACTCCACATCTTTAAATTTCCTATTTTTTCTATTTAAATCTGGCATTTACTAATTAAAAATCATATATTACTTACATTCTCATCAGTGTGAGTAGTCTATAACACTAGAAAATAGGCTATGAATAGGTATGTCTACTAATCCATCACCATCTATCAATTGCTAAGCAAGAAATGAAGAAATATTTGCCCTTTTCCCTTGGTAATTTATAATGAGCATGAAAGAATTGTGGAATACCTTATTTTAAGAATTTAAAAATTAAAATAAGCACATAGATTGTATAGAATTCTTCCAAATTTTAAAGAAAACATGGTCTAATAATTTATGTTAAAACTGTGTAATTTTCTACAATATCATGATATTAATCTTTACATGTTATATTTTTTTCTTTGAAAATAATGAATGTTTTTAATGAAAAGTACTCTCAAATACAATACCTACTAAATATTGTAGAGACTAATAAGCAGTTCCCAATGTAATAATATTTATTATTGAGGCTAAGATACAAAATAATTGTTTCTAAGTTAGTTTAAGCATTAAACATCTTGAAAAAGCTTTTTGTAAAGATGGAAAATATCTATCTGCCATCCACCTAACTATGATATATAATAAAACCCCAAAAAATAAATAAATAAAACCCATCGGCGTTGAAGCACTTACAACTGTTGGTGACCCCCTAGTGTCCTGCTTTGTAGGATTTCTTGAAGCTTTGGTGGCCAGTTCTTAAGGCATTTGACTGGTAAGCAAACAGTTGGTGGTTCAAACCCACCAGCTGCTCTATGGAAGGAAGATAAGACAATCTATTTCCTTAAAGATTTATAGCTTTGGGAACCCAATGGGGTTGCTATGAGGTGGAATTGACTCAATGGCAATGGGTTTGGTTTTCAGATTTTGTAAGGTTACTTGGCTATAATCTTTAGAGAAGCAGTTGCCACACCGTATTATCAAGGTGCCACTGGGTTGATTTGAACTGTCAACCTTTAGGTTTGCAGCTAATGGCAAGCTATTTACACCATTCAGGGACGTTGTTGTTATGTATCGTCCAGTTTGGCCTGACTCATAGCAACCCCTCCTTTGGTTTCCAAGGTAGTATCACTGCAGAAGTAGATTGCCCAACCTTCCTTCCAAGAAGCGGCTGGTGGGTTTGAACCGCCAGCCTTCTGGTCCAGGAACATTATGATATATATAATACGTACATAACAGACTTACATGATTGATTGATTGATTGATTGATTAATTTTAAATGGCAATTTTGTATTAGCGTTACATGATTACTGCCCAGACTTCTATAAAGATAATATTAGAATATGAAAATATGGAAGAATTTATCATTGGCTTTTTTTTCACTTGTGGCTATTTTTTGTTTTCCTAATCTGTTTGGCTCATAAGCAAAATCATATGTCATCAAAGAGCTATTGAGTACTCCTAAGGACATAGCAATAGACTAGGTGTTTGAACATTGAAAAGTAAAAGAATATGCTTAGTTACTGTTGAATTGAAATGCTGAGTGGTCCATTAGGCAGAATGAGTAACTCATCCATCAGCGACATCCTCAGTAAATGATTACTCTGACAGTTCATATGTTGAATATGGGAACACTCATGAGAATGTATGAAGTGGAGGATGACATGCTAACTTTTCTATTTTCTGAAAGTCTTTCCTTCAGTAAGGTCTGTAACTCTGTCTTTCTTTACCTGTCGTGCTACATTTACAGTAGACTATAAGTATTTCTGACCAAACCATTATATCTTTTGAAAAATAACACGAGTACTTTAGTCTGTGACATATGATCATTAAGCTTTACACAACACATGAGTAATCTGGAATTTAAAGTATTTATTAAGAGAAGATGATAAAGGAAATTAATGATGCTCACAATATTTGAAAAATTGTAATTTGTTCACTAATAAATAACTATAAGGAAGAAGCACCAAAATATAGCCATTGTTGTTGTTGTTAGGTGCTGTCAAGTTGTTTCTGATTCATAGCGACCCCATGCACAGCAGAACAAAACACCACCTGATCCAGCACCAGGTCCACGATCCTTGCTATACTTGAGCCCATTGTTACAGCCACTATGTCAATCCATCTCGTTGAAGGCCTTCCTCTCCTTCATCGACCCTCCACCTTAGCAAGCATGACATCCTTCTCCAGGGAAT
>NW_006921725.1:3491748-3492922 GCF_000298275.1 Orycteropus afer afer | reverse complement strand
AAACTGTCATTCTTGGCATAGTAGATCATATGCTTGTCTTATTCAATATGGCTAAAACCAGTCCATTTCAGCTCGCTAATACCTAGGATATCAATCTTTATGTGTTCCATTTCATTTTTGACAACTTCCAGTTTTCCTAGATTCATACTTCGTACATTCCATGTTCTGATTATCAATGCATGTTTGCCACTTTTTCTCTTCAATTTTGAGTGGTGCCATGTCAGCAAATGGAGGCCTCGAAAGCTTTACCTTATCCATATGAGCAAGGCTGATTTTACTCTGATAATGCAGCTCTCCTTATCCTGCTTTGAGAGCTTTCTAAGCTAAGGGACTCATCTTCCTCCTCTGTATTAGACAATGTTTCTGGACTAGTCATAAATATGCACAGTAATGCATCAGACAGTATTTCTCTGCTATTCATAAGGTTTTCCCTGGCCCATTCTTTGAGAAGTGGATGGCCTTCTCCTTCTTCCTAGTCTGTCTCAGTCTGCAAGACGAGCTGATACCTGTGCAACAGGTGTACCCCACTGGGTTTGAAACACCAATGGTACAGCCTCAAGACTCACAGCAACACATCACCACAGTAGGACAAACTGACAGACAAGTTTATCTCCTTTAGTTGTTGGAAACCCCTCCAACCACACTTACCTGGATCCCTGCAGCTAACTCCTCAATCTGTTCCAGTCCCCTTTGCCTTTTCTGTCCTCTCCCTGCCTTCCCACCTCCCTCCTTGTGGGGTCTGCCCTGGGTTCCCTGTCTTTACCTGCATCCCTGCAGCTAACTCTTCAATCTGTTCAGGTCCCCTTTGCCTTTTCTGTCCTCTCCTTGCTTCCCACCTCGCTGCCTGTTCTTAGGTCCCTGGAATCCAAATGAGAATGCTGTCACTTTAAAATCCAAAAAGGTTGCCAATTGTAGACATTAAAAATGGTTGTGCCCTCAGCCACTTTAAATATCCAAAATGGCCACTGCTTTTAAACATTCAAAATGGCTGTGCCCTCCGTCACTTTAAATACCCAAAATGGCTGCCACACGTAAACAATCAAAATAACTGTGCCTTCCGGACAAACGAGAAGGTCAGTGAAAAAAACAAGAAAACCTGCAATATATGGGGACTGGACAATAAAAAAAAAGGCAGAGAAAGAGAATAATGAAAAAATGGGAAAAATGCAAAGGG
>NW_006921725.1:3490922-3491476 GCF_000298275.1 Orycteropus afer afer | reverse complement strand
TGGGATGGAGATCCTGCAGGCCCAGAAGGTAGGTGAGAGTAGGGAATGGCCGAACCGCTGTTCACCAAGCAGGTGTGGGGTATAAGAGTAACAAGGGGAATGTTGTACCTTTTCAATCATCCAGGTCTGGAGGGTCCTTGGGGCTACTCGGATATCTTCTGGAGGCTAGAAGTCTGAATTCCAGGTGCTGGCTCTCAGGGATGTTTCTCTCTCCACATGTCTTGTAAAACAAGACCGTATGATCCAATTGTGCTTCTAGGTATTTACCCAAAAAGGATGAAAATATGTGTCCACATAAAAACACACTTACAGAAGCTGGCAAGTCCAGAGTTCCTGGATCAAACATCAAGCTGGAGGCTTTTCATGACTCTTGCAGCCGCAGGGGCTAAGGAGATCAAGGCTACCCATTAGGCTACTCAAACTTGTGTAACTCAAATGCGTCTGGATGTTTAGTTACATCAATAAGTGAAATATCGCCTGAAAATACAGTTGTTGTTGTTGTTAAGTGCCGTCGAGTCGTTTCTGACTCATAGCGACCCCATGCACAGCAGAAC
>NW_006921725.1:3486720-3489852 GCF_000298275.1 Orycteropus afer afer | reverse complement strand
AATTTGTCATGATCCACACAATCAAATGCCTTTGCATAGTCAATAAGAAATTCAGTAGTTGGACTTTTTGATGGCTTTTAAGAATTCTAGCTATAAGTTATTTTTGCAGTCTATGGTGCTAACTGTGAATTATGCTAAATGTAGTTTAATTACTACTTCATTTTCAAAAAGTTATTGACATAGGTTCAAAAATACTACTTACCACAATATTGTAGCTAAAACATCAGAAAATTTGAGAATATCAGTGACTGTAAAAAAAACACCGGCAGCAATGAAATCAACAGTGTATGAATAATTTATACTAATAAAATACTATGTAATTCTTAATAAATATAAAAATGAATACTAAAATAAATATTAAAAACAAATGCTCAATATAAAAATATGAGTAAATATTAATTAATACTACATAAATGCTAAAATTAATAATTTATGTTGAGTTCAAAACATTAGTCACAGCAGAAGCTACATCTGACCAACTCAGCAGTAAGGATATCTTTCATAGTCTCCGTGGTGACTTGTGGGATCTTCTTATAATTTTTGCAAATATATTGAAGGTGACTAGGGTGGCTGCATTCCACACCTGGTGACACTGTCCAAAAGGGTTATACCAAAATGATAGTTTATAAAATTTTTAACAGAAATTTTTTATTTTATATAAAAATGTCTAGGAGCTCTGGTAGCATAGTGCCTAAGGCATTTGATTACTAACCAGAAGGCTGGTGGTTCCAAACCCATCAGCCACTCTTTGGAAGGAAGATTGGGCAACCTACTTCTGTACTGATACCTCCTCAGAAACCCAAGGAGGGGTAGTTATGTTTCGGGGCCAACTTGATGGCACATAACAACAGCAACATAAAAGTATCTTAGTTATTTATTACAATGAAAACATTTTTCAGAAGCCCAGTTTACATGTATCAATATACCGACAAGACTAATATTTTATGTTAATTTACATTGTGAACCCTCTAATGTACACTGGTCAGAGCAATCAATATTACCCAACTGCCATGATGTTTTGAATCACTTGGTTTTGTCTGCATGTGCTATAAGAATGTATTGTTGTTTTACAACTTTCAGATGTATGTAAAGTTTATCTTACAATATATAGTCACAGGTAATTGTCTTCTCTATTTAGGAAGACATATAATATATATTATTATTAGGAAGACATATACTATATATATTATAAATAACTCATAGTAATATTTTTTTAAAAAAAGTTCTAACATTGAATGTTTGAAAAATCTAAGTGACAGTTTGAAAAATGGTAACATTTTCTCATCGAAAGATATTTGTGAGGCATATGTATTTTCATCTCTCAACTATGTCCATAATAAAATTCATTAAAGAGTGGCTCTACATTATTATGTTACATTCTATCCAAAATTATGCTTTAAAATAATTTTTCTTTTTTCATTAATTAACTACCCTCAAATACTTAAAATTACTCATTTTTGTTAACATTTCAATATTGTTGCTGTGTTATATAGGTTCCTGTAAGATGTTTTAATTATTTAGAAGGAACAGCAGGGATAGTAAGTTAATACATTTTCAAAATAAAACAGTGAACAGTATCCACAGTATAGAAACTCATCTCTGGTATCCAGAAACTGAGGATGTAGTATTACAATGGGTTATGGGATTCTATAAAATTGTTAATTTCCACTTGAAACTCAAAGTTTCTTTATGTATTCAATCTGGGAAAATAAATACTTGTTAATAATTTGGAGGTAAATTAGTAATCACAAGAAGTAAAGATTAATTTATATTTTAATATGAGCAAATTTTTGTCCCTGATTCCACAATAATACTCAAACAACATCTCTGGTGAGACCTTTTAAGGAAGTGTATGCTGGAAAACTATTGTGGAAATAAAATAAAATATACCTATACAGAGCTGTTTTAGCATCAGCATTATTGATTTTCCTGTTAACTGAGTCCTTCAAGAATTTTGCTTCCAAACTATAAATCAGAGTATAAAAATCATCCAGATTCTTACTAAATGAAAAGAAGATGTGATATGATTTAAAAGATCAAGACAGAGATGTGTAAGCAGTATTCTCATGATTGATCACCCAAAAGTAAACTTTATTATTTAAGAGCTATTGGAATATAAAGATCTGACTTTTTCCCAGCAATGTGGATTAGATTTACATGGTGTAGTAAATATTGACAGCATTATGTTGGTCAGGCACTCTGCCTTCTCTTTTGTGCTGAGAATCCTATAGAAATAAGGATTACACAACACATTTAGGATAGATGCACCCAGGGGTTAAAATGAAGAGGCAAATGACTCTATAACTATAAAGTCATTTTTATGCTGTTCAATATTTTACATAACTGTGGAACTGAGGTACGAGAACTGTTCCAGCACCTTTTACTGCAAAATTCTATATTTCCCATGATTTTTACAAAGATTAAAGTTAAAAGTTTTGATTACTTTCCAACATTCTATAAAGGTTAAGACTAATGTATAAGAATGGCATATACATTTTTTTGGGAATTATAGATAAATTCCAAAACTAAAAAAAAAAATACTTATTAAATGCATACACACTCTAAGGAATGTTATTAGAACAAATTCATGAAGCATATCCAATTCACTAAAGCTCATCAAACAACCCCATTCAAAAAAAAAAAAAAAAAGTTATATAATAGAAAACTCAAATTGGTAAAAGGATACTTGTGAGTGAGTCTTTTCAATAGACCTGGGGATTTGCTACAGGAAGTTAGACTTGTATCTCATTGCTTCTTATGATATTGACTAAGCTGTTGTTGTTAGGTGCCATGGAGTTGTCTCTGACTCAAAGCGACCCTATGCACACCACCACCAGATTCTGTGCTAGATCTGCAGTCCTTGCTATACTTGAGCCCATCATCCACAGCCACTGTGTCAATATATCTTGTTGATGGCCTTCCCCCTTTTCATGGACTCTCCACCTTACCAAGCATGACATCTGTGTTAGGCTGTGTTCTCTAGAAAAGCAAAACCAGTAAAGTTTATGTACACATATAGAGAAAGAGAAATTTATCTTAGGAAAATGACTTACACACTTATAAGCTGGCAAGTCCCAAGTTCTTGGATCAAACATCAAGCGGGAGGCTTTTCTTGACTCTTGCAGCTGCAGG
>NW_006921725.1:3474658-3483009 GCF_000298275.1 Orycteropus afer afer | reverse complement strand
ACTTGTATATCCTTCCCTTCAAGGCTCAGGGGTCCAGGATTATCTTCTGTGTCTGTGTTAATTGGTTTCCCTTTTCTTTGTTGAAGAGGGTCTGTGTAGTCTTTCTGCCTAGTCCGCCATCTTGTCGGAACTCTGGAATTTTCCCTTCTGATAACATACCAAAGTAGGTGAGAAGTCTGGTCACTCTTGATTCCAAGGAGCATTCTGGCCGTACTTCCTCCAGGACAGATTTGTTAGTTCTTTTAGCAGTCCATGGTACTTTCAGCATTCCTCAGCAGCACCACAACTCAAAAGCATCAATTCTTCTTCGATCTTCCTTATTCATTGTCCAGTTCTCACATGTATACAAGGCAATTGAAAATATCATGGCTTGTGTCAGGCTCACCTTAGTCCTCAATGAGACATCTTTGCTTCTCAGCACTTGAAAGAGGTCTTTTTTAGCTGACTTGCCCAGTGCTATATATCATCTGATGTTCCTGACTGCTGCTTTCATTGGCGTCAATTGTAGAACCAAACAATGTGAAATCTTTGACAACTTCAGTCTTTTCTCTATTCGTTGTGATGCTGCTTACAGGTACTGTTGAAGATTTTTGTTTTCTTTATATTAGATATAATCCATACTGGAAACTGTATTCTTCAATCTTCATCACTAAGTGCTTCAAGTCATCCTCACTTTCAGCAAGCAAAGTTTTGTCATCATCTATCACAGGCTGTTAATGATTCTTCCTCTAATCCCGATGCCATGTTCTTCATCATGTAGTCCAGCTTCTCAGATTATTTGCTCAGCATATAGATTGAATAAGTATGGTGAAATGATAAAACCCTAATGCACTCCCTTCTTAATTTTAAACCATGCAGTGTCCCCTTGTTCTGTTCGAATGACTGCCTCCTGATCTATGTATAGGTTTCTCATGAGTATAATTAAGTGTTCTGGAATTCCCATTCTTTTCAATGTTATACACAATTTGTTATGATCCACACAATTAAATGTTTTTGCATAGTGAATAAAACAAGTAAACATCCTTCTGGTATTCTTTACTTTCAGCCAAGATCCATCTGACATCAGTAATGATATCCCTTCTTCCACATCCTCTTCTGAATCCAGTATGCACCTCTGGAAGTTCTCTGTCAAAAATGCTGCAACCATTTTTGAATTATCTTCAGTAAAATTTTACTTGTGTGAAATATTAATGATAGTTTTAGATAATTTCTACATTCTGTGGGATCACCTTTCTTTGGGAAGGGTACAGATATGGATCTCTTCCAGTCAGTTGACCAGGTGGCTGTCTTCCAAATCTCTCAGCATAACCAAGTAAGTGCCTTCTGTGTGGCATCCATTTGTTATAACATCTCAATGGAAATTGTTCTTTACCACTTCCTTCAGTGTGGCTTTGACTTCTTCCTTCAATACAATTGGTAATTGGTCATATGCCACCTCCTGAAATGGATGAAGATCGACCAGTTCTTTTTGGTCCAGTGACTCTGTGTATTCTTTCCATCTCCTTTTGATGCTTACTGCATCATTCAATATTTTGCCCATAGAATCCTTCAATACTGCAACTAGAGGCTTAAATTTTTTCCTCAGTTTTTTTAGCTTGAGAAATGCTGAGCGTATTCTTCCCTTTGGTTTTTCTAACTCCAGGTCTTTGTACATTTCATTATAGTAATTGGCTTTGTCTGCTCAAGCTGCTCTTAGAAATCTTTGGTTCAGCTCTTTGATATTGTCATTTCTTCTATTTGCTTTAGCTACTCTCAACTCAAGGGCAAATTTCAGAGTCTCTTCTGACATCCATTTTGGTCTTATCTTCCTTTCCTATCTTTTTAATGAACTTTCACTTTCTTCTCAGATGATGTTCTTGATGTCATCTCACAATTTTTCTGGTTTCCAGTCATTGGTGTTCCATGCATCAAATCTATTCTTTAGATGGTCTCTAAATCCAAGAAGGTTGTATTCAAAGTCATATTTTGACTCTCAATGGAGTTGTTTTAATTGTCTTCAACTTCATGTTGAATTTGCATATGTACAGTTGATGGTCTGTTCCACAATCAGCTCCTGGTCTTGTTTTGGTTGACACTTGAACTTTTTCATTGCCTCTTCCTACAGATGTAGTCAATCTATTTCCTGTGTACTCCATATGGGGAGATCCACACAGATAGCCACCATTTGTGTTGCTGAAAAAGGTATTTGCAATGAATAAGTTGTTGATCTTGCAAAATTCTATCATGCAATCTCCAATGTTATTTCTGTCACCAAGGCCAAGTTTTCCAACCATTCTTGATTCTTCTTTGTTTCCAACTTTTGCATTCCAGTCACCAGTGATAATTAATACATTGTGATTGCACATTTGGTCAATTTCAGGCTGCAAAAGTTGATTAAAAATTTCAATATCTTCATCTTTGGCTTTGGTAGTTGATGCATATATTTGAATAATAGCAGTATTTACTTTTCTTCCCTGTAGGCATATGGATTGTACTTATGACAGGATTGTACTTCTGGACAGATCTTGAAACATCCTTTGTGATGATGAATGCCACGCCATTCCTCTTTAAACTGTCATTCCTGGCATAGTAGATCATACGGTTGCTGATTCAAAATGACCAAAACCCATTCATTTCAGCCCACTAATGCCTAGGATATCAATCTTTATGTGTTCCTTTTCATTTTTGGTAACTTCCAATTTTCCTAGATTCATAATTAATATTTTCAATGTTCTCATTATTAATGGATGTTTATAGCTGTCTCTCCTCAATTGAGTCATGCCACATTAGCAAATCAAGGTCTTAAAAGATTTACTTTATCCATATTAGTAATGTTGGTTCTATTCTGATGACACAGCTCTTTCCCAGTTGTATTTTGAGAGCCTTCCGACCTAAAGGGCTCCTCCTCCTGCACTGTATTGGACAATATTTCCAGCTATTCATAAAGTTGCCCAATAATGTATCAGACAGTGTTTCTCTGCTATTCATAAGGTTCTCCCTGGCCAACTCTTTGAGAAGTAGACAGTCTCTTCCTTCTTCCTAGTCTGTCTCAGTCTGTAAGCTGTGTTGTAATCTGTTCACCATATGCAACCATTTTGACATTTGAAACACCAGTGGCACAGCCTCAAGCCTCACAGCAACACACAAGCCACCACACAACAGACAGATGAGTTTGTCTCACTTAGCTGTTCAAAGCCTCTCTGCCCTCCCCTTACCTGGATCCCTGCCACTGCTCACTCTATTATCCCCTAAGCTGTGGTATTGCAGTAAGTGTGAGGTTAGGAACCAGATGGTCCTTGGAACAGATTGACTCCACAGAGGTCTGGCACACGTGGACCCAGAGAATGATATCTGCTTACTTCTGTGAGAATTCTCAAGGTAGTAGTCTGGCTGAAGCAGAAAGGTATGTAATACTGGAAGGGAGATACCAGAGATTGACCCATTGGCTGAGACAAGGAGACATGACCACTTGTATGCCAACAGCAGTCAAGGTGTACTGAGCTAAGTTTGCTTTTGACTACATAGTCCAAGTAATCATAGAAGTAAGAGGTTTTGTCCCAGGAATAGGAGTAGTGTGGGAATCTAGGAGGCAGCAGGAGAATGCTTCTCCTGTGAAAAAAAGTGATAGAGTGGTGGTCTTTATGGTAGATTTCTGCAATTCACAGTGGCACTCACAAGATAACCAGATTGTAGGATGCGTGTCACAATAAGAACATGATGTCAGCCATTATCAGCCAAGATAAAACTGGAGAAAATCCTAAATCTACAAATACTTAAATGTAACTGAGATATTGTATTTATTATAATGTACATATATTTTTAATTACAAGTTTTAAAAAGTGCCATGTAGTGAGACTCATACCTCACATTATATACAAAAAGTAACTCAAAATGTACCAAACAACAAATTTATAACCAAAACCTGTACATCTTAGAAAAAACATAATGTCTCAGGATCTACTCTTTAAAAATGGCTTTTTAGACAAGACACTGAAGGCACAAGCAACAAAATACAAAATAGATAAGTGAGATCTAATTAAAACTAAAAACTTATGTATTTCAAAAGAAGTTTTTGTTTGTTTGTTTGTTTTTTAGCCATGTAAATGGACAATCTACAAATTGGGAGAACACTTTTGTGAACTATAAATTGGGTAAGGGTTTAATACTAGATTATTAAAAGAACTCGTAAATTTAACAAGAAAAACCAGAAAAAAAAAAAAAATTCAAACAACAATTGAAAACTGGGCTATGGAACTGAATAAATATTTACCAAACAGCACATACAAAGGTCTATGAAGCACACAAAAATATGTTCAATATCATTAGCTGCTCTTGTTGTTGTTGTTAGGTGCCATTGAGTCAGCTCCAACTCATAGTGACCCTATGTACAACAGAATGAAATACTGCCCAGTCATGCACCATCCTCACAATCCTTGCTATGTTTGAACCTATCATTTCAGCCACTGTGTCAATTCACCTTGCCGAGGGTGTTCCCCTTTTTCACTGACCCTCCACTTGACCAACCATGATATTCTTCTCCAGGGAATGGTCTTTTTTCTGACAACTTTACCAAGTAGGTGAGACAAAGTCTAGCCATTCTTGTTTCCAAGGAACATTCCGGCTGCACTTCCTCCAGGACAGATTTATTTGCTTTTAGCCACTTTTATTGTTGTTGTTGTTGCTTGTTGTCAAGTCGGATCCGACTCATAGAGACCCCCCCTTGGGTTTCCGAGGCAGTATCACTACGGAAGTAAATTGCCCCATCTTCCTTCCGAGGAGTGTCTGGTGGATTTGAACCGCCAGCCTTCTGGTTAGCAGTCAAGTGCCGTAGCCACTATGCTACCAGAGCTCCCTCTTAGCCACTAGGGAGATCAAAACCACAATGAGATACCACTTCATCCACACTATGATGGCTAAGATTGAAAACAGCCATCGAAAATATCGGTTAGGATGTGGAGAAATTGGAAACCTCATTCATTGTTAGTTGGAATGAAAATGGTACAACTATATGGAACAATTTTGTGGTCCCTCAAAAATTAGACATAGAGCTATCACATGACCCAGCTTAGGTATATGTCCAAAAAACTTGAAAATAAACAGACATATGTAAGCAACGTTCATCATAGCACTATCCATAATTTCCAAAAGATGGAAACAACCCAATTATCCATCAAAGGTGAATGAGTAAACAAAATGTGGTAAATGCTTACATTGTAATATTACTAAGACACAAAGAGAAATTAAGTCTTGATTCATGCTACAACATGGATGAATCCTAAAAAAACATTACAGTGAAGGAAATAAGTCAATCAAGAAAGAAGAAATATTGTATGATCTCACTAATATGAAAAATCTAGAATTATAAAATGTATAGAAAACAGAGTTTAATAGTGGTTACCAGGAGTAGAATGGAGGGGAAAGGCAGAATAATTGTTTAGGAAGCATTGAATTTCTGTGCATGTTGATGAAAACCTTGCCGAAGGATATTGGTGATGGTTATAGAACATAATTGATTTACTAGGTGCCACTGAATTGTACACATGAAATAATGTTGAATTGAATGTTGTGTTATGTACTTTTTGCAATATCTTTATGATAATTTAAGAAAAATGAGCTTTGAAAAAGGATGGAAATGCAATTAATGGAGGATATGGCACTGTTACTATATCTTAAATCATACTTCTTAAGTGAAAATGTGAAAAAAAAATATTGTGGTTGTGAGAAAGAGGGTTACAGATAGCAAAACAGATTTGTTTATTCTTCTGGCAGTCCATGATATACTCATTATTCTACACTAACACTATAATTCAAATCTGTCAATTGTTCTTCGGTCATCCTTATTTATTGTTTAGCTTTCTCATGCACTTGAGGTGATTAAAAACACCATGGCTTGGGTCAGGCACACCTTAGCCTTCAAAAGAGATAATTTGGAACAGATTTTCCCAATTCAATACATCCTTTGATTTCTTAACTGCTGCTCCCATGAGCATTGATTGTGCATCCAAGTAAAATGAAATCCTTGACAATTTAATATTTTCTCAATTATCATGATGTTGCTTGTTGTTCCAGTGGTGAGGATTTTTGTTTTCTTTATGTTAAGATATAATCCATACTGAAATATATAGTTTTTGTTCTTCATCAGTAAATGCTTCGAATCCTCTTTGCTTATAGCAGGTAAGGTTGCATCAACTACATAATGCAAGTTGTTAAGGTTTTTCTCAAATCCTGAAGCTTCTTTCTTCATACAGTCTAGCTATTTGTATTCCTTTCGCAGCATACAGATTGAATAAGTATAGTGAAAAGATAAAACCCTGACACACACCTCTCCTTATTTTAAGACATAGAATATCCCTTTGTTCTGCTTAAAAAGCTGCCTCTTGTTTTATGTACAAATTCCATATGAGTACAATTAAGTGTTCTGGAATTCCCATTCTTCACAATGTTACCTATAATTTGTTATGATTCACTTAGTCAAATACAATTTCATAGTTAATAAAAAAAAAGTAAACATCTTTCTTGTATTTTCTGCTTTCACACAAGATTTATCTGACATCAACAATGACATCCCTTGTTCTACATCCTTTTCTGAACCTAACTTGGATTTATGTCATTTCCTGGTCAATGTACTGTTGCAACCATTTTGAATTATCTTCTGCAAAATTTTACTTGCATGCAATATTAATTATATTGTAAGATAATTTCTGCATTCTGTCGAATCATTTTTCTTTAGAATGAATACAAATATAGATCTCTTCTAGTCACTTGACCAGGTACCTCTCTTCCAAATTTTTTAGCATAGATGAGTGAGCACTTCCAATGATGCATTCATTTGTTAAAACATTTCAGTTGGTAATCAAATGGTATTTTCTCAATTCCTGCAACCTAGTTTTTGCCAATACCTTCAGGGCTGTGTGGACTTCTGCCTTCAATACCATCAGTTCTCTATCTTATGTTACCTCCTGAAATGGTATAAAATCTTTTTGATAAAATGATTTGATGTAGTCCTTCCATATTCTTTTGATACTTCCTGCATAGTTCAGTATTGTACCCTTAGAATCCTTCATTTTTGCAGCTCTAGGATTGAATTTTTTCTTCAGTTCTTTCACTTTGAGAAATAGCATGCATGTTCTTCCCTTTTGTTTTCTAACTCCAGCTCTTTGCAGATTTCATTATGATACTTTACTTTGTCATCCAGAGATGCCCTTTGAAGTCTTCTGTTGAGTACATTTACTTCATTTCTCTTATCACTTTAGCTATTAATATTACAGAGCAAGTTCAGAGTCTCTTCTGACATTCTATTTTTTGTGTCTTTCTTTATAAAGACCTTTTGGCTTCTTCATATATGATGTCCTTGATTTCATCCCACAATTCATCTGGTCTTCAGTCATTTCTGTCAAATTTATTCTTAAGATGGTCTCTAAATTCAAGTGGGATATACCCAGAGTAGTATTTTGGTTCTTGTGTACTTGTCTGAAATTTCTTCAACTTCAACTTGAAATTGCATATGCTCAATTGATGATGTGTTCCACAGTTGGCCCTTGGCCTTGTTCTGACTGATGATACTGAGCTCCTCCATCATCTCTTTCTACTGATATAGTCAATTTGATTCCTGTGTATTCCTTGTAGTAAGGTCCATGTGTATAGATAACATTTATGTTGCTGAAAAAGTTATTCACAATGAGTAAATTATTAGTCTTGCAAAATTTTATTTTGTAATCTCCAGCACCACTTCTATCATCAAGGCCATATTGACAACTGCTGATCCTTCTTTATTTCCAACTTTTGCATTCTAATTACCAATAATTATAAGTGCATCTTCATGGTGTGTTTGATCAATTTCAAACTGCAGAAATTTATACAAATCTTCAATTTCTTCACCATTAGCATTAGTAACTTTTGTGAAAATTTAAATAGTATTTTTATTAACTGGTCTTCATTATAGGCCTATGGATATTATCTTATCACTATATACTTCAGGATAGTTCTTGAAATGTTCTTTTTGACAATGAATGCAACATCATTCCTCTTCAATTTGTCATTCCTGGCATAGAGACTATATGATTTCCTGATTCAAAATGATCTGTACCTGTTCATTTAAATAAAAAAAAAAATGACTAGGATACTGATTTATATGCATTCCATTTCTTTATTTGTAACTTTTAATTTTCATAGATTTCATATCCCAATTATTAATGGATGTTTGCAGGTGTTTCTTCTCATTTTGAATTATGCCACATCAGGAAATGAAAGTCCCAAAAGCTTAGTTCCAATCATGTCATTAAGGTCTACTCCATGGAAGCAGTTCTTCCCAGTCATATTTTGAATTCCTTCTAACTTAAGGGAGCTCTGGCAGAGTAGTGTCTAAGGCACTC
>NW_006921725.1:3472398-3474228 GCF_000298275.1 Orycteropus afer afer | reverse complement strand
AGGGTGATTAATGTACTTTGATAATTAAAGAATTTTCAAATGAATGAAAAATGCCCTAGTGGCACAGTGATTAAGCACTTGACTGCTAACTGCAAAGTTGGTGGCTGAAACCCATCAACTGTTCTGTGGGAGAAAGATGTGGCAGTCTACTTTTGGAAAGCTTTATAGCTTTGAAAAACCTCTGGGACAGTTCCATTCTGTTCTATAGAGTCACTAGATGTGGACTCAACTTGTTAACAATGGGTTTTGTTTTAATAGGGAGGATAGATAATTTAAGTTCAAAAGATAAAAATGAAAAAGTTAAATATTCTGTGTGACTATCAATTACTATGTTCAGTAAGGAAAAATAGGGAAAGGAATAACTTATTTCTCATAACTAGAAATATTCAATCAAAATTTACATATTATCATGGATGTAGTTGGAGTAAAGCCTTATCATGGTGAGTAGTTGACTACATGGTTTATTAGACATAGGTCCTGATTTTCCAAAGAAGTCTTAGTTTTTGCTCATTGATTTAACAAAATTAATAATGCTCCCTTTTACTTTCAAAAGTGTTCCATATACAGAAAATAATTTTGTCATAGTTCCTAAAATCACCCTTTCAAATCTAATAATTTATGAACCTCATATACCTTTAGGTAGCCATATACAAAAATAAGTTAATATGTGCTCTAATTTTCTTTTTTACATTATTGTAGAATAAAAACTAATAATATATTAGAAGGGACTTTTAAAATATCACATTTTACAAATTTGTGTTCTTCTACAACTGTCAAGTTTTGCTGTCAAATCACTTCATGAAGAGGGTTTACATTAGCATTTTATTTATTTCCTGCCGTTTCATCACTAGTAAGTATAAAAATACCTTGGTTAGGAATTTTGAATCCTCCCTCAACTAAGGAAATTTGTAGTGTAGTGGTTAAAGCATTTGGCTGCTAACCAAAAAGTCAGCAGTAAGAAAGCACCAGCTACTCAGTGGGAGAAAGATGAGGCAGTCTGCTTCAGTAAAGATTTATAGCTTTGGAAGCCCTAGGAGGCAGTTCTACTCTGTCCTATAGGGTCACTATGAGTCAGAATTAATTCAAAGGCAATGGGTTTTTTTTGGAGACTCCCTCAACTACAAGGATTCCTGGTGGTTCAGTGGTTAAGTGCTAACCTGATAACTAAAACGTTGGAGCTTAAAACCCACTAGCAGCTTTGGAAGAGAAAGATGTGCAGTTTGCTTCCACAAAGATTACTTATTTGGAAACCGTATGGGACTGTTCTATTCTATCCTATTGGGTTTCTTTGACTTGAAATCCATTGGAAGCCAGTGGGTTAATTTGTTTTTCCCACAATTAATCATTTGTTTGTTGTTTTTGTTGGTTCAGTGGTTAATTCATTTGGTTGATAACCAGAAGGTTGGTAATTGGAACCCACCAGCTGCTCAGTGGAAGAAAGACTGGACATTCTACTTCTGTTAACATTTTACAGCCTTAGAAGCCCAATGGGGGTCATTATGAGTTAGGATATCATTCATCTGTGACCAAATCATTCAACAGAACAAAACCATTATTGGTGAAAAAAGGACACTTATTCAGTGTGAGATGTGGGAAGAGGGATGCTATGTTGTTGTTGTTGTTGTTGTTGTTGTTGTTAGGGTGCTATCAAGTCATCTCTGACTCATAGCAACCCTATGCACAGCAGAATGAAATACTGCCCAGTCTTGTGCCAGCCTCACAATCTTTGATATACCTGAGCCCATTTTTGCAACCACTGTGTCTATCTACTTTGTTGAGGGCCTTCCCCTTTTCATTGACCCTCCACTTTACCAAGCATAATATCCTTCT
>NW_006921725.1:3466602-3472083 GCF_000298275.1 Orycteropus afer afer | reverse complement strand
CCAATACTATACATCTTCTCATGCCTTGAATGTTGCTTCCATTGGGGTTGATTGTAGAATGAAGTAATTTGAAATCCTTGACAACTTCAATCTCTTCTCCATCTACTGTGAAGCTGTTTATTGGACCAGTTGTAAGGATTTTTGTTTTCTTTATGTTGAAGTGTAATCTATGCTGCAGACTGTGATCTTTAATCTTCATGAGTAAGTAATTTAAGTCATCCTCATTTTCAGCAAAGTTGTGTCAACTGTGTATCACAGGTTATTAATGAGTCTTACTCCAATCCTGATGCCATGTTCTTCTTCATATAATCCAACTTCTCAGATTATTTGCTCAGCATACAAGTTGATTAAGTATGGTGAAATGATACAACCTGGACACATTCCTTTCTTGATTTTTAACCATGCAGTATCTCCTTGTTCTGTTCAGACAACAGCCTCCTGGTCTATGTTCACGTTCTTCATGAGTACAATCAAGTATTCTGGAATTCCCATTATTCTCAATGTTATCCATAATTTGTTATGATCCACACAATAGAATGCTTTTGCATAATCAATAAAACATAAGTAAACATCTTTCTGGAATTCTTTTTTTTCAGCTAAGATCCCTGTGACATAAACAATGATATCCTTCATTCTATGTCCTCTTCTGAATCTAGCTTGAATTTCTGGAAGTTCTCTGTCAATATACAGCTGCAATCATTTTTGAGTTATCTTCAGTAAGATTTTGCTTGCATGAGATATTAATGATATTGTTCAATAATTTCCACATTCTGTGGGATCACCTTCCTTTGCAATGGGTACAACTGTGGATCTCTTCCAATCAGAGATGTCACGTCACATAAAAATTGCCTATGAGCAAAGACTTGGAGGAGACAAAGACCATCCTCCAAAACTGACAAGAGAGAGAAAGCATTCCCCTGGAATTTAATTCAGATTTGTAGCCTCATAAACTGGGAAAATAAATTTCCGTTTGTTAAAGCTATCCACTTGTGGTAATTCTGTTATAGCAGCACTAGATAACTAAGATAGAATTTGGTACCATGAAGTGGGGATATTGCTCTTACAAAAATCTATAATGTAGAAGTGGTTTTGAAATTGATGGAGTCCTGAGGAGTTTTAAGGTGCCTAATAGTATATTGCTTTGAAAAGAATGTTGGTAGAATTATGAATGGCAAAGATAATTCTGATGGAAGTTCTGGAGGAAGTAAGAAGAGTCTCTATCATCTTAGAGAATACATATGGTAGCAGCAACAGAATATTGTTAGAAATGTGGATGTTAGATGTGCTTCTGACTAGGTTTTAAAACAAGTAATGGGCAGTAAAGGTAGGGTGATGCTTTTTGTGCAGGGGCAAAGAACTTGTTTGAATTATGTTAAAATATTTGGTTGAAGATAGAAATTGTAGATGGTAAACTTAAACACTTGGCTGAGGAGATTTCAAAACAAGATCCTAAAGGGTCCAAGTAGTTTCTATTTGCTGCTTATAGTAGTGTGTGAAAAGAAAGAGAAGGATTCAAAAATGAACTGTGCAAAATGAAATAAACTTAAAGATTTGGAAAATTCTGTTCTACAAGCTAAGGACACTTGTCATAGAATTTTCGACAAGAATGTGGGTACACAATCTTTTGTTAAAAAGCATTAAGCTTGTGACTGATATATTTAACTACTACAGCAAAAGAAAAAAAAAGAAAAAAAAAACTATCAGCATAGACTGAAGGACACAGAGAAACAACAAAAGAACAGTGTCTGTCTCTTGAAATTCCATAGGCAGAAAACAGGCCAAAGGAGCTACATCTGTTTTCTTAAAAAAAAAAAAAGAACCATCCCTGGAACAGCTGCGATATCAGCAGAACTGATGGAAAGGGTATGGGAATCAGAACAGTGTCAATCTCAAAGAGTAAGATGCCTCAAAGTGCGGGGGCATTTCAAAGGATAGAGCCACAACCTTCTAGGTTTCAAAGAGTCAGCTATTTACCAACCTGGTTCTGGAGTTTAGGGCTGCCATAGAGTTTGGCCAAGAGGATAGGACAACAATCCAAAGCTGAAAGGACAGGGCTGCCAAGCCAAGGAGCAGAAGAATCAGGCCTGCTAGGGGTGGGGTCTCCAGTCAGATGGACTAGGAAAATAGAGACAAGTTTTCATTCCAGTGGGCCCTGAAGGTGGAGCTGAAGCCCAGAGTTCAGAGACTTCCACACAGAATATAGAAAGCAGGGCTAAAAATCAGAGTCTGGAGAGCAGGCCTTTTGCTCTGATAGTTTCAAAGAACAGAGGATTATTTTCAAGTCTTGAAAGAAAAATGTAATTTGTCCTGCTGTTTTTTGGACTTTCTTGATTTCCGTTTATCCCTTCTTTCCTTCCATTTTCTCTCATTTGTAATGGAAGTGTCTACTTCATTCTTATTCCGCCATTGTACTTTGGCAGCAGATAACTTGCATTCTAGATTTCACAGGTTCACAGATGAAGAGGAAGTTTCCCCAGGATGGAATATGCCTAATATCTCACCCATATTTTATTTAAATGATTCAAAAGGTGAGAATTTTAACTTAGAGTTGATTTAAGACTTTTTGGATAATGTAATGGGGTGGATGTGTGAATGAGTGAATGTGGCAAGCACATGAATTTGGGGGACCAAAAGGTAGAATGTTATGGATTGAATTGTGTCCCCAAAATTATGTCTTGTAAATCCTAATCTCTATGGCTGTGGTTATAATCTAGTTTTGGAATGGGTTGTCTTTGTTATATTAAAGAGACAGGATGAATGTAGGGTCTGTCTTAAATCAATCTCTTTTGAGACATGGAAGAGATTAAACAAACAATTGAGAGAAGAAAAGATGGGAGAAGAAAGTTACCAAACCACATGAAGATTGCCCAGGAGCAGAAACTCAAAAGAGACAAAGACCTTCCTCGAAAGCCTTCCTGTATAGCTGGCACTCTGAATTCAGACCTTAAATCTTCTAAATTGTGAAAAATAAATTTCTATTTGTTAAAGCCATCATCTGTGGTATTTCTGTTGAAGCAACACTAGATAACTAAGGCAAGCTGTGTTTGAAATTATGCTCAATTACGTACTCAAAGAGAGTTCTCTTCAAGGTCCTAACTCAACAATATTGACTTGAAATAAATCACAGATGAAAAGAGCTGGCACACCTTTAATTTGCACAACATTTACTGAGCTTCCTAGAAAAATAAGTGAGTTGAAAAACTTGGAAAACAGGAAAATAAACTATTCTGATTTGAAGTTATCATTATTAACTATCCATCACTCATCTCTCCTACTGTGGTAGTTTGTATATTGGTATGAGGCTGGAGGCTATGCCATCAGTATTTCAAATACTGGTAGGATCTCCCATGGTGGACAGGTTTCAGTGGACCTTCCAGAAAAACAAACTCAGAGATGGAAGTGGCCATCTACTTCTCAAAGAACTGGCCAGTGAAAACCTTATGAATAACAGTGAAACACTGTCTACTACTGGAAAAATTTATGATTAGCCTTAAATCATTGTACGGCATAGTGCCAGAAGATGAGGCACTCAAAATACAACTAGGGAAGAGCTGTCTCTTTGAAGTAGAATCTACATTAATGACTTGGATGGAGTAAAACTTTTGGGACCTCCATTTGCTGTTGTAGCACAACTCAAAATGGGAAGAAACAGCTACAAACATACATTGATAATCAGAACACAGAATGTAGGAAGTATGAATGTAGGAAAATTGGAAGTTCTCAAACATGAAATGGAAAGCACAAAGATCAATATCCTAGGCATTAGTGAGTTGAAATGGACCAGTTTGGGCCATTTTGAATCAGACACCCATATGATCTACAATAAAAAAATGACAAATTGAGGAGGAAAGGCACAGTACTCATCATCACAAAAAAATGCATGAGAATCTATCTTGAAGTACAACACTGTCAGTGATGGAGTAATATCCATATCCATACATCTATAAGAAAGATCAGTTAATACTACTATTATTAAAATTTACACAGTAACCATTAAAACCAAAGATGAGGAAACTTAAGATTTTTGCTAACTTATGCAGTCTGAAATTCACCAAACAACCAATCAAGATGTACAGATTATTACTGGTGATTAGAATGCAAAAGTTAGAAACAAAGAAGAATCACCAGTAGTTGCAAAATATGGCCATGGTGATAGAAATGACATCGGGGATGGCATGGTAGAATTTTGCAAGACCAACAAATTATTCACTGCAAATACCTTTTTCAACATCATAAACTATAGCTACACACGTGGCCCTCCCTAGATGTAATACCCAGGAATCAGATCTACTACATATTCATAAAAGAATGATGGAGAAACTCAATATCTTCAGCCAAAAGAAGGCCAGAAGTTGACTGTGGAACAGACCATCAATTGCTCACATGTAAGTTCAAGTTGAAGCTGAAGCCAATTAAAGTAAGTCTATGAGATCCAAAATGTGACCTTGATTATATTCAACCTGAATTAAGAAACTATTTGAAAAATAGCCTTCTGTCATTGAACACCATTGACCAAAAACCAGATGAATTTTAGAATGACATCAAGAATATCATACATGAAGAAGCAAAAAGTCATTAAAAATACAGGAAAGGAAGAAAATACAAAATGGATCTCAGAAGACACTCTATAACTTGTTTTTGAATGGTGAGTAGCTAAATCAAATAGGAAAAATGACAAGATAAAAGAGCTGAACAGAAGATTTCAAAGAGCAGATTAAGAAGACGAAATCAATTGTTATAATGAAAAGTGCAATGACCTGGAGTTAGAAAAACAAAAGGTAAGATCATGCTCAGCATTTCTCAAGTTGAAAGAACTGGAAAAAAAAAATCCTTAAGTTGCAATATTGAAAGATTCTATGGGCATAAAAATGAATGATGTAGGAAACATCAAAACAAGATAGAAGGAAAGCACAGACTCACTGTACCAAAAAGAACTGGTCAATGTTCATGTATTTCAGGAGATGACATATGATCAAGAACCAATGGTATAGAAGGAAGAAGTCAAAGCTACACTGAAGGAATTGGCAAAACAGTGCTCCAGGAATTAATGGAATACCCAATGAGATGTTTCAACAAATGGGTGCAACACTAGAGACACTTATTTGTCTATGCGAAGGAATTTGGAAGAAATCTACCTGGGCAACTCCCTGGCAGAAATCCATATTTTACCAATTCCAAAGAAAGGTGATCCAACAGAATGTGGAAATTATCAAACAATCTTGTTAATATAACACATAAGTAAAATTTTGCTGCATTATATTGACAAGAACTTCCAGAAATGCAAGAAAAGGTTGTGGATGAGGTTATCATTGCTGATGGCAAATGGACCTTGGCTGAAAGTAAAGAGTACCAGAAAGATGTTTACTTGTGTTTTACTGACTATGCAAAACATTTGACTGTGTGGATCATAACAAATTATGGTTAACGTTGAGAAGAAAGGGAATTCCAGAACATTTAATTGTGCTCATAAGGAACCTGTAC
>NW_006921725.1:3465138-3466104 GCF_000298275.1 Orycteropus afer afer | reverse complement strand
AAGTTGACTAAACTCCAACTAGCAGAAGAGTTTGCATGAGAACACCAAAAAAGGGGACATACGGAGCTGCAGCCTGGCAGTGATGCTGATGGCACAAACAGCTTGGATATTGCTAAGTGGTGGTAGGACCTAAGAATTAACCTAGAAATCAACCCTGCTAGCCAGGGACTGCACAGAGGACTGCTTTGGTGGGTGGTGTATAAAAGGGGAAGCAGTGAAGAAGAAGGCAGGCTGAGCTGTGGACTTTTGCCTGTCTGGAGGATACAGCCATTTTGAATGTTTACAAGCGGTTTGACCATTTTGGATATTTAAAGGGACAGCACTCTCCATATTCCAGGGACTTAAGAACAGACTCCACTTGCTGGGAAGCACAAGGATATTCTGGATGTAGACAACTGGAAAGGTGCAATGTGCCCCTTGTTACTCTTATATCCCATACCCTCTCAGTGAAGAGAAGTGCAGCCATCACTCACTCATATCCACCTTCTAGACTGGAAGGAATCCATCCCAGTCTGTGTGCTCGGTCAGAGCCTGGGTGCCCTGCCCTGATTTTTTTTTTTTTTTTCTTTTTTTATAAGTGTGTTTTTGTTTGTTTTAAAACTACTACTATTAATATTACTTTTATCCTTTTTACTATTATTCTTTATTCTTCTCTTTCCAGTTTCTAGTTTCCAGCTTTTTTTTCTTTTCCCTCTTCCTGGTTGCATTTTTTTTTTTTTCTTCATGCTTAAGCCCATTTCTTACTTCTCTTTTTGCATTTTTTTCATTTTTGTCTTCATTATTATCTTTCTCTACCTTTTCTTTCTTATTGCCCTCTCCCCAGATATTGCAGTTTTTTTTTTCTTTTTTTTGTTACTGTTCTTGTGTGATTACACAGTGTGTTTCTTGTCCATTTGCTTTTACTTTTTCAATGGTTATTCAGTTGTTATTTTTGTCTAACTGAGTGAGAGACAGCAACAGTCCCCA
>NW_006921725.1:3463436-3464608 GCF_000298275.1 Orycteropus afer afer | reverse complement strand
TAGAATTGATGCAATGAAAGACAGAATTAATGAGATTAAAGATAAATACCTGAACACTTATTTTGAAAGGGATCATTTAGATAAAAGATCAAAACAAAATGAAGAAAGCCTAAGGTTCACATGGTATACCATTAAAAGGAATAATCTACATGTCATTGGAATTCCAGAACAGGAAGAGAAAAATAAAAACACTGAGAAAATTGTCTAAGGTTTGTTAGAAGAGAACTTCTCTGATAGGATGAAAGATGAGAATATATCCATTCAGAAAGTCCAATGAACACCAAACAGGATAGAGCCCCCCAAAAAATCACCAAGCTATATCACCATCAAACTCATCAAAACCAAAGACAAAGAAAAAATCCTGAAAACTACACAGGCAAAACAAAAAGTTACTTACAAAGGACAACCAGTAAGAATAAGCTCTGATTTCTCAGCAGAAACTATGCAGACAAGAAGGCAATGGGATGGTATATAGAAAACCCTGAAAGAGAAAAAAATTCAACCAATAATTATATACCTGGAAAAATTGTCCATCAAGTCTGATGGTAAAATTAGGAGATTTCCAAACAAGCAGAAACTAAGGGAATTTGTTAAAACCAGATCAACCTTACAAGAGATACTAAAGGGAGTGCTTTGAATAGAGAACCAAAAATAGCAAACAACAACCAACCATTAATACACAAGAGGACATGACCCAGAAATGACAGTTATGGACATATCCAAAGTAAACTAAGCTTACAAGATTGTAAAAAAGGAACCAGAAACTTCATGTGGGAAATGAGGACAACTACAAACCAGAAAGAGGGAAAATACTGTGTAGTTACAGAACTTCTAAATAGTGAGGAAGTCAAGAGAGTTGCAAGATAGAATAGACTATTCTAAATTCAGAGAGAAAATTATAAATCACAGCGTAACCTCAAAGAAAAATGATAATCCTTCACATCACAATAAAAAAAGAGAACAAGCACAAATATTTAGCAAATACTAAAACAACAGCAACAAAGGAAATTATATCATGATTCATAAACAAAATGAGCTCAACACAGAAAATGATATAGAACAAAGAAACCAGAGAAACCATGAAAAAACTCATAAGAAAATGACAGCAGCCAATTCATACTTGTTGATAATTACATTAAATATTAATGGATTAAATGCACCACTCAAGAGAC
>NW_006921725.1:3462431-3462946 GCF_000298275.1 Orycteropus afer afer | reverse complement strand
AATTTGACATTTAGACATCTACAGAGCTCTTCACCCAACAACAGCACAATATACATTCTTTTTCAGTGTATATGGAACATTTTCCATGACAGACCTTATGTTAGGCCATAAAGCAAACCTTCATAAAATTAAAAACATTGAAATACTGCAAAGCATCTTCTCAGATCATAGCGCTATCAAATTAGAAACCAACAATAGAAAGATAATGGAAAAAGAGTAAACACATGGAAACTGAACAACACCCTCCTTAAGAAAAACTGAGTAAGAGAAGAAATAAAAATTGAAATTAAAAAATTCCTTGAATCAAATGAGAATAAAAGCTCAACATACCAAAATCACAGCAAAAGCCGTGATTAAAGGCCAATTTATAGCAATAAATGCACAGATCAAAAAGAAGAGCCAAAATCAACCCTTTAAACTAACACATCCAACAATTAGAAAAAAGAACAGCAAGAAAAGCCTACAGTCACAAGAAGAAAGGACATAATCAAGATTCAAGCAGAAATCAATGAAAC
>NW_006921725.1:3451112-3455496 GCF_000298275.1 Orycteropus afer afer | reverse complement strand
CTACCCACTCCTCGTAAGGAAGATTGGGCAATCTACTTCTGTAGTGATATTGCCTCAGAAACCCAAGGAGGGGTCACTATGAGTCAGATCCAACTTCACAGCAGTGAGTTTGGTTTTTATTTTGGAAGAAGAGTTGATGCTTCTGAGTTCTGGTGTTGGCAAAGAGTACTGAAACTCTTCTGGACTGCCAGAAGAATGAACAAATCTCCTAGAAGAAGTGCAGCTGAAATTCTCCTTGGCAGCAAGAATGGCCAGAATTTGTTTCACCAACTTTTGTCATGTTTTCAGAAGAGACCAGTCTCTGGAGAAGTATATCATGCTTGTTAAAGTATAGGGTAAGTGAAAGAAGGAAAGACCCTCAACTAAATGGGTTGAAAAAGTAGCTGCAATGATGCCCTCAGGTACAGCAAGAATTGTGAAGATGGCACAGGATCAGGCAGTGTTTTATTCTGTTGTACACAGGGTCACTTTGAGTTGGAGCCAACTCAATGACACCTAACAGTAACAACAATTTATATCTATATTCCTTTGTATCTTACTTTAAAATACAAAGATTGTCCAACTGTATGTTAATCACACCTTCCTGGTTCACCTGATAAAATTATATATTGTTGTTATTGTTGTTATGTGCCGTCAAGTTGCACCCGACTCATAGCGACCCCTCCTTGGGTTTCCGAGGCAGTGTCACTATGGAAGTAGATTGCCCCATCTTCCTTCCGAGGAGTGGCTGGTGGGTTTGAACTGCCAGCCTTCTGGTTAGCAGTCAAGTGTCTTAGGTACTATGCTGCTCTAGGAAATAATTATTTCTCTTATCAATGCCTATAGAAAATAGAATAGGCAGAAAATAACAGATGGTGATGGTTAGTCTTCAGGCTATTAGAAAATAAACAAAAAATAGTGGTTATGGGTGTAATATTCTGATCCTCTACTTTGAGTAAGGTATCCATGCATCTCATTTTGTTGGAAACTATCTTGCTTTATTAATGTTGTCCTGACATCCTGCTCCCATAGTGTCCTTTTCATTCAAAAAGCATACTGTTTTGTGATTTAGGTATTCAGATAGTATAAGATTATCCTGATTGGTTTATAAGAAAAGAGAGAAATAAACAAAACAAAATGTTTAAACAAGTTGTGAAAACTTATGTAGAAGAAAATAGTCAGCTTAGTGATTTCCTAGAACTTTGTTTTGTTGGCACTATATAGCTTCACTGTGGATTCATTCTTCAAAGTAGATGTCTGTTCCTCCTGTGAATAATATACTTTCTCAAAATAGTTTGTAAATCCCCTGACAGTGGGATTCATGTCTAAACCTCTTTAGTATCCTCTCAATTTTTTTTTTTTATATTTTCTATATAAATACAAAGGAATGAATGGGTGAATAAATATGTTTTCAAATTCTATTAGAAAGTTAATACTAATTTAATACTAAGTTGGGGAACAGATTAGTCTCAGTGTTGGAAGAGTTGGCACTTATCATATCCATAGTCTTAAATTACATTGCATCATAATTAGACATAAGGATCATGGCATTATTCTAGAACTATTTTCCCAAAGTCACATCTGAAATTATTTATGTCTTTAAAAATAGATTAAGGGCGGATATCGTTCATATTTCAGTTTAGCATTTTGTGAACACATCTGTATTGTAATGCAAACTGTGATGACTGAACTGACATGAAATAGCTTCCTATGCTTTATTTAAGGTAGGAAATTTTAAATAGAAATTTTAAAAGTCATCAAATGAATATGTGACAATGGCAAATTATTATAAAGTAACAGATAATTCACAGACTTATCCCTGTGAAACTATGAGATTTTAAAAAAAGAGTTAAAAAGAACATTTCACAGGAAGCAAATAATCTCTTAGCCACTGGAATCTTTTAACAGGAGGCAAATACTAATTAAGATTTCACTACTGCCAAGCAATATTTACTGTGATTGAGCTGGATGAGTATTAAAGCAGCTCAATCTCATTTCCTTGTTAAGATCTTCATACAGATGCCTAGGTTTCTCAGATTTAATCAGTCTCAGCTCCCTCTCTGTTCTTACTCCATGACCTCAAGAGATTATTAATCTATAAAAATATTCTTGCCCTCCCCCAACCTCCCAGCCTATGATAGTAATTATGATGGCTGCTGCAGAGTTGTATTGCTGTTAAAAATGGCAATAATAATGATGGAATTAAATCCTCTTATCTTATATGTAAAGGCAGCACTTATTTCTATGCTATTTGGATAGGATCGATTCATTTCTAGCAGTCATGGCTATGTATCATTCTAAAATGTACTGTAAATTCTCTAATAATTAATAACTGCTAGGGCTCAGTTCCTTAAAAAATGAAATTATATGAATTATGAAACACCTGTAACTTAATTCATTTTTTCTTCTTCTCAGCTATAAAGTCAAAAGGAAAGGGAATGATTATCAAAAATATAAATAATTTAAAAAATGTTCATTAAAAAATATTTGGTCATTTAAGTTGGTTTTATATTTTATTTATTTTAATTCAAAATGTTATTCAATTGTCATTTTCTAAAGCTCAATGTTTTGTTAAGTTTGTTTTCTCTGACATACTTTTGAATTCTAAATGAGAATTTTTTTTAATCATGGAATTAGTGTATTTTATTTAAGGAAAATTAAAACAAATAAACAACTATAATGCTATATAATTACCATTAAAATTCTGCAATATATCCATCTAAAACATTTTCTAACAGAAACACATACAATTATGTTGGTGGGGCCATATTGGGCATTACATTTTTGACTTTTAATTGTTTTTGCTTCAAAAACACATTTCCACATTCTCTATGCCATTTAAGTCTAAAAGTTCATGGTATCACATCAATGATTTTAAGGACTGTAAACTATTTCATAAGTACTTAATTTTAATTGGTATGTTTAGCTATTAAAAAAGAAACTAGCAATATACTACCCAGTATATTTTTGTTGTTGTTATGTGCCGTTGAGTCAGACCCGACTCATAGCAAACCCTCCTTGGGTTTCCGAGGAAGTATCACTACGGAAGTAGGATTGCCCAACCTTCCTTCCGAGGAGTGGCTGGTGGGTTTGAACCATGAGCCTTCTGGTTAGCAGTCAAGTGCCTTAGGTACTATGCTACCAGAGCTCCCTACCCAGTATATTAGTAACATTCATAATAATACAGTAAATTACACATTTTTGTACATTTTCTACCTTGTTATTAGGTGCCATTGAATAGATTCAATTTATAACAATCTGTGTACAACAGAACAAAACACTGCACGGTACTGTGCCATCCTCACAATCTTTGCCATGTGTGTGCTCACTGTTGCTATGTGTGAGTCTGCAGTAGCTGTGTCAACTAATGTTGTTGAGGGGACTGATCCCTCCCGGTATAATGTCCAAAGTACGTGAGAAGTCTTACTCTCTTTGCTTCTATGGAGTATTCTGGCTGTACTTCTTCCAAGATAGATTCATTCGTTTCTGGCTGTTCGTTTAATACTCTTCGTGAACATCATGATGTAAAGGTATCAATTCTTCTTTGGTGTTCCTTATTCCTTGGCTGACTTTCACATGCATGTGAAGTGATTAGAAATACTAAAGCCTGGGTTAGACACACCTTAGTCTCAAAGTGACATCTTTGCTTTTTAACACTTTAAAGATATCTTTGGCAGTAGGTTTGCCTGTTGCAATACAACTTTGATTTCTTGACTTTTGCTTCTATGGATGTTGATTGTGGATCCAAGTAAGACAAAATCCTTGACAACTTCAATCTTTTCTCTGTTTATCATGATGTTGTTTTGATCCAGTTGTGAAGATTTTGTTAATACAAGAACCTTGACTATGTGAAGAAAAATGTTGCCTCAGGATGGCAGAAAGACTCATTAGCAACCTGAGATATGCAGATAACACAACCTTGCTTGCTGACAGCCTTCAGTATGGATTATATTTCAGCATAAAGAAAACATTTTTTTTTTACCTTATGCCCTCTTAAATTTTTATTGATCTTTTGTCTTTTTTTTTAACTCCTCTACCCCTTCTTTGATACAATTATCATCTTCTCATGGAGGTTGGAGTTCAGAAAGTATTAATATGTCAGGAATGTTACTCTAAATTTACCAAGAATCCATAACTTGGCT
This sequence comes from Orycteropus afer afer, assembly GCF_000298275.1. Lineage (NCBI taxonomy): Eukaryota > Metazoa > Chordata > Mammalia > Tubulidentata > Orycteropodidae > Orycteropus > Orycteropus afer. The sequence goes on along the minus strand of NW_006921725.1, from coordinate 3,451,375 downwards.
TCTCTCTAGCTCTATTTTACAACAGAGAAGGTTTTCTATATGTAATACGTAAAAATCATAAACTTCAAGTAAGTGTAGAATACAAGGTACACTATTTAAAACTCTAAGATTCACTTGTGATAACCTATCCTATTTCTCTGTAATTTTATTTTTACTATATATATATATAGTTATGTTGTTGTTATATGCCGTCGAGTCAAACCCGACTCATAGCAACCCCTCCTTGGGTTTCCGAGGCAGTATCACTACAGAGGGAGCTCTGG
>NW_006921725.1:3442836-3450547 GCF_000298275.1 Orycteropus afer afer | reverse complement strand
ATGCTGCAGATATAAGGAAATATATGCTCCATAAAAAAGGAAAGAGGAAGGAAAATGACTGGTTTACTCTAAAATTCTTTAACACCTAGCTCAATAAGTTGGAGACCAGACTTAGTGGTCATTTGAATAAGGAAAATATATCTCAGTTTGTATTTTAACTAGACATAATCCATAATACATCGAAGACTGGAATGTAGAATTCTAAAGAGAAGTAGAAGAACAAGACATGTATGTGGATATGAGGTAGAATGGTCTTTTAAACAGCAGGTATTTTGGTACCTAAGTCTATTGGCTTTTTAAATATGTAACTGATAGTTCTTTACTTGGGGGGAAAAAAAATCTCACTCTCTGCTTGCTTGTACCCAAATCTTGAATGTGTTTGAAATGGTAGTTTTCCTATATTAGACATTAACTATGTCTGTATGAGACATAAAAATTCATTTCTCACTTATACTTTAATTGAAATCTCAGCTTCTTTTTTTTTCCCAGCATAATGTGATACAGAGAAGGTGTCAGATATGATGTAAACTTACCAACCCTACAGAATTTAGCAGTAAGAGGATCATGTTAATATGGCAGCAGTTTCCAGTTTTTTAAATCTGCTGTATTTTGTATTTTCTTTGAAACCATTAGGAAAACAACACCTCTTTAGATTCTGAGTGTTTGTACTGAAAGTTTAGGAAGACATGTTGACATAAGGGTGGGGCATTCTAGGCTTTAACTGGAAGCTGAAGTGAAACCCAGAGGCACCACAGGTAATAGAAGCTTTACAGAGGAAAGGGCCCCATTGTAACCCTGTGGCCTGAGGCAAGGCTAAAAGGAGCCCCTTAGAATATAGCCAGGGCCTGGAAGTGGTTCTTGTCCATACTTTAGAAAGGACAAAGGGTTTCCCCAGTAGGCTACCCTGGACAATGAACATAAATTTGCTTGGGGCTTGCCTTACTTAACAAAGAATTCAGTCTCAGAGGTAGAGAATTAGGCTCAGTTTTGTCAGAGAAAAACTTTTTAGTGATAAATGGAGTTAAGACCTTGTGTCTTCTAAGCAACTACTTCTAAAGCAAGGTCAGACAGAAGGATCAAGCTTCATAAAACAAGTAAGGAATATCCAGCAAGGAACTTCCTGAAACAGTGAATATAACTGAAACTAAAACCCAGAAAGTTAGCTTAAACTTCAGCTACAAAAGGAGATCTAACAGAGAGAGCACCAACTATCACTACCAAGTAGTTGTATTACAAATGATAGATTAGCATTACCTCCATACTCTAGAGATGAGTGTCAATTTTCACTGCATTCTTAGGTGCTTATCCGGACAATATTCCTTGTCCTAATTCTTTTTTGCTAATTTCAAATATATACAGTAATTGTTAAGCTTAAATTTCAATCAAAAGATTCATGACATTAAAGATAAGCTAAGATCAACCATTACTTTTACTTTATTAATATACAAATTTGATACATTCCTATCTATATGACTGACAGAAATAATTAATTAAAATCATTATCTAACATGGGAATAATGATAAGAAACTATTAAAAGTCAGTGGATGGCCAAAATAATCAATTAATCCATTGAAGCATGGTTCAACATTAAAGTCATACTATTTTTAAAATTGTTCCAGTTTATGCATTTTTAAGTAAGTATAACTTTAATACACATGAATAAACATGTAGACAATGGTAAGTGAAGAAATTACAACATAATAGTCAAACTACATCTCTTTTTTCCTTTAAATTACAATGGTATTTTATTTTAAATAATCATAAGATTTGACACTTCAAATACAAGATACCACTAATAAATAACAAAAGTGGAAATGCTTATAAAATTTACAATAGACAGAATGTTTAGTTGAGAGTCACTTCAGAGTAAGGTTCTAAAGATACCAGATGAACCAATACTTATTTGGAATATGATGTACAACTTTCTCACTGGGTTCATAGAAGAGACACTGATTCCATGTGGTCAAGATTCTAGTCATAAAAATAGGTTGAGCACAGTGTGCTTCAGACTAAATTTTCTATAGCTGTAATAGTCTATGTGAGACATTGGGGAATGTCCCCCTGGAAAACACTTAAGTTTGAAGACTTCTTTTATTCTTTCTACAACTACAGGAGCCAGTATAGGCTTCCTGAAAACAGCAGGGTTTCATTTCATAGGATGCATCTACACAGTTGATGAACTCAGGTTTACATTAAGATTGAGAAGTCTTAATGCTCCCAGATTGTGGGGTGTGAAGGTTGCAGAATACTTTAAGTTTCTTCAGGTAGAGTCAAATGAGCACAAATTTCTTGACAGTACTGTCAGTAACCCTTACTTAGCTCTCCAGAGAATGGCTAAGCCATCAAAATGAAACCAGTAGTTTTCTGTACTCAAATCCCTTTCCACATTAACTTTTTAAAATCATTGAAAACAAAAAGTGTTACCTACCTTGTAGAGGTACTATACGTAAAAATAATCCAACAAACAGAACAAAAACAACTTATGAAAAACACTTATCTTCTAAATATGTCCATGCCCATCTTTTGTCTACTTCATACATTCTACCTACTCACCCACATCAAGTTCAAGTTATGTCCCAAAGGGACCTATTTCTGAATTATTTCTAGACAGACAGATGGCTTTGTAGTGTGTAAGCTACTCAGATCTATGAATTCTCAGACAATGCACTTGTCATCTTAGCTGTCCAATTGGAAATCTGTTCATGTTTAGACTTCCTTTAAAACCTTTCCCAATAAACAGAATTTGTAATCCCTAGATTCAAAGACAGACAGTACAAGTAGCAATAGGCTAATACATGAAATCACCTTCTTTTGGATTAAATAAAAGCCACAGGATTCTTTATGGCTAAACTAAATTTGAATTATTTGTGTCTGGAATTGTATAAACATTGTTTTAAGTTCATTTTCCTGGACTTCGTTAATCACTTCAGGTTCTACAGGGCTCTTTTGAACTTTCGCCATTGCCAAGTTTATCCCATGGGTTAATCCAGCTTGGATAATACTAGCAGCCTGGACCATGGAACTTCTGATCTTTGCAAAGGGAGAGACAGCTCTACTGCCACTGACTTCTGAAGGAGGAGTTACATTAAGCCCCCTCTCAAGTACAAGCACACTGGATGCAGAGCCTGGAGTCTTTTGAGATATGACTGATTCAAGTGACAAAAACTGTGGGCACTTCTCAGAAAAAGACACATCTAATTGTGATGGTTGAGAAGGTGTCTGTTCCATTGCTTCTGACTGGTTTTCTTCGTTAGAAACTTGACTGGTTACTTGATTTCCTTCTTTTGTTGCCTGCTGAAAAACAAGCCTGGTTTCTGACAGCTGGGTCATCTTATTTTGTGTGTCTTATATAAATCTGTGGCAGTAAATATCCACAGGCCTGGCAAAGCCAGTCAATATGTGTATGTGGTTGGCAGAAGGACTTTTCTTCAGAGGCGACTCATGGCCTTTTCTGAGCCCATTTCCATGAGTGGCAGTAATCTCTGAAGGAACATGAATACTGGCATCAGTGCTGCTTATTGATTGGGAGCAATTACCTAATCAAGGTGCTGAGGCAATGATACCACAACTAGGAAGAACATAGTATATGAGCCCTATGTCCTCTAAAGAATTAGCTAGCTGCCTGTCTTTATCAGACTTGGAAGTGGAAGGAATTCATCAGAGTGGCAGGAGTCATTATCTGAAGACATCTCCCATCAGACTCTGCCTCATCTTCACTATCCATCATGCCTGTATTTTCCATGGTTTCAAGACTACTGTCTGATTTCCAAAGATTTACATTTAAGTTTGGTTTTAGAAAGTTAATTTTCACTTCAGGTTTTATAAAGTGTCCTAACTTTCGCAGATTGCCAATATTTATGTTGGCTTTTGTCTGTTTTACTTTTTGATTTAGAGATGGAAATTTGCTCATGAAAAAATTTCTTTCCTTGGGCCAAAGAGCCTTGGCTTTGAGATCTGATACCAATGATGTTTTCATGAGGTTTACTGCTCTTCCTTTCAAGTTTTTTTTCAATTATAGGTACATCTAATCCCATGGCTTGCTTGGCGATCAGCAGCATCTCTTCAATGCACTGAAGGGTATCTTTTCCAACCTCTTCTGGATTGCGCATCACAGCTCTCAGTGTGTGGAAATAGCCACTCGCATCTTTGCATTTGTAGGGCAGTCACATGCAGGAGAAGTCTGGCTTACCAAAAAGTGGGTTCAGGACCTACTTCTATTTTCTCCAGGTCTTCTAGACTTTGTCGTTGATACTGGTTGACTTTATCAACTTCATCATCAAAACAGGCCACGTAGTAGGCAGAGTTAGAAAGCAGTAACAGCACGTCCACATCTCTGTGAGTAGCATCAATGAGGGTGTGCTCTGAAAATTGATGCTTGAGCCAGACCATGAAAATTACGTTACGACACATCATTTGGAATAAGATGATTAAATTCTAGTCCTACTAATTACAGTGTCACTTTCACCTTAGATGCCTATTTGGGCATGGATATTAACATAAGTCAAACATGATCCTCAGTCAAAAACATTAAGTCCCTAATGAAAAGCACTTGGCACGTTAACAGGCGGTGGCAAAAAGTCAGCCCATTTTTACTGAAGTCTCAGCTGCAGTAAACACTGATGTTCCTGCCCCATCCACTCTTCCCTGTGAAGAAAAATAATAATAATAATATGAACAAGAAAAAGACAACCCTTTGAGTCCTCCCCACCCCCCACCTGCAGCTCGCAAGAGCAGCTGCCCCACTGGTTTTTGTTTTCCCGCCACCGGGGCAAGCCTTCCTTCTACATTATGAAGATGAAAATGGCCAACACCACATGAAGCCCCACCACTGCGACGATGGTTGCGTAAAAAGCGGTCTCTTCAGGGGACATTAACATGAGACTTTGGAAAGGAGTAATTTACAGGAAAAATGTAGCCCCACAGAAACTTTGACCATAAGTCCTGCGAAAACGAGGAATATCTTGAATGTCATCGCCAGCACGCCGTTGGACTTGGGCTTGTGGGAGAGTGGCATCTTGGCAGGCTGTCAGTAGGTCCATCCGTCGACGCATCGAAGCTCAGTCAGGAAGTCGCCTGCACCCTGCCTCACACCTGTGGCGAATGCGGCTAATGCTGCTGTCAAACTACGTCTTAGTCCCTAGAACATCTTTCGAATTGAGGCGGAGAAATGGAGAGACTCATGGACAGCACGCAGGTGAGAGAAAGAAATGAAAAATTCTAGCTAAGCCCTCATATTAATTACACAGAAAGGAATGGATATCCAGAAAGAGTAAGTAATTTGTCCAATTCTACAAAAAATGCCTATTCTAGGATGGATCCTTAGGTCATAGTGTCATAGTGGCTTTTTCCTACGTTCTAAATATGCATCTCATTAAGTTAGAAGAAAATAAGAAGTTGGAAATGTTTAACAATAATTAGTGATAGTAGATATGCACTTTTATAATAAAATTTAATTTACACATAAACATAACAAAAAGAACGCTTGATAAACCTGGGATAAGGAATGAAATTAGTGTGTAATATCAATAATAGTTCAATTATATTTCATGAATAGTATAAGAGATTTTTACTACTTATTTGTAGACTATTTAAAAATAAAAGACAATAATTCTTCTTTGCTTATTTTAACACATTATATTTCTTCATTCACAGTGTCGGTGCTTATTTCAAACCTCTAGAATCCTTCTCTGCCTTTAACTGTGAATAATTGATTAAGATGTGTACAAGAGGGACAAATTTGTATTTATGTTTGGGCACTGAACTACAAAAGAAGTTCCCATCCATGTCAGAGTCGTTTTAGATTTGGATATGTATTATAACAATTTTCTGGATCAAGAGAAATAATATTTTTCAAGAAAAGTATGTCTTTTTTTGATAGTAGCATCTCAAGGGAACAGGAAGGAAATCTAGGTTTCATCAATCAAGTAAGGAATACCCAGTAAGGAACTTCCTGAAATAGTGAATATTACTAAACCTTAGGAGAACCTGATGAAACTGAGGTGGTGAGAGAAATGGCCCTGTAATAAATTTAATTCAGGATATCAGATTCCTCTTGGAAATTCAACTAGGAATAGTAGTATAATATGTGAATCTCAAATTCAGAGAATATTTGGAAAAAAGTGGTAAATTTGGATCCTGTTAACCTAGAGATAGTCATGGAAATCATGGCCATGTTGAAATTGCTCACAAGAGGGAGAGGGGAAAAAAAATAATGGCCCCCACGAAAATCCAGAAAAATCTACTGAAAATATGGAGCAATGAAGTAGACCCTAATTCTATTTACAAACCTACTTCCTCCAACAACCATTATTTACCTTTTCCTTTGATTTGGACAAATTCAGGATTTTTAGTTTTGATCCTTCATGGTGTCAGCAGTGAATAATGAAAAAGCAAACATTAAATTATTGTGATTCACAGTCATTGAAAAGTAAACAATGAGCTTTAAGACAACATCATTAAGCCTGGACTATAAAAATAAATAAGAAAATGAGAAAGAAAGTCGGGAAAAAAAAAAAAAAAAGAAAGGAAAAAAGAAACTTAAAATGTACTTGTTTAAAATTGTAAATATGTGAGATATCACAAAATGTCTTGGTCTTGGCATGTGCCATTGAGTTGGTAATTTCTCACAGATACCCTATGAGACACATTAGGACTGCCCCATAAGGCTTCCGAGGCTGTAATCTTTATGGGAGCATATCACCAAGTCTTTTCTTCCATGGAGTGGCTGGAAGGTTTGAACAGCTAATCTTTTGGTTAACAGTTACCCATTGTGCCACAAGAGCTCCTTATATAGAGTCTAGATTCTATCTTATTTGGAAAATTATATCAGTAATAATGATGGTGAATTAAACCCTTAATATCTCTTTGCCATGTTAAGTGTGGGCATTTTAGATCTTTTTAACTGAGATCAAAGTTTATACAAATTGCACCTGTAGAAACCTTAAGAATTTTTTATTTATTTAAACTGGCTTAAAAATAATGACTACTTGAAATAAATTCAGCAATTATGTTTTAAAAAATGAATCAATGACAGTGGGCTTATAAATAGCACATATGTGATTTACTTTATAAGAAGAGATATTTTTGATTTTTTAAAAGAGATTTTTAATATATTGGTAAACAAGGTTTTGTTGTTGTTCGATGCCATCAAGTTGGCTCCCATTCACAGTGATCCTATATACAGGAGAACGAAACGCTGTCCGGTCTCATGTCAGCCTCATCATTTTTGCTATGATTTTGCTCATTATTGCAGCCACTGTGTCAATACATCCCATTGCAGGTCTTCCCATTTTTCTCTGACCCTTCACTTTACAAACTATGATATCCTTCTCCAGGGACTAGTCCCTTCTGACAACATGACCAAAGTATATAAAATGAAGTTTGGCCATTCTTGCTTCTAAGGAACCTTCAGGCTGTACTTTTTCCAAAACAAAAGTTTATATAAGCTAAATAAGAGTGTTTGTCTCTGATCTTCACTTTTAGTTCTGGAAGGTCACACATCATATTTAAGAGAAAAAAAATTGGCATCAGGTGGACTGGTTCTATCACCACTCATTAACAGACCTCTAGTAACCTTTCTCAGTCTCAATTTCCTCATATATGAATTTTATCTGCCTCATTATTTTCCTGTGAGGGAAAAAAAAAAATATATATGTATATATATATATAGGAGCTCTGGTAGCATAGTGCCTAAGGCACTTGACTGGTAAC
>NW_006921725.1:3437169-3442736 GCF_000298275.1 Orycteropus afer afer | reverse complement strand
CAACAACATATATACATACATATATATATATATGTACATACATATATATATATATATATATATATATATACTCATGCATAAAAAGATGTTTTAACATTGACCCTAGCTTATAATAATCACTTAAATGTTGTAATTCTTATGTTGTTGCAAAAAGAGCCCTTTATACACAGAAAGCAAAATTATTAAGCCTCTGACAGAGGAATAATACTGACTGATTCTGTTTCTCATGTCCCTTTTACAAAATCATTAAAAGCATAGCCATTATATAGTGTTTAGTAGTAGTAGCAGGCACTTTTCTAAATATTTTAGATACACCAAACCACTTAAATCTTATACCCACCTCATATGGTTGCTATTGTTGTTAGTTGTCCTAGAGTTCATTCCTACTCATGGTAACTACTTCTATGCAAAGAAAAACTGTTCTGTAGAGTTTTCAAGGTTGTCACCTTTTGGATTAGATCACCAGTCCTGTCTTTTGAGTCACATCAGGATGAGTTTAAACTGCCAACTTTTCTGCTACTAGTTGAATACTTAACTGTTTGTGCTACCCAGGCACTCCGCTCCATTTGGTAGCCATTATCATTGTTCTTGTTTCAAAAATGAAGAACAGAGAGGAACAGGGAAGCTTAGAAACTTGTCTAAGTACACACTTCAGAGCTACATGTTGCTCTTAAACTCTGTGCCCAGGAATCCTGCCATGAGGAGCTCTGGTGATATAGTACCTAAGACATCTGATTGTTAACCAGAAGGGTGGCAGTTCAAACCCACTAGCCACTCCATGGAAGGAAGATGATGCAAACTACTCCTGTAAAGATTTACCACCTCGGAAAACCAATGGAGATCACTATGAGTTGGAATGGACTTGATGACAGTGAGTTTGGTTTTGGTTTTTGGAATATTAAACTATACCATTGCTAGTGTAGTGGTGCTGCCGCTGTGAAAATGTGTATCACTCTGTGGATCTCTACAGAATATCCTTTGATGTTCACTCATTTTGTGTGGAGATTTATAGAAAACTTCATTTCATACTTGCATTCTTCTCTCTAATTAGCTAATATATTGGTGTTTTTTATAAAGTGTAACCAAAACCAAAACAAAAGTCACTGCCCTTGAGTGGGATCTGACTCACAGAGACTCTTCCTTGGTTTCCGAGGCAGTATCACTACAGAAGTAGATTGCCCAAGCTTCCTTCTGAGCAGTGGCTGGTGGGATTGACCCTCCAGCCTTCTAGTTAGCAAATACCTTAGGCACTATACCACCAGAACTTCCATTATAAAGGGTAACCAGCATAAATCATATAGTTTGACGCTCAGGCAATTCAAAGGAAAATATTTGTCCACAAATCTGACTTTTAGCCACTCTAACAGCCCTTTTATTCCCTATAAATGACCTGAAAAGAGATGAGGGAGTGTGGCAGGAATGTTTTCATGAGGAAACCCTTATAGTTTAAATGTCTGTGTGTCTAACAAAGCAAAAAGGCAGGGATTATAATCCACAAAAGAAAGTTCGTTGGCAACAAGGATTCATGATAAAACTCAAGGTCAGCTCACAGGCTCACAGTGGGAAAAATTATACAGAAAGCAGGAAGAATTTTCTCTCCCCATATCGTTTCCTGCATAGAGACCTTTCCTAAGAGATTTATGCAGAGTCAGACCTGTAGTAAGATGAAAAGTGTACTCTGTCCTTAGAATCAAAGACAAAGAAAGAATGAAGAAAATAACAGCAACAGTAAGCTCCATCTTCTTATAATCTTGTATGAAAAGGAAGTAAAAGTGTTTCTGATGCTCCTATTAAACACAGTAAACTATTTTAGGGAAAGGATTATAATGAAACTATTTCAACATGCTTAAAGGAATACTACTGTTCTCAATTTCATTAAAACTTCACTAAGTTTAAATATGTTCACATTCTTTAACTTTGTATTCAAAATTTTTCAAACAAGCACAACAACGATATAGTTCACACTTGTTCAGAATATCAGAATATTTACTTGATTAACCTGTTTTCACAGTTGTTTTTTTTCCCAAGCTGTAAAAAAAGAGGAAAAAAAAAAGCCCACTATATTTTCTTTTAAGTGTAATGCATGTTCATTGGAGGTATTCAAAACGCATTTAAAGATATGAAGAATAAATAAAAGTTAGCTCAATCTTCATCACACATAAATAACCCTATATTTTTCTAAGCATAAATCCATTTTTCTCATCATAGATTTATTATTCTAATATAGATAAAATTATGTATCTTAGGACTGATAACTTTTCATGCCAAGTCTCAGTGTTTTTAAGTGATCTTGTATCAAAGGAACTTTAAGCTGATTTCAAGTTTTCTCTGTTATAAACAAAGCCACACATAATATACTAGTAAATAATTTGTTTCATACTTTTCTAATCTTATCTTTATCATACAAATGGAAATAGTATATTAAAGAGTCCCCATGCTTTAAAACATTTTGCAAAATATCAAAGGCAACCAGTTGTAACTATGCTTGAGCATGTCTGGGTTTTTGTTGATAGTTAAAGATACAATAGTTCATAAATTATCATATGTTTACTTAATAAACATTTCCTTTTCTTAGGAGGATGAAAATAGTTGCACAACTCAAAGGATGTAATCAATGTCTCATTGTTGTACATGTAGAAACTGTTGAATTGGTATATGTTTTGCTGTATGTATTTTCAACTACAACAAAAGATGAATTATTAAAAGGAAACCAAAAACCTAATATACTAAGAATGGTACAGTAGCTTAATATTTAATAAAGTATGTTATTAAAAAATTAATACATATTTCTCACTTGCCTTCCAAAAATGTACTAATATTTGTTGCCCAAAATAATATATGAGAGTGCCCTTTTCAAATATCTTCATCAGCACTAGAAATTGTCAAGGGGAAGCATCCCCTTAGTGCCTGTAAGCATGTTGGACCTCTTGTCTCTTACCCTTTTCTGTGAAAGAGAAGTGAGTTAATAGTTCGATGTCAACTGTCTTTGATCTGTTTCTGTGCCTAAGGCATTTGGCTGCTAACCAGAACGCTGACAGTTCAAAATCACCAGCCACTTCTCAGAAGGAAGGTTGAGCAATCTACTTCCGTAGTGATACCACCTTGCAAACCCAAGGAGGAGTTGCTATGAGTCACCTATGACTCGATGGCAGTGAGTCTGGAGGGATTTTTTTTTTTTTTAAATGAATGTGGTGGGGGAAGCATGGATTCACTCTCCAATGATGGTTTGTCCTTCAATTGGTTAAGCTAGAATTACAGCTCCCAGAATTCCCTTGTCTATATGATTCCAGGTTAAAGTTGTCTAATGAATGTTTGTGAAAATTTAAAAGTAAGAACAGAAACCTTTATACAGTAAAGAACATGCAGCTAAAGACAAAGACCAGAAAGTCACAAAGGTGTTGGCAGGTACAGCTTGTTCTTCTTTCCTTGATTCCAGGAACAGCTTGTTTTCCCAAGTGCTGCAGCTGATAACCAAGAGAGTCACTACAGCCTTCACTAGACTATTGGCTACAGATTTACTGAAGCAACAGCTCTCATTAGTATCTCCATCTTCATGGCCCCTTTGTTGGCTACCAATGCCTATGTTCTCAGATCTACTGGTTGGCTACCTCTCTGATCCTCCAACTTTTTCTTTCAGATACCCATTGCCTCAACTCCTCCCATAGTTGTGTAATGTTTATTTTGTATAATAAATGCCTGTCCAATAAGTCAGGTGGTTCTCTTTTCTGATTAAGCTCTGCTTGATAAATTTTGATCCCCATCCTCTCTCTGCCTGAACCTATGAGAGACAGTACCCTAAGTAAGCCTTGCTGTTGTATGCCATCAATTATATTCCAACTGAACTGACCCATAAGGTTCCTGATGGTGGTAATCCTTACGAAGCAGATCATCAGGTTTTTTCTTCCATGAAGTAGCTGGTGAATTTGAGCCACCAACTTTTTGGTTAGCATTCCAGTGTTTAATCATTATACCTTCAGGGCTGTACTAAAGGCTGGACTGGGGAATGAGGTCAAATATGGTATTAATATATCCATTTAGGTTTTCACACTAATATTTTCACCAGCCAATTCCTCATCAGTAATAAAGAGGATGAGTTTGTTCTCCAGCTGCAGCCTTTTTAATCTTGTTAATTGTTCAAACCATAGGTAACAAAATAGGTGCAATGGATGGGACCCTTTTTAACTACCTCAGAAGATACTTTGATTCTATTTTTCATCTGTATTGATTTAAACAGCAAACCTAATGATATGAATTTTAAGTTTATATTTACTTGAATGATAATGAGGTAATATATGTTTTATATTTGGTGATTCACCATTGAAATATAACATATTCTAAATGTTGGCTCATGCTACTCATGGCCAGTGTTTAACTGGCTTACTTATTAATATTCTTTTTAATTTGACAAAATATTTCTCACTTTGTCTTATAAATTTGTTTATTTTTATGTGCAATACACTTTAATTTTGAGTGGAGTAAACTATATGGAATATTTCTACTAAAATTATCAGTGAAGTTTTGATATTTAAAAAGAATTTTCTCACCTCAAAACAGAATTAATTATTCAGCTCTAATTTTTTATACCTTTTGTATATTTTAATTTCATATTGAAATCTTTATTTCATGTGTGATTTATCTATATGCACACACCACGCACAATATTTACTAATAAATAGAAACACACATACAGTTGATTGTATTTTGAGAATCATTATTCTATTATACTAAATTGACTTCTGGCATCTGTAAAAAGAGTTTTAATTTCTATCTATTAGGAAACAACTAACCCATGCCATAATTAATCATTTTGAAAATTTTCACAGCTATTCATACAACTTTAATCTTCCAGATACACTTTAAGAAAAAATATGTGTTTTCAGAAAATATTTTACTTGAGTTTTAAGTGAAAATGTGAATTATTTGGATATAATTGTTAATGTTACATTACTTAGCCTTCATTGCAATCATTTTCCATGTGTCTCAGTAGAACTTTGTAAATTTTATTTTTCTTCCTATTAATTTGCTTTTTATTTATATTACAAATCTATTAATTTTGTAAATTTAGTCTAAAATCAGTCACCTTACTAAATAGATAATTGCAAAAAGGGTGTTGGTGCACAGAGGCTAACCTACTCACACTTCACATGGGAGAAGGATTAAGATGAACAGCCCAAGGGTGATTCTATGAGCAGAAGTCAGACATGCCTCCACCCTTCAAACTTTTTACCAATTCTGATACCAACCATCCCTCCATGGCACTGTCTACTTCTCTGTTATGTTTGATAATCTATTGCAATCCCAATATCAAACCCATAGAAGATATTCACCATTATGGTATTTATTAACGAAGTAACTGGTTACAATTCAGGATCAGAAGCAACTCAGGATGTAATTCTACAATCAAGATTTGTTGTTGTTGTTGTTATGTGCCGTCGAGTCGGCCCCGACTCATAGCGACCCCTCCTTGGGTTTCCAAGGCAGTATCGCTACGGAAGTAGGATTGCCCAACCTTCCTTCCGAGGAGTGGCTGGTGGGTTTGAACCGCCAGCCTTCTGGTTAGCAGTCAA
>NW_006921725.1:3433960-3436249 GCF_000298275.1 Orycteropus afer afer | reverse complement strand
TATTGTATCAATCCATCTCAATGAGGATTTTCTGCTTTTTTGACAACCTTCCACTTTATCAAGTATGACATCCTTCTTCTGGAAATGGTCCCTTCTAACAACATGACCAAAGTCAGATGAAGTCTGGCCATACTTGCTTTCACGGAGTATTCTGGTTGCACTTCTTCCAGGACAGATTTGTTAGTTCTTCTAGTAGTCCATGGTACTTTCAGCATTCTTCATCAACCCCACAATTCAACAGCATCAACTCTTCTTCATTCTTCCTTATTTGTTCAGCCTTCACATGCATATGTGGCGATTGAAAATACCATGGCATGGATTAGGTGCACCTTACTCTTCAAAGTGAAATCTTTGCTCTTCAGCTTTTTAAAGAGGTCTTTTGCAGCAGATTTGCCCAGTGCAATATGATATCTGATTTCTTGACTGTTGCTTCCATAGGTATTGATTGTGGATCCCAGTAATATGAAATCCCTGGCAACTTCAATCTTTTCTCCATTTATCGTGATGCTTCTTATTGGTCCATTTGTGAGGATTTTCATTTTCTTTATGCCCATACTGCAGACTGTACTCTTTAGTCTACATCAATAAGTTTTCAAAATCATCTTCACTTTCAGCAAGCAAAGTTGTGTTGTTTATATATGGCAAGTTGTTAATGAGTCCTCCTCCAATCCTGACACCATGTTCTTCTTCATACAGTCCAGCTCCTGTAAATATTATAGCCTAGGAAACCCTGTGGAGCAGTTCTACTGTGTGCTATGAGTTAAAACTGACACAGTGACACATTACAATAACAACTATACCAATGAGAGAGGGAATCTTTGCTTATATCTGAATTTAATGATTATTTTTAGTTTCTCAGCATTATACAGAATTCTATTATTTAGTTTGACATGAACATATTTATTATCAAGAAAACTCTTTATTCCTTTCTAAAGACTTTGTGTGTGTGTGTGTGAGAGAGAGAGAGAGAGAGAGAGAGAGAGAGATGACAAATATTTATTTATTTATTTAAATTATTGTTGTGTTTTGGGTGAAAGTTTACAGAGCAAATTCACTTTCCATACAGCAGCTCACGTACACTTTGTCTCATGACATTGACTGCAATTTCTCGAAATGCAACTGCTCCTCTCCCACTTTGTCCCCATAGTTACCTCTACCCTGTGTCCTGGCCTTCCATGCACTCCTGCCCCCAAGTTGTCTCCCTGTGCATGCAAAGCCCTTCTATTCTCTCATGATTGATCTCTCTAAGGAGTGTATCTAGCTAATGCAAATGTTCAGGTCATATGTCTGTCTTTTGTCTGGCTGGAAGCCACAGGAGTGAGTTCAGTTCCAGACCTGAAGGGCAGCTAAGGGCCATAGTCTCAGTGGTTCCATCAGGCTCTACCAGACCAAAAAACCTGGTCCCTTTTATTTTCTTTGTTAATGATTTTGAGTTCTGTTCCACATTGTTCTCCCACTCTGTCCAGGATCTCCTATAGTGATCCCCCTCCAAGTGGTTAAAAGCTTCTAAGATCCCAGTCACTACTCACCAAAGTAGGAGGTAGAACAATGTTTTTGTGTAGCATGTTATGTCAATTGAGCTTGATGTCCCCTGCGACTATGGTCACAAGGCTACAGTTCCAACTACTTACTCCCTCTGGGTAGCTGGCTGTGGCCAAGAAGTGACTACAGATTACTTGTACCTTGTCAGCTCTACTATATACCTGGGAATTCTTACAGAACATATATATACACCTGTAGAAACATTGTCTGCCAACCCTATACATGGTTATGGGCACACTCCCCCCTGCATAGACATACCTAATAGTTCAGCCTGTCCACCATTCTATCCACCATATACCAACGTTTGCTTTCACTGACAATGCAGTACTACTGTATGTGCAAAAGGGTTCACCTTTGCTGTCTGTACCTCCCACACACCTCTCTATGTCTTCCTCTTCCTCAATCCCACCCTGTTGATTACTCACCTTTGGTATATTGCTCTTCTCTTCAACCAAATCAATACTTGTCTTTACCCCTCTCAACCCTGGTAATCAACAAAGAAAAGTTTCTTCCATATATAAACCTTTCCTTGACCTTTTACAATAACATTAATAAAATACTTGTCCTTCTGTGACTGATTTATTTCACTCTGCATAATGTCCTACCAGTTCATCCATATTGTGTGGTGTTTTCCCAATTTTACATTATTTTTTAGGGTTGTATAGTATTCAATTTTGTGTTTGTACATAGCTTAGTTATCTATTCTTCTGTTGATGGGCACCCAGGTTGTTTCCATCTTTTGACTAT
>NW_006921725.1:3431172-3432670 GCF_000298275.1 Orycteropus afer afer | reverse complement strand
TACTTTCCTCTTCTTCTTCAATGCTTTGCTTATCTGAGGTCTCTTTACTTTCCATATAAAGTTAGTGATTGTTTTTTCCATATCCTTAAAGAATGTGGATGGGATCTGAATTGGGATTGCATTGAATGTATAGATTGCTTTGGGTCGAATGCACATTTTCACAATGTTCAATCTTCCTATCCATGAGCATGGGGTGTTTCTCCATTTATGTAGATCTCTTGTGGTTTCTTGAAGTAGTCTTTTATAGTTTTCTTTGCTCAGGTCTTTTGTGTCCCTGGTAAAATGTATTCCTAAAGTTTTCTCTCTTTTTTTGGCAGTTATTGTAACTTGTATTAATTTCCTTATTTCTTTTCAGCAATATTTTTGCTGGTATAGAGGAATTCATCTGATCTTTCGATATTGATCTTATATCCTGCCATGATGCTAAATCTCTCAACTACTTCCAGTAGATTTTTGACTGAGTCTCTTGGGTTTCCTAGGTATAGGATCATACATTAGCAAGTAGGGATAGTTTGACTTCTTCCTTACAAATTTGGATGCCTTTGATTTCCCCTTCTTGCCTTTGAACCGGGCTAGGACTTCCAGTACAATGTTTAATAGAAGCGGTGATAGAAAGCATCCTCGTCTAGTTCCTGTTCGCAAGGGGAATGATTTCAGTCTTTCTCCATTAGAATATGGTTGGCTGTTGGTTTTGCATAAATGCCCTTTATTATATTGAGGAATGTCCTTTCTATTCCTATTTCACTGGAAGTTTTGATCAATAATGGGTGTTAGATTTTATCAAATGCCTTTTCTGCATCAATTGATATGATCACATGGTTCTTTTCCTTTGTTTTATTTATGTGGTGGATGATGTTAATTATTTTTCTAATGTTGAACTATCCTTGCATATCTGAGATGAACCCTACTTGGTCATAATGAATTACTTTCTTGATATGTTGTGGGAGTCTGTTGGCCACAATTTTGTTGAAGATTTTTGCATCTATATTCATGAGGGATATTGCTCTGTAATTTTCCTTTTAAGTGATGTCTTTGCCTGGTTTTGGTATCAAGGTTATGTTTGCTTTATAAAATGAATTTGGGACAATTCCATCCTTTTTTATCTTTGTGAATAGTTTGAGTAGCATTGGTGTCAGTTCTTCTCTGAATGTTTTGCAGAATTCTCCAGTAAAACCATCCAGGCCAGAACTTTTTTTGTTGGTAAATTTTTTTATGACCTGTTCAATTTCTTCTTTTGTTATGGATCTGTTTAACTTTTCCACATCAGTCTGTGTAAGTTTAGGTAAGTGGTGTGTTCCTAGAAATCTATTCATTTCCCCCAGACTTTCAAATTTGTTGGAATATAGTTCTTTGTAATATCCTGATATTATCCTTTATATTTCAGTTGGTTCTGTTGTGATGTCACCCATTTAATTTCTTAATGTTATTTGTATTCTCTCCCTCTCTTGCTTTGCTAAATTTGCAAGGGTTTGTCAATTTTATTAATCTTTTCAAAAAA
>NW_006921725.1:3427553-3430827 GCF_000298275.1 Orycteropus afer afer | reverse complement strand
CAGTACTTTAATGTTTTTAAATTTATTAAGGCTTGTTTTATGGCCTGATTTATGACCTATCATGGAGAATGTTCCATGTGCACAGGAAAAGAATGTATATTGCCTTGTTGTTGGCTGAAGTGCTCTGTAGATGTGAATAAGGTCAAGTTGGTGGATTTTATTGTTCAGCTCTTTTGCATCTTTGTTGAGTTTCTTTCCAGTTATTCTATCTTTCATTGAAAGTTGTGTATTATAATCTCCTACCATGATTGTGGACTCACACATTTGCCTTTTCAATTCTGTCAAAATCTGATTTCTGTATTTTGAGTTTTTTCATTGGGTCCATAGATATTTATTACGGTTATATCTTCTTTTACAATTGATCCTTTGATCATTATATAGTGTACTTCCTTGTCACGTATGGTGGTTTTTGACTTAATGTCAATTTGATAAGAAATTAATATTACAACTCCAGCTCTTTTTTGGTTACTGTTTAATTCATAAATATTTTTCCAACCTTTGATTTTCAGTCTATTTTTGTCTTTCTCTAAGGTGTGTGTTGTTTAGACAGAATATTGATGGGTTATGTATTCTTATCCAATATGCAACTCTCAGTCTCTTGAGTGGTGCATTTAATCCATTAACATTCACTGTAATTATCAACAAGTACAAATTGGTTGCTGTCATTTTGTTATATGTTTTTTATGGTGTTGCTGATTTCTTTGTTCCATATAATGTTCTGTGCTGAGCTCATTTTGTTTATGAATTGTGTTATCATTTCCATTGTTGCTATTGCTTTAGTATTTGTTGAATATTTGCACTTGTCCTCTTTTTTATTGTGATGTGAAGGTTTATCATTTTTTTCTTTGAGATTTCCTGTGATTTATGATTTTCTCTCCAAGTTTAGAACAGTCCATTCTATCTTGCAACTCTCTTGGCTTCCTCACTGTTTAGAAGTTCTGTAACTATACAGTATTTCCCCTCTTTTTGGTTTGTAGTTGTCCTCATTTGCTAATTGATGTCTCTGGTTCCTTGTTTACAATCATGTAAACTTATTTTACTTTGGACACATCCATAGCTGTGTTGGTTTCTGGGTTATGCCATCTTGTGTCTTAACAGTCAGTTGTTGTTTGCTATTATTGGTTCCCTGTTCAAAGGACTCCCTTTAGTATCTCTTGTGAGATTGGTTTGATTTTAACACATTCTCTTAATTTCTGCTTATCTGGAAATATCCTAATTTCACCATCATATTTAAAGGACAATTTTTCTGAGTATATAATTTTTGATTGGAATTTTTTTTCTTTTTCAGGGTTTTATATCTACCATCCCATTGCCTTCTCACTAGCATGGTTTATGCTGAGAAATCAGAGCTTATTCTTATTACATGTCCTTTGTAGGTAAATTCTTGTTTTTCCCATGCTAGTCTTCTTTCTTTGTCTTTGGTTTTGATGAGCTTAATAATGATATATATTGGTGATTTTCTTTTGGGGTCTATCCTGTTTGGTGTTCCTTGGACTTCCTGAATGGATGTATTCTCATTTTACATCATATTAGGGAAGTTCTCTTCCAACAAATCTTGGAGAATTTTCTTTTTCTCTTCTTGTTCTGGAATTCTGATTACATATATGTTATTCTTTTTGATGGTATCTCACGTGAACCTTAGGCTTCCTTCATTTTGTTTTGATCTTTTGCCTGATTGATTCCTTTCCAAAGAAGTATTAAAGTATTTGTCTTCAAACTCATTAATTCTGTCTTCCATTGATTCATTCTACTCCTTTGCCTTCAATGTGTTATCCTGTTCTGAAAACTTAGTATAAAACTTCTGAATTTCTCTCTGTAGATTTTGCATAATTTCGAATATTTCATTTATTTTGTCATTTTGTTCTTGTATTTTCTTCTGAAATTGTTTTAGGGTTTTATCTGTGCTTTCCTTAATAGTGTCAGTGTTTTCCTTTCTGTCTCTCAATCCTTTGAAGATACCTAAATATAATTCTTTGAATTCCTTATCAGGAAGTTCCAATGCTACTTCTTCCTCAGGGATTTGTTTTGGGTCTGTGTCTTGCTCCCTTGTTTCTACTACTACTGCTTTACTTGCTTCTTTGTGTGAACAGTGATGATCTGTTGTCTCTGAGTCATTGTGATGTTGTTGCATTTAGATTCTGCTAACTGTTTGTGAATAGAAGTTTAAGATGAGTCAGGCTCTTGGTGGTCATTTATCATTGGCTGGTTGGTGGAGAAGGAAGTGGTGGCTCTCACTCAGTAAGTGGAGCTGCAGGAGGTGCAGGTGTGGTTGCATTGTATGGGCATAGCTGCTGTCTCCCGCTCAGTTAGAAAAAACAAACCATCAAATAACCATCACATAACCATCAAAAAGCTAAAAGCAAGCAGACAAAAAATACACCACATAAACACATAGGAATAACCCCCCCCCAAAAAAAAAAAAAGAAAGAAAGAAAGGGAAAAAAAGAAAAACACTATCTGGGGAAGGGGCAATAAGAGAAAGAGGTAAAGTAGGAGAGTAATGAGGAAAAAATGAGAAAAATGCAAAAAGAAAAATAAGGAAAGAGAAAACAAGGAAATGAGAAAGAAAAAAAAAAAAAAAAGGGGGACTCAGGAACAGAGGGGAGAGAAAAAGTTGAAACCAGAACCTTGGAAGGGAAGAATAAAAAAGGACAAACAAAAAGAGAATAATGATAATAATAGTAATTTTAAAACAGACAAAAACAAACAAACCAAAAAAGAAAAAGGAAACAAAAGAATCTGGGCAGGGTGGGCCAGAGCATCAAGGCTCCATCACAGCACACAAACAGATGGAATTACTTAGCCCAGAAGGTGGGTGGGAGTTAGGATGGCCACACCTCCCTTCACCAAGAGGGTGTGGGGTATAAGAGTAACAAGGGGAATACTGCACCTTTCCAGTCTTTTGGGTTTGGCATGTCCTTGTGGTCCCCAGCAAGTGGAGCCTATTCTTAGGTCCCTGGAATCTGAGAGAACACTGTCACTTTAAGTATACAAAATGGTCGAACTGCTTGTAAACTTTCAAAGTGGCTGCACCTTCAGGATAGGTGAAATTCCACAGCTCAGCCTGTCTTCCTCTTCACTACTTCTCCTTTTATTCACCAGCCACCATTGCAGTCCTCCATGCAGCTCCTGGCTAGAAGGACTGATTTTTAGTTAATTCTTAGGTCCTAACACGACTTGGCAATAGCCAAGCTGTCTGTGCTGTCAGGATCACTGACAGACTGCAGTTCCGTATGTCTCCTTTTTCGGTGTTCACATATAGGTTCTTCTACTA
>NW_006921725.1:3425946-3427203 GCF_000298275.1 Orycteropus afer afer | reverse complement strand
TTTTCCTAACCGGTTGGCTCTCTTTTTATCCTTTTGGAGAAATCTTTTGACGTGTGTAAGAATTTAATTTTTAAAAGGTCCCAGTCATCTAGCTTCTCTTCAATTCACTTAATATTTGCTTTAAGTATTTTGAAGCACTTTCACTGGGTGCATAGATATTTATTATGGTAATGTCTTCTTGATCAATTGACCCTTTCTACATCCTGTAATGTCCTTCTTTGTCCCTTATGCTGTTTATCACCGTGAAATCTATTTTATCAGAAATTAATATTGCCACTCCTGCTTTTGTTTATTTATTTAATTATTTGTTGTTGTTGCCATTAGCTTGGTATATTTTTCCCCAACTCTTAATTTTTAATTTGTTTTTATCTTTGTGACTAAGGTGGGTGTCTTGTAGGCAGCAGCATATCGATGGGTCTTCTTTCCTTATCCAATATGCCACTCTTTCTCTTGCCTGGTGCATTTAGTCCATTCACATTGAGTATAATTAGTGATAGGCATGAATTTATTGCTATCATTCTATTGTTTTTGTTGTGTTGTTGATGATTTCGTTTTTCCAGACATTTTTCTGTGCTGAGCTCATTTTGTTATTAAGCATTTCTTCTTTTCTTCATCATTGGTGTTTTTGTGCTTACTAAGCCCAAGTTTTTTTTTTTTTTTTTTTCCCTTTATTTCTTTCTGAGTTTGCTTAGGAGGGTTGTTAATTTTCTTTGTGGTTACCCTGAAATAGATTGTTATTTCCTTTAGTTTGGAACAGTCATTTCTATAATATAAAGACACTGTCCTATCTTCCTCTCCATTTGGAAGTTTTATAATTAAAACTTTTATTCCCTCTATTTCCTTTGTTGCTGGTGTCATCTGCAGATTGACTCCCTTATTCCTCTGTGTATGTTATCTTATGAGCTTATTTTGGGCATCTATTTCTGGTGTGGTTTCAATGTAGTGGTGTCAAGTGTCTTGATTTTAATTTGTTGTTCTCTGTTGTGGGTTCTCTATTAGAAGGGCTCCCTTTAGCATTTCTTGTAGGGTTGGTCTGTTTTTCACAAATTCCTTTAATGTCTGTTTGTCTGAGAATGTCTTGATTTCACCCTCATATTTGTGGAATGATTTGGCTGGATATGCAATTATTGGCTGGCACTTCGTTTCCTTCGAGATTTTGTGT
This sequence comes from Orycteropus afer afer, assembly GCF_000298275.1. Classification (NCBI taxonomy): domain Eukaryota; kingdom Metazoa; phylum Chordata; class Mammalia; order Tubulidentata; family Orycteropodidae; genus Orycteropus; species Orycteropus afer. Next base: position 3,426,041 of record NW_006921725.1, on the reverse strand, counting down.
ATGCCTTCCCATTGCCTTCTTGCCTGCCTGGTTTCTACTGAGAAATCAGAACTAAGTTTTATTGGTTGTCCATTGTAGGTGACATTTCATTTTTT
>NW_006921725.1:3423606-3424786 GCF_000298275.1 Orycteropus afer afer | reverse complement strand
TTTTTTTTAATATTTAGTCAGGTTGAGAAAGGTGTTTTACTATTCTTAGTAAATATTTGGAATTTGGAAGTTATATTAGATTGAAATTGCATACTTGTTGATGCATTATATATTCTGACTAATAGTGATGCTATAAGACAAAGTAGAACTGCTCTCTTTAGGGTTTTCAAATCTGAAAATATTTAGAGAAGCATACTGACAAATCTTTCTCCTGTGAAAAGTCTGGTGGGTTCATTCAGACAGTTGACCTTCCAAATAGCAGCCAAGTATTTAACCAGTACACTACTGGGGCTCCTTGAAGTGACATAAGGCAGGCAAAAGCAGCTTGATTTTAAAATTTTCATCACTGATATTTTGCTTCTCAACTTATATGTTAGCATTTGACTTTTTAAAGAAAAATCATTTTCTATTATGGATTCCAGTACTGTTTGAAAGGAGTTGGATTTACAGGAGAGGAAAACGTATATCTAGATTAACATGATAATGGCATATAGTACTTAAGAATATAGGTTAAAATGACTAACTCTGTAAATTTGAAGAAGGTAATTTATTTGTTTATGTCTTGGTTCTATCATTTATTGGTTAATAATTGCATTTGCCTCACAGATTTACTGTGTGTAGTAAATCTATTTAGCCAGCTATTTCATTTGGAAAAGATCAATAAATATTTACTATGAAGTCCTTGGGTGGGTCAAACTGTTAAGTAGTCCACTATTCATCTAAAGTTGGTGGTTCAAACCCACCCATAGGCACTTTGGAAAACATTCTTTGTGTTCTGCTTCTGAAAAACCACTGCCTTTAAAACCCTATGAAGCAGTTATACTCTGTACATGTGGGATTGTCATGAGTTAGAATTGATTTGATGGCAGTTAACAACAATAATACCTTACTAATGCTATGAAATTATTGGAAACTTCAAGAAATTCTTTTTTAATTTTCATTTTTAATATATTTCAAGTAATGAGTATTTTGACATTGTGTATCCATGTCTTCATATATTGTATTACTCCTCCTTATAAAATTATCTACTATTTTTTTTTTTTTTTGGCTTATTTTTTAGACTTATTTCAGTCAGTACTTTCTTCTCAAAGCTTCTCCTGACATCCCTCAGGCAAAGTCATTGCAACCCCATCTGTGTGTGCTCTCAGAAAACTGTGCATACCTCTCCTATAAACACTTA
>NW_006921725.1:3421449-3422106 GCF_000298275.1 Orycteropus afer afer | reverse complement strand
TTGGCCCCGACTCATAGCGACCCCTCCTTGGGTTTCCAAGGCAGTATCACTACGGAAGTAGGAATGCCCAACATTCCTTCCGTAGAGAGATGCAAATCAAAACAACAATGAAATACAATCTTGCCCCACCATTAGTAGCAAAGTTCCACAAGACAGAAAATAACAAATGCTGGTGAGGATGAGGAGAGATTGAGACTCTCAAACACCACTGGTGGGACTTTAAAATGAAACAACCACTGTGGAAACCAATATGGTGATTCCTTAAAAAGTTGGAATTAGAAATACCATTTGACCCAGCCATTCCATTGCTAGGTATATATCCTAAAGAAGTGAGAGCCAGGAAAAGAATAGATCCATGTACACCACTGTTCATCACAGCACTATTTACAATAGCCAAAAGATGGAAACAATCTATGTCTCCATTAGCAGAAGAATGGATAACCAAACTATGGTACATACATACAATGGAATACTATGCAATCCTGAAGAATATCTTATTATCTGCAAAACACCATATAATGTGGATGGACTTGGCAGACATTATTCTGAGTGAAATAAGTCAACCACAGAAGGACAAATATTGTTTTAGTCCATTATTGTTAACAGTCAAGGAAAGGTTTATATGTGGAAGGCAATTTTGTTTGTTGGTTACCAAGG
>NW_006921725.1:3412609-3419906 GCF_000298275.1 Orycteropus afer afer | reverse complement strand
ATATGCATACCCATGGCCATTGCAACACAATTCACCATAGCAAAAACCTATGGGAAAAACCTAAATGCCCATCAACAGATGAATGGATAACCAAATTATGGTACATTCACACAATGGAATACTAGGCAGCATTAAAGAATAATGAGGAATACAAGAATCATTTCACAACATGGAAGAATTTGGAGGATATTAAGCTGAGTGAAATAAGTCAATTGCAGAAGGACAAATATTGTATGAGCCCATTATTGTAAAAGTCAAGGAACAGTTTACTTAGGGAAGGAAATTCACATCATTGGTTACCAAAGATGGCAGGAAAGGAAAGGGGAAAATAAATAAATAAAGTCTCCAGGAACTGACCAAACACATAAAACAAACTGTGAAGACTGGATTAAAGAAAATTCACTGAAAATCAGTAAAAAGAATGGGCATCTGTGGTGTTTACATATAGGGATGGATACATTTGTGCTTACCTCCCTATGTCTCCATGTGATAGAATTCTAACAGAGAATCTCTCTCACCTCTTTAGGAAACATTCCTAGTAATGAAATTGGTGGATCAAATGGCAGGCTGTAAGGACTACCATCCTAGCTACAAGAAGGGACTGCCATTATTTGGAGCAGAAGAAAAAGGATCTCAGCAGCAAATGACCAAGGAAGGTAAATCTCACAGCTAGCATGATTCATTTCATACCCATCAGCCACTCCTCGGAAGGAAGATTGGGCAATCTACTTCCGTAGTGATACCTCCTCAGAAACCCAAGGAGGGGTTGCTAAGAGTTGTGTCTGACTCGACGGCACTTACCAACAACCTACCAGCATGATTCCATGGATTTTTTCTTTTTTTTTTTTTTTCCCTAAGAGCAGGCAAATAACTGGCACACAGTCCAGAAATTTAGCAAGTATAATCAGGAGATGAAATAGCCAAAGTGGGTTAGGATAAGGTTCTACATATCTCAGAGATGATTTGGATGACAATATTCATTTATATGATGTACAGATTCAGGAAAGCACCCTACTGAGCTACTTTTCACTGAATGATTGTGAGGCCTTGTGGGCAGAAAGTAAAAGATAGGACAGACTTTTAACTGCATGAACTTTAAATATATTCCACAAATCATACACTGATCCATCTGCAAATGATGGAAGCCATAATGTCAAAAAGTGTTTCAAACACAAGTTTTAACCAATACTTGACTGACCACTAACTATGCTAACCCAGGAAAAATGCTTAAGAAGCAAATGTTAAAAATTAATATATCTGATCAGAGATATCAGAGGTTGTACATTTCAGTGTAAATACACTTCACAGAATCAGTCCAGGAAAATCACTAAATAAACAAACAAATGCAATTTGCAACAACTGTACTAGGTATGTGGGAGAAGGAGTCCAAAATTTTATAATATATTATTTAAATACATGTTTCAACAAAAAATTCTGAAGCATGAAAAGAAACAAGAAATTTGCACATGTTGTGGTTATGTGCCATCGAGTCAGACCCGACTCACAGCGACCCCTCCTTGGGTTTCCAAGGCAGTATCACTGCGGAAGTAGATTGCCCAACCTTATACACATGAAAATGCAATCAATGCAAATTGGCTGTAAGTGGTAAAAGATATTGGACCAGTAGACAAAGAATTCAGAACAGTTATTGTAAATATATCGTAAGGTTTAAAGAAGCCATGATTAAAGAATTACCGAAAACAGTAGGATAGCAATGACTCCTCACATAGAGAATATTAATACAGAGACAAAAATAACAAAAGAAAACAAACAAACAAAAAACACCAAGGGGGAATTTTGGAATTGAAAATTTCAGCAACTGAAATGAAAATTTTAATAGAGGGACTGAGTAGTAGAATGAATTGTAAGAAGAAAGAATCAATGAACTTGATGATAGATTAATAAATATTATACAATCCACAGAACATAGAGGAAGAAGAAAAATTGAAAATTAACAGAACCTCACAAACTTTTGGTGAACAGTCAAGCATAACAATATATGTTTAACAGGAACTCCAGAAAACCAAAAATGCAGGAAAGAAAGCATTAGATATATGTGAGAAAAAATGATAGTCAAAATTTCCCAAATTTTGTGAAATATATTATCTTACATATCAAGAAAGTATAACAAAATTTACATAGGATATGCTCAAAGACATCCACATCTAGATACACCAAGCCCAACTGTTAAAGCCCAAAGGCAAAGAGAAAATCAGGAAAATAGCAAAGAAAGAAAAAAAAAAGACTTACCAAGAACAGAACCACAGAAGGCAAGAAGACAGATTGATACATAGTCAATGTTTTGAAAAGTAAAAATTGTCAAAAACAAATTCAATATTCACAAAAGCTATCCTTCTAAAAACAAAACAAATAAATAAAGCAAAATAATAACATCTCTAGATTTAACAAGACAGAATTTGTTGACAACAGATCTGACTTAGAAGAAATACTAAAGGTCTTCAGTCTGCACAGAGGTAATTAAAATTATTTTGATTATAATTTGAAGTCAGATGAAAAAATAAAGAGCACTGGTAAAGGTAACTATATAAGTAAGAATAAAATACTGCATAAATCTATACTCTCTTCTTATTCTTAGTTAATTTAAGTAGTAACTGCATAAACAATTAAAAAATTCATTGTTTTTTTTTAGCATATAAAGATATATATGAAACTAATAGCACAAAGAAGAAAAGACTAGAGCTACACTGGAGCGAGGGATCTCTACCAGATGATAACTCTATCCACAAGAGGAAACAAAGAGTGCCAGAAATGGAAAACATGATTTAATGTAAAGTATTTATTTAATAAAGTATTAATGTAAAGTATTATTAAAATGTAAAGTTTTGTTAAATGTAATGTAAATGTAAAGTATTATTAAAACTTTCTCTTATTTATTCTTTGAACTTCCTTAAGGGAGGTAAGATTGAATAAAAAATTATTGGTTTAAAACATATAGAAAAATAATGTAAATGGCAGTAATTACACAATAAAGGGCAGTAATGGAGCTATACTAGAGTTTATATATTTTGCCAGAATAAAGTTGGTAAAGATTTGAAGTAGAGTGTGACACACTGACATACAAATTGTAATCTCTAAAGTAACAACTAAGAACAAATGCACACACACACAGAGAAGAATTAAAACAATACACTAGGAAGCAACTAGATAATAACTAACAGAGAAGAAAACATACAAGAGGTATATAAAAAACAAATAGTAAAAGGACAGACATAAATTCAACCATGCCAATAATATATTAATGTAAATGTTTTAAACATGCCAAGTAGAAAGGAGATATTTTCAGACTTATTTAAAAAAAAAACAACAACTGTATTTTTGAAAAAAGACACACTATAGATTCAAATATGCAGACAGGTTGAAAGTAAGAGGTGAAGAAGGTATACCATGCAAAGCATAACCATAAGAAAGTTAAGGTAGCTATAATAGTTTCAGAAATATTATATTTTAAGAAAAATTGATTAATAGAGGCAAAGAGGGGATTTTATAATCATAAAAGGGCCAACTTGTTATCCGAGGGAAGTTGCCTCCTTTTCCTGACCCTCGCCCTACTCAGGAGAGGAATCTTCAGGAGTGAATAATCCATGAGCAAGCAACCCCAGGTGATCTCGAACCAACTAACAAGCAGGCAATATCACAAGTATACAAGCTTTTATTGAAAGCTAGAGTATGTTTCTGCAGGAGAAATGGACCTCTCTCTCCTCAGGAGTGGGAATGGCCATTAAAAGCAATGGGTGTCTCCAAAATAGTGGAGACAGTCTTTCCGTGGAATGGAAAGGCCTCAAACTGCCTAACTTACTGGTTTTTATACCTCCTGAAGGGGGGTTCTTAAGATGGGGCTGGGCCTCTTGAATGACAGAACCCTGATTAATTAGCCAAATCTTATAGGCTGTTAGTTGCAGGTGTTAGCTCATTAACCTCCTTAAATATTCGGAGGTCTGTGGTTGTCCTGCTTAACTTTAATTGAGTATATCTCACAGCGGTTGCTGGAAGATTTACAAGTGTTAGCTCATTAACCTTCTTAAGTATTCTGTCTCTCTACCTTTTCTCCTTCCTTCAGGCCTGATGCCAGGACAGGCAGCCCTCCTATTCTACCTTCCTGCCTAACAAACTCACCTGGAATCCATGCATTAACAATGACGACAACTGAAGGGAGTGATAGGCAATGCAACAAATATGGTTGGAGACAATAACCACTCTCGATAAAGGATAGACAGAAAATCAGTAAGAATGTAGAAAATCTAAACTAATTTTACTAGCTGATGCATATGAAATATTCTACCCTCAATCAACACCATATGCGTTATTTGAAGAGTACACAGATCATTCTTTTGGATAGATCTTATGCTTAAATCTTGAATTTTTTAAAAAAATTCCAATTATAGAGTGTACTCTATGACTGAAAGAGAATTAAATTAAAAAAAAATCAACAAAAGAAATAAAATGGCAAATAACATATACTTAGAAATTAAACAGAACACTTGTGGTCCAAAAAGATATCATAAATGAAAATTAGAAAATATTTTGCATTGAATAAGTAGAAAAAAATTATGGGATAGAAGCAGGGCATTGTCAGAGGGAAATTTACAATTTTAAACACCTAAATTAGAATAAAAGAAAGACTCAGTAATCAAAAACCATAGCAAACAGAAAAATAAAATCAAATTGATTAAAAGTAAATAGAAGAAAGGAAATAAAATTGGACGAAAAACTATGAAATAGGAAAAAGAATATGAATAAAACAATTAATGAACCAAAAGTTGCTTCTTCATAATGAGCAACAAAATGATCAGCTGGACTACCAATAAGAGAGAAGACTGAATTAACCAAAGTTGGGAATAGAAAACAACACATTACCATCATCTCACAACAATTAAAAAAGAATATAAGGAAACACTATGAATAATCTCTTATTTGAAAAATTAGACAACGCAGATAAAATGGACAAATTTCTACATAGACAGAAAATACTTAAACTGACTCAAGAAAATGGAAAATCTGAATTGAGCTATAGCAAATAAAGATTAATTTAATAATTAAAAGTCTACTATTAAGTAATAGCCAGTGATGTTGACTTCACTGATGGATTCCACATTTCAAGAGGAAATCATATAAATCAATCCTTCACAAACTGTACCATGACCTAGAGGAGGACAAAAACTTCCAAAGTCATCCTTTGGAGTCCAGTATTACCCTGATATCACATCCAGATAAAAACATCACAACAAAACAGAAGCTACAGGCTAATATTCCTCCTGCATTTAGAGGCAAAGTTCTTCAACAATATTTTAGTAAGCTGAACCAAGCAACATACAAAGAAGATCATGCACCATGAGGAGATGGGATTTATGCTAGGAATCCAAGATTGGTTTAACATCTGAAAATTAATTAATGTCATAAAACAATATTAATAGTATACAAGAAAAAAAAAATAAAAAGCATTTGACAAATTCCAACATGCATTCAGAATGAACAAAAGAGAAATTAATTTCCTCAGCCTAATGAAGTGCTTTTATGAAAAACTTAAGCTAATCAAACTTACTGAGGAAAAATTGAATGATTCATCCCCATAAATGAAACAAGTGAAAATGTCCAGACTCATGACATACTCAACAGGGCAATCGATGTAGAGAAGTAAATAGCAGCATCCAGTTTGAAAGGTAGAAATGAAGCTTTCTTCATTCACCGACAACATTGCACACTGATACAGGCTACCATACGGATAAATTTCAAAAACATCATGCTAAATGAGAAAAGTCAGAGGTAAAGCATAAAAAAACAGAAATACAATGTACGATTCATTCATGTCAAATGTACACACAAAGTAAATCTCTAAAATTAGAAAATATATTAGTAGTTGCCTGGGGCTGAAGGTGAGAACTGGGAGTAACTGCAAATGGACATGATGGATATCTTTGAGAAAACATTCTAAAATTACCTTTTGTTGGTGGTTGCTCAACTTTGTAAATTTAGTAAAAATCATAAATTTTGCACTTTAAATGACTGAATTTTATGTTTTAGAATTTATACCTCAATCAAACTATTAAAAATAGATAGACCAATAATTTAGTTAGCATCATTCTTTTAGGGCTAATGGCTATAAAAATGATTGATTTTTACCTATGAAAAATAGATTTATGGAATAGTTAGCTGATTTGTCCAAGAATACATAAAAAGGAAGTTTCAGGAAATCAATCATACCAACACATTGGATACTTAATTTTCAGAGAACATGAAATTGATATAGTAAATCTTTATAAAGTACTAAAATATTTAACTTTGTTTTCCAGATAGTTTAAAGTAAATTATAAAATTTTAAACAACTTTTTATAAAACTCATGTATTTAAACAAAATGGGCCTTACTAAAATTAATTTCAGCAGCATTTTAAAAATGGATTCCATAACCCTTCTTTTAATTTAATGTGAATAAAATAAGAGCACATGCTAATTTTGCACAAGGCCACTTAATGCACTCTAAATAAAATATCAAATTTAAATGTTGTTTGAAACTTTTTTTTTTTCTTTGAATGGTGAAGTACTATAGTTTTTGAACTGGTCAAAAACTCTGAGAACATGTCTTTGAGGACATAAACAACATTTACCTATCTTGCTTCAGATCATTTTATGATGGAGTTCCAGGGGGAAATCATGTAAGTCAAAGAACGGAATAGAAGATGAAGAAACTGAGAGGGAGGATCAAAGTGCTTTATTAATTTATGTATTTATTTTTAACCAGGAATTGTCTTTGAAAAGCAGCACAGGAGGGATTCAAAGAAGCTTTCTCTAGAGTGTCTTTGAAAAACCGCAGAAAATAGATTCAAAGCACCTCTCTCTATATCACTTGAATAACAGATGATAAAGGAATAAATTGAAAATAATAAAAAATAAATGTATTTGTAATAGACATTCAGTATTTCAATGTCTGTACTATACAGTTTTCTGTTTTTCTTTGTTCTGTTTCCACTGTATGAAGAGTTTTTCAATACACTTTCCTCAGTTCTCTTTTTCAAATTCATTCTTAGCTGTCTCTCTTACTCAAAAAACAACAGACAAGATTTCTATTGTGAATTATTAAAGTTATTTTATGTGCATTTATTTGGCCTGACCTTCACAATATGTGACATACATAGCAGGTATAAGTATTCTCATTTCCACATGAGGAATATAAGAAAAGTTAACTGACTTGGTAATGTCTCAAAGTTGATAATTTATAATAAAGTTAAAGTTAAAAATCACAATCTAAGAGCCCAGTAAACATATTTTTGTTTTGTATTACTT
>NW_006921725.1:3410345-3411260 GCF_000298275.1 Orycteropus afer afer | reverse complement strand
CCATCTTAAGTGGATGGACAATGTACCTTAGATTTTCCAATCTTTTTTTTTTCCTTTGAGCCACACTTGTCTAAGCTTACAAAGAAAGGTAGAAAATAAATCCACAGTTCATGTTGCCTAATGATATGCACAAGGAAAATAATAACAAATTCCTTTGAAGAATAATTGTTTTCCAAATTTCTCATTAACCTTTATAGAAATTGATTTCTAATATTAGTTTTGATACTGAGGTGAAGGATGAGTCTTCACCATTTTATTCATAAAATGGAGATTTTCCAACTTAATTTCTATTTCATCTCAAAAGTTTCTAATAATCAATGGATTTCTATCTAGTAAAAAACATTGTGAATGAATAGGGTAGAGAGACATGACAAATTACCCCACAGAAATGAGCTATATAATTAGGGTGGCGTAGTGATGAAAGCCCGGGGCTGCTAAACAAAAGGTCAGCTGTTTGAACTTAACAGCTGCTTCTGAAAGTTCTCTTCCCTAACAATTTACTGCCTCGGATACCCTATAGGGTTGCTATGAGTCATATCACCTCAATGGTAGTTTTCTTTTTTTTTTTTTTCTTGGTATAGCCCATGGTACATTAAAAGGTTTTGACAGATTCCCTATCTAAGTAGCTATCAATAGTACACAAATGTCTCAAAAACTCTTGAAAATTCTCATGCAATAACTATACCTAGATTTATGTTTGATACTGAATTTACCACAAATACAGTTTGTCCTACTAATAAAGTAGAAAAAGATACATCAAATAATTTATCTTGAATATGAGTTAGATTTTGTATTTTCATAAATATGTTAGAGAAGATGCTTTCAAGCTTGACAGAAAGCTTGATAGATAAAGAAAAAGAAAAAAAAATACTTAGAGTAAGGATATCAGAAAGAAATTTTTCTTTCTAGGTAATG
>NW_006921725.1:3407016-3410228 GCF_000298275.1 Orycteropus afer afer | reverse complement strand
TACATGCACTGAGGCATAAGTTTGGTTTCCCCTGTCATCATCTATGCTTTGCATACAACAAATGTTATTAAGAGTCATAAAATTATATAGCCGTGGTATTGTGTTCAGTGACCTCCTTTGATAGTGAATTCAACAGATTGACTTTATGGAGCATAAAACAGAGTTCTTTTTTATTATTTCAAATTTGTAAGAGTTAGCATTCTATTTGAACTAATATATCTTGGGTTACATTCAAATCTATATGTTCATCATACACGAAGGCATAACAAAAACCATTATACTGTAGGGAATCATCCTATACATTTCTGAGACTGGAACCTGTGCTGGAGGTAGCTAGATATTACTTACTTAACTTTGGGAGAAAAATAATAATTATGAAGATTTAGAAATGATAGATGAAGATATTGTAAATTAAATCATTTCCTTCTTATCTGGGTATCTGGATTCCCCAATTTACAAAATACAAAGCTTAATATAATTTTCTTTATCATAATAGTCCTGTAAGTATAAAAGATCATTGAGGTATGAATAAGAAAGATAATTTGATGGAAACTCCCAACTAACTACATATATTTTAATAGATTCCCTTCCTGAAAGTGAGACTTAAGGGGAATAACAGATACTTAGACAGGAAGGATAGTGATGAAAGACATTTAATAAACCATTTACACCTTTGAAAGATGAGAAAGACCCTCAAGAGGATGACAGTCTTCCTCACTAAACTATATCTAAAGCAGTAGTCCTCACTAGTGTGTAATAAATGTTTGTGAGATGTGTCAAAGGGATTTATTAGAAATAATGACTGAAATGTGAGAATGCTTAATTTAAACAAAATGACAACAAATTCATGATTATCCTTATAGAACTTTACTCACTCTCAGACATTATTCTTGAGAAGAGAAAATGGAGTAGTATTTCAGTTAGCATCTGGAAATTTCATTTAATATGTAGCACCTCTGGATGTGCCCAGGGAATATACTCAAGTGAAGATCTTCTGTCATATGATATGTGTTCATGGGTTCAGAAGACAGATAATTTTGGGGCTGGAGGGAGCGGAGACAATTGGATTTTGTGTCCTCTTTACATTCCTTGTATAATAATTTATGTCTTTCTGGAATATTTGCAATTAAGTTACTTTTAAACATTTGATGTTTCCCATTTTCCTTCCACGGAGTGGCTAGTGGGTTTGAACCACAAATATTTTGGTTAACAGTCACATGCCTTAGCCACTGCATCATCAAAACTTCTTTGAATGAGAACTATGCCAAACAACATCTGGTAGTGGCCAATGCAGTCAGTGGCTGCAATACATAGGTTGTTAAACTGAAGTGATGACCACGACCACCATCTTAACCTTTCACCTTCATTTACTTTTCTTAAAACTCTACTCTTTATCTGTGAAACATACGTGATGGTAATTTTGCATCCTCTGTCTGCAGTTTAAGTCACCCTGGTGGTGCAGTGGTTAAGCAGTTGACTGTACCGAAAAGCCTGGTGGTTAGATGGTGTGTTAGACTGGGTTCTCTAGAGAAACAAAAACCAGTAAAGCTTATATATATGTATATATAGAGAGAAATTTATCTTAGGAAAATGGCTAACACACTTATAGAAGCTGGCAAATCAAAGTTCCTGGATCAAACGTCAAGCTGGAGGCTTTTCCTTGCTCTTGCAACCACAGGGGCTGAGAAACTCAAGGCTGGCAGACTGCACACTGGCTGTTGACTCCAATGAATGATGAATCCAAGATCTCTAGGCCGAATGGTGGACTGTTCACTCACGGACAGTTGTGGGCAGCACAACAGAATCCCAATCCACAGAAGAATGTATCTCTTCCCACGATGTCCTTGGATATGACCTTGTGTCCTGCTTCAGGCCACATCCCCAGGGAAACTCCCCTTCAACAGATTGGCCACTCAGAACATAGTCATCTGATCCCATCATGGGAGCAACCACACCACAACAACTCAAAACACACAGAATTGTGGTCCAGCCAAGTTGACACACAGCTCGAACTATCACAGATGGTTAGAACCCACTGACTACTATGTGAGAGAAAGATGTGGCAGGATAACTCCCTAAAGATTTAAGTACTGGAAACCCCATGTGGGCAATTCTACTCTGTCCTCTAGGGTTGCTATGAGTCAGAATTGACTGGATGGCAATGGGTTTTGTTTTGGATTGGCTGCACTTTTATCCAGATTTTTGAAACAGGATTAAAGTAATCATGATCATGTAATCATGAATCATGAATCATTCTAACAAAGAAAATGGCCATTCATTTTCTGGCAATCAGATCTAATACAGTTAAAGAATCAAAAACATAGAGCCATCAAGTTGATTCTGACACATAGCGACTCTATAGGACAAAGCAGAACTACTCCCTAGGATTTTCTGGGCTATAAATCTTTACAGAAGCAGACTGTCTCACTTTTCTCCTGCAGAACTTCTGGTGGGTTTCAACTTCCTATCATCAAATGCTAATAATTTATTATTGTTATTTTGGTAATTTTTCTTTAAATTAGTAAAACTAAAAAAAAAAAAAAAGTTTTTTTTTGTAAATACAGAAAATATAGCATATGTAGAATTTCAAAATTATACATTATAATGAACTTATTTAGTCATTTTACAATTTAGTTTTACTAAATTAATTCATTATAATAGCATAATTTTAAAAGTTACCATTAGAAACTCAATTGAAAATGGTTTTATGATGGAATAAAAAATGTTCCTCATAAGTAGCATACAAAATAAGAGCTTACCCATGTCCCTCAAGTTGATCATCACTCATAGTGACCTTATAGGGCAGAGTAGAAATGCCCTATAGGATTTCCAAGGCTGTAACTTTTAAGGAAGTAGACTGCCATATCTTTCTGCCATGGAATGACTGGTGGGTTAGAATCACTCTTAGGTTAGAAGCTGAATGCATAACAATCACACCACCAGCATTCCTTAAATAAGAAAATATATGCCTGCAAATACTGAAGTCATACCTCGTATATATTAACAAGAGGAAGATTTATATCCAATCACTTTGTTTAAAACATTCACGGAATATCACCCAAAATTTCTGACACTTATGATAACAAAGATAATTAATTGAAATATTCAAAATGGCATGGCTTATTCGGGAGCTCTGGTAGCATAGTGCCTAAGGCACTTGACTGCTAACCAGAAGGCTGGCGGTTCAAACCCACCAGCCACTCCTCAGAAGG
>NW_006921725.1:3403160-3406546 GCF_000298275.1 Orycteropus afer afer | reverse complement strand
TCAAAAGCAAAACAGAATGAAGCAGGGGGAGGGGGGAGAAGGAATCTATCAAATATTGAAAGAAAGTATATTCTTCCTCCCTTCCTCTGAACAAGGAGCCTTGGTGGCATGGTGGTTGAGCACTGGGCTTCCAACCAAAAGGTCAGCAGTTCAAAACCACCACTCCATGGGAAAAAGATGAGGCAGTCTATTTCCCTAAAGCTTTCAAACCTGGAAACCCATAGGATTATTTACTCTGTACTGTAGGGTTATGAGTTAGGATTGACAATGGGTCTCTCCCTCCCAGAAGGGAATGAATGCTTTAGAGTCTTTTTTATAGTCACAGTTGTCAATAGCTTTTTCTTATAACACCCTAAAATACAAGTCAAAGGTAAAATAGTAGAACTCAACACATTAAACAAGATTTTGTGATAGGATAAATTGATATGTTATGATCTAATATATAAATTTTGGTGACTTGGTTTCACTCAATAATGCAATTTAAGACAGTCCTTTAAATGATATTTTTTCAAAGTATAAATTCTTTACTAAAGGCTTTCAATAGGAGCCAATAGCAGATTTAGAAAGATTCTTCAATCAGGCCTAAGAAAGCTTATTCTCTATTATTTGTTAAGATCAAATCCATGACCACTGGACTCAAGATAAGAGGAGTAAGGTAGAGAATAAATTGTTTTACAGGTAGAGAAAGGTGAAAAATAGAAGTAAGAGGGAGACAGAGAAAAGTTTAAGCTATTTTGAATGAGGAACAAGTAGCCAGATAAAAGAGAAAAGATTAGGGAGAATAGGTAGATGTTTGCCCGTTAAGGAAAGAATGTGAAGCAGTCCCCTGTATCAGGTAAGTCACTTTGCACTAATTGCTATTTATAAAATTAACAAGAAGCTAGAAAGGCAGAATAGTGTGGCAGCCAAGATCAATACTGATTAATCACTTTATATGAAGATCTTATTTTGACATGGTAGGAGGTAACATCTGCAAAACAACTAAATTGGTTATTTCATCAGACAGTTCTGTTTAGTGATTAACTCAGCCTTCTCAGAAATATACGTTGATATTTCATTAAGTAAGAAAATAGTATATTTCTGTTAAGTCTTTATTGTTAGAAGTCACAAATTTTCATTTTGATGCCAGTATATTATTTTTCCAATTACCAGAAAGAAATAAAAACAAATATTTTTCTACTTGAGGACCATTAAACGCAGAGTATAGATATATCACATAGATTACAGTAGAAGCCAAAGCTATTGTATGCTGGTTCTCTTTCATAAAACTACTTTTTCCACAGGGTTCATTTGAGTTTTGTTTTTTTGCTAGTGATATAGGTGGTTCTACTTCTGTTGTTTCTATTTTCCAATGAAAACTGCCTGCTACTTACTAATATGTGTTGCATCTTAGTAATATAATTACATATACCTTGAAGTCCCTGGAAGGCACAGTTAAGTGCTTAACTACTAACCAAAAGGTTGGCAGTTAGAGGTCACTGGGCACATTTAGATAGATAGATGTAGATATAGATACAAATATAAATGGCAGCTCTGGTGGCGTAATGCCTAAGGCATTTGACTGCTAACCAAAAGGCTAGTGGTTCAAACCCACCAGCCACTCTTCAGAAGGAAAATGGGGCAATCTACTTCCATTGTGATACTACCTCAGAAACCCAAGGAGAGGGTCACAATGAGTCGAATTGACTTAATGGCAGTGAGGTTTTTTTTTGTATAGCTATAAATATAAATATGTATATATGTTAATGAGAAAAATTGTTATATATTGTTGTTGTCGTTATGTGCTGTGAAGTCAGACCTGACTCATAGCGACCCCTCCTTGGGTTTCTGAGGAAGTATCACTACAGAAGTAGATTGCCCAACCTTCCTTCCGAAGAGTGGCTGGTGGGTTTGAACCGCCATCCTTCTGGTTAGCAGTCAAGTGCCTTAGGCACTATTAGCCTTTATATATAATATATTCCTCACAACTGAACCAATAAGCAATATATTAATAAGCAGAGGAAAGACTGAAGTTGTCAGGGATTTGATTTTATTTGGATCCTCAATCAGTACCCATGGAAGCAGCGGTCAAGAAATGAGACATCATATTACACTGGGCAAATGTGCAGCAAAAGACCTCTATAAAATATTAAGGAGCAAAGATGTCACTTTGTAGTCTAACGTGTGCCTGATACAAACAAAGAAACTGGATGATGAATAAGGAAGACTACAGAAGAACTGATGCATTTGAATTGTGGTATCGGCAAAAAATGTTGAATGTACCATGGACTGCTAGAAGAATGAATGTCTGTCTTGGAGGAAGTACCACTAGAATGCTCCTTAGAAGATTTTGTTTCACGTACTTTTATCTTGTTATCAGGAGGTACCATTGCATGGAGCAATGGTATGGAGAAGGTTACCACAGTTGGTAAAGTAGAGGGTCAGTGAAAAAGAGGAAAACCCTCAACAAGATGGATGGACACAGTGGCTATAATAGAGGGCTCAGACATAGCCACTATTGTAAGGATGGTGCAGGACTGGGCAGTGTTTTGTTCTGTTGTATATATGGTTGCTATGAGTTGGAACTGACTTGACGGCACTTAGCAACAACAATAATAATAAATATACATATTATCTAAAAATCCTTATATTATGTCATATTATATTACTTTATATTATATACAATGTTGCTAGAAGACAGAAAATTTCTAAATGAAACACTTAACAAGATTTATACATTGGACATCAAAAGATTATACTGAGAGTTTGGAAAGGAAAGTCAAAGTGGCAGAATGCATGAGTAATATGTATATCCAATAAAATTCTTCTATTTAGAATATATAAATATTTCTAAAACCCAATAAGAAAATGACAATTTAATTAAAAACTATAGATGAAACAAAATAAACACTTTTGGAAATCAATTTACATGAAAGTATGTCCAGGTGGCCAATAAACATTTGAAACAGTAATGATAAAATATAATTATAGACCTACTGGAATAACTAAAAACAATAAAAAAAACTAAAACAAAGCTGACAAAACTAAGTGTTGGTAAGGATGTAGAGCAACCAAAACTCTCCTGTGTTGCTCATAGAAATATAAATTGGTATAAACTCTGAAAATTGTCAGTATATCTTAAAGTTGAATATTCCTGTAATCTATGCCCTATATATATTTCCATATATCTCCCCAAAATAAACTTGTTTATATTCATATGTAATCCAAACACATGTATCATAATGTTTTGGCAGTTAGAGTCCACCCAGGTGTGTCTGGGAACAAAGACCTGGCAATCTGCCTCCAAACATCACAGCCTTGAAAACTTTATGGATCACATTTCTACTCGGCAATACATGGGATTGCCGGAAGTAGAAGTTGACTCAAAGGGAATTTTTTTTTTTTTT
>NW_006921725.1:3397592-3402704 GCF_000298275.1 Orycteropus afer afer | reverse complement strand
ATTTTTGCCATTTTCAGTGCTAGGTCAGGAAACTATAAGGCCCAATTTACACTAGGTACTATAGATATGAAAAATTGGTCATGTCACAAGTCCTACCTCTGAGTACTGTTTATTTAGCAGGAAATGTGAAGAAGTAAAATATGAGTTCTGATACAAAGAGCTAGTCCCTGGTGTGGGCGGTGGGAGTATAGCACAGACACATAGAAATCTGGGCGAGAAGAGACCCTGGAGATTATCTAGTTTCCTCTTTCTTAAAATGAGAAATCTGAGGAGTGCAGAAGTTAAGTGATTTGCCCAAAGCCATATAGCATGTTTACAACAAAGCAAATGGTTGAGAACAAAAGGATTTTCTGACCACAAACCCAGTTTGCTTTCTCCTGCAACAAACAAACCTTTTGATTCTAGAGTTGGCAAAGTAATTTAAGCCCTTTAGGGTTCAAGCTAAAACTTGTTTTCTTCAATTTCATTTTCTATTATTTGTTCCTCATCTTTCTTATTTTCCTCCATTTAAATATTTTTCTTTCTTTTTTTAAGTGTTCAGAGAGATAATTAAAAAAAAAAAACCTATCTGTAAAACATCAAAGAGTTATCCTAAAAATTCAACTCATCCTTAAAAGTTACATCTTGATGATTTCATTTTAAATTAATCAGAAAAGTAGAGGTGGAGGGCCAGATTGGCATTCCCCTCTGCAACTGCCTCATTTCATCGGTGTGCAGAGTTCCAACTAATTGCAATGAGAACTCCATGTACAGAAGCAACGAGTAGGGTGCAAAATGCATATTAATTTTGTAGAACAGTTCCCCTAGTTACATTTGATTTTTAAAATTAAAGGGGGAAGTGCTTGGTTAAATAGTTCAAGACATCCAAAGAACACCGAATGTAGCTGGCATCTCTAATTAATATGTGTTTTACAGAGAAAAATGCTTGTAAGTTTGAAAGCATTGGGGAGTTTGATGTTATTTTTGAAATAAAATTTTAATTAAATGTTCCTTAATTGAGCATACCGAAACTTCAGTAAAGAATGCCTATAAAGTACTCCTTGGGGTGTAGAGGGGATCCAGAGAGGTGTGGAGAAATATGTGAACTGGGCTTATTATCTCATTAATTCTTACAATACTCTGGGAAGAAGATGGGAAGGGTAACGGGCGAGTCACAATTCACTGAAGTAAAATGACCTTGGAGGGAATGTGAAAATCTTTGATGTCTGAGGATTAAAGGAAGTTTAATATGCTTTCTTATCAAGTTATTTCACTTCCCTCTGCTTTACCACATGAACTAGGTAGGTGCTAAATGTGGTGGGAATTCCAGTACTTTTGCCTTTAAGAAAGAGACAAAATTTTCCTATAAAGACAAGACAGGTATATCTTTTTCATTCTCATCAGAGTAATCAATTCAATTTAGCATTTATTACTATGCAAAAAAATTATGGAGTGTACTCTGTGGGAGAAAGAAAAAAAAATGAGTATGTCTGCATCTATATCTCTCTCCATCACCTTCTATCATAATTACAGAAATATGAAAAATCCTGAAAATTCTCTAATCTTCTCACTTAAGGAAATTGCAATTAAGACACCACTGACATGAATTGATACATTTTTATATAATGTCCAGAGTGTACGAAATACTAAGAAACATGCCTCCAAGTCACATTTGAACTGATAGACGAGTAAGACTAAAAAATGAGAAAAAGTTAAGGAAATTAGAGAAAAGATAGGTCTGTGAGTGGTATTGGTCATGTAAACTTCATGGATAAGATATGATCAATATAAAGTGATCAGAGTCTTAAGCCAGTCTCAATCTCTATTCTACCACTATGAGCTCTCTACCTAATCTTCTTAACATTTATTCTTGGGTTGTCATCCAAGTAACAACCACAAAATCTGACATATTCATTCCAGATGTCAAATCAAAATCAAATCACTGTGACGAGGTTTGGTGGAAGCTAGCCGATGCAAGTATAAAGAGTTCTTTTTACTTCCTACATGTGTAGCAAATGGGTCAGGTTTGGGTTACCTGTCAATATAGAATAGGCTATTTGAACAATTATCACTCCCTTGTTTTTCTAATCAATGATTATCATAAATAAGAACCCAAAATAGCATACAATTATATGTTTCTCAAATGCATAAAATGTGTTTGTTTCCCATTTTTTTTTTCTAAACTCCAAATTTCCTGATTTTAGCTTTGACGTCATTCATCTTTTCTTTCCTGTGAATGTTGCATGCTTCCCAACACATAGATTGGCACTGCATGGATATCTGTTGAATGGATGAATGGATGAATGAATGTTATCTCTTTCAATAATGGTTAATAATTAACTTTCCTAATAAAGTTTTTCTGAACTACTTAGGATTATCTGCTTTAAGCAAACATATAGTAGGAAACACTGGAGTATTTTTGTTGGCAAAATAAATAATTTTAATGAAATATTTACCAGAGTTTGCATTAAGAGTGAGTAAAATGTTGTATCTAATACGTAAAACTTGATTTAGCAAATTGGATATACGTGGTTTATACATGGTTTCTGTCATGACATCCATGACGTGTAAAAAGATATCTGTGCTGAATTAACTTATATAACATAATCATTTTATTGATTTATGATTTGCATTGTAATATTGTAAAGATCTCAGCAGAAAACAGAGCAGAACGTTTTAGCAGATGACATTATTTGGATATTTTGTTAAAGTAAGGAGAAATTAAAAGATTTTGTGATAAAACTTAGCTCCACATCTCTACAAAATGCCACGCTATGTCCTACTAATTGAAATGTATTTACTTATTCTTAATCCCCACCTTCCTCTTTTTAGAGCTATAGGTTACAATATTCATATTCAAATAAACTTCTATAGCTCATTCTTAAGTTCATAGATAACCTCTAATATCATATCATACTGAGATTCTTCTTTCTTTGCATGATGTTTTATTAAAACAGCATGCTTGCCTGAGTGTCTAGATAGCACATGTCAGAAGTACTGTGTGGATAGAGATGGATAGAAGTATGTTTTGTGAGCTTGCACTATTTAAATGTCTGTCTAAAGTAAGAATCATTATCACAGCCATAATGTCAAAGATACTTTTTATGTGTTTAGCACCAAAACAAGCAAGCTAACTACTCCTTAGGAAATTGTTGGAAAAAATAAATAAATAAATAAATAAGGGAAAAAGAGATGTCCAAGAGAAAAGGAAATTTATATTTTGTCAAATATCATATAAAATAATACTAGAATATACTAGATAGTTGTCATGAATTTACATTTCTGGTTTTCTTACCTCATAAAACTTTTACAGGAGCAATAATAGGCAATCTTGAAAAGTTTAAATTTTATAAGAGATATCAAAGAGTTGTGCCATTCTTTGCCTTTTTTATTAAAGCAGATAAGAATGGACTTTAGGTTATGACATTTCCATTCCATGAAAATTCTAAAAATCACTCTTATGTGCAAAGATAACCTTCAATATATTATAGTTGTTCAACCTTTTTTGTTCTGTGCCTTTCTCATGTAACACACTTGGCAACAATCTGCCTAGCGACACATAGTGATGATAGGCATTCTGTGACAGGACATATGTGACAGGCATTAAACCAGTATATACAACTGGATGGGTGTTGTTTTATATTGTTGTTGTTATGTGCTGTTGAGTCAGACCTGACTCATAGCGACCCCTCCTTGGGTTTCCAAGGCAGTATCACTACGGAAGTAGATTGCCCTATCTTCCTTCCGAGGAGTGGCTGGTGGGTTTCAACTGCCAGCCTTCTAGTTAGCAGTCAAGTGCCTTAGGCACTATGCTACCAGAGGTCCTTTGTTATATATTAGGAGTAATGAATTCCAAACTATGTGAGAACAATTGCCAAATAACCAAAAGTATTCTGTTTTTGGTTTGTGATAGCTCATTCCTTTCAAGATATTCAATTGACATAGAATCAGAATCTTTTGAACTAAAAGCTTTCATTTGGAATCAATTTAACCAATTTATAAAGCTGGAAGATAGAGGTGAAAATAAAAGAATGTTTTGAAATGCAAGGGGAGTATGTTTTGGATATCAAAAACACTTTTGTTATAATGGAGTCAGTCGCAGGGATACAGGTGAGGAGAGGGAACCCAGGCCATGCTCCACAAGCAGCAAGGTGAGAAAGTGGGAGAAAGGAGAATATAAAGGCCAGGGAGACCCGGACAGAGCAAAGAGTCAGCCACAGGAACCAAGGCAAAGAGAGGGAACCCAGGCCACACCCCATAAACTGCAAGGTGGGAAGGAGGGAGAAAGGAGAGTACAAAGGCTAAGGGGACCTGGACAGAGGGAGGAGTCAGCTGCAGGGATCCAGGTAAGGAGAGGTTGGAGAAGTTTCCAACAGCTAAGGGAGACAAACTTGTCTATCAGTTTGTCCTACTGTGGTGACATATTGCTGTGAGTCTTGAGACTGTGCCACTGGTATTTCAAACCCAGTGGAATGCACATGGTACACAGGAATCAGCCTGGCTTACAGACTGAGACAGACTAGAAAGAAGGAAGGGGCCATCCACTTCTCAAAGAATTGGCTAGGGAAAATCTTATGAATAGCAGAGAAACATTGTCTGACGTATTACTGCGCAACTTTATGGATAGTCCTAAAACATTGTCTAATACAGAGGAAGAGGATGAATCACTTAGGTTAGAAGGCTCTAAAAAAAGGACTGGGAAAGAGCTGCATCATCAGAGCAAAACCAGCCTTACTCATATGGATAAGATAAAGCTTTTGAGACCTCCATTAGCTGATGTGGCACCACTCAAATTGAGGAGAAATAACTGAAAACATCCATTAATAATTGGAACATGGAATATAAGAAGTATAAATCTAGGAAAATTGGAAGTTGTCAAAAATGAAATGGAACACATGTAGATTGATATGCCAGGCATTAGTGAGCTGAAACGGATGGGTTTTGGCCATTTTAAATCAGACAACCATATGGTCTACTATGCCGGGAGTGACAGTTTGAAGAAGAATGGCATGGCATTCATAATCACAAAGGATGTTTCAAGATCTTTCTTGAAGTACAATGATGTCAGTGTTAGGATAATATCCATATATCTACAAGGAGGACCTGTTAAAATGACTATTATTCAAATTTATG
>NW_006921725.1:3388674-3396076 GCF_000298275.1 Orycteropus afer afer | reverse complement strand
ATATGCTGAGCAAATAATCTGAGGAGCTGAACTATATGAATAAAAATGTGGCATCAGGATTGGAGGAAGAATCATTAACAACCTGAGATATGCTGATGATACAACTTAGCTTGCTGAAAGTGAGGATGACTTGAGGCACTTACTGATGAAGACTGAAGAATACAGTCTGCAGTATGGATAACATCTCAATTAAAAAAATAATAATAAATCCTCACAACTGGCCCAATAAGCAGCATACCATAAGTGGAGAAAAAATTGAGGTTGTCAAAGAATTCACTTCGCTTGGTTCTACAATGGATGTCAATGGAAGCAGTAATCAGAACATTAGATGATGTGTAGCACTGGGCAGGTTGGCCAAGAAGGAACTCTTTCAAGTGCTGAGGAGCAAGGATGTCTCTTTGAGGAATAAGGTGCGCCTGACACAAGCCATGATATTTTCAATTGCCTCGTATGCATGTGAGAGCTGGACAATGAATAAGAAAGACTGAAGAAGAGTTGATTCTTTTGAGGTGTGGTGCTGGTGAAGAATGATGAAAGTACCATGGACTGCTAAAAGAGCTAACAGATCTGTCCTGGAGGAAGTGCAGCCGAGATGCTTCTTGGAAGTGAGAATGGCCAGACTTCATCTCATTTACTTTGGCCATGTTGTCAGAAGGGGCCATTCCCTGGAGAAGGATGTCATGCTTGGTAAGGTGGAGGGTCCACAAAAGAGGGGATGGCCTTCAACGAGATGGATTGACACCGCAGCTGTGACAATGGGCTCAGGTATATCAAGGATCATGGAGCTGGCACAGGATTGAGCAGTATTTCATTTTGCTGTGCATGGGGTTGCTATGAGTCAGAAATGCCTCGATGTCACCTAACAACAACAACAATATTATATAATATCAAAGGAGAGGAGGATGAATAAAACCAAAGAAGTCAAATAAACTGGATCACAAAATAAGAGGAGAAAAAATTAAAAGCATGATACTCCTGTGAATTTAAGAGTAAAGTATTGAAATATAAGTATAATTACAGTAGACTAAGCCTGAATAATATCTCAGGGCAAGAAAACCCTGGCCAAATCTTTCATAGTAATAAGCACATCACCCAATAAACCAACTGAAGGGTTCCTTGTTAGTGCTCCCCATTTGGCTTTTGCTGGAAGGGGGAGTAGCAGCCTCCTTACTACTCCTCACTATGATCTACTGACACTGTGGCGGAGGCAGAAGGTTGTGGTGGTTTTTGTCACCAGACTAGATGAAAGTCCTAGCTTTCTAGTTCTAGTTTTTCTAGTTTCTTTGACACCACTCTGGCAGGGAAGTTGAGTCACCTTCTAAACATCCTGGAAAAAGTCAAAAGGCTCTCCAATTATCCTTAGTTGTGTAGGGGGTGGCACCATTGTTTAATCTATGGTGTTTGACTGGAGTAGAGCTGTTCTTGGCGGATACATTTTCCATCTTGTTCGGTTGTGTCTTTCGGCTAAAGAAGCAGGCTATTCTTGGGGATTTTTTATTTGCACCTACTATGCCATCTGGTAGCGTAGTGCCTAAGGCACTTGGCTGCTAACTAGAAGGCTGGCGGTTCAAACCCACCAGGCACTCCTCGGAAGGAAGGTTGGGCAATCCTACTTCTGTAGTGATACTGCCTCGGAAACACAAGGAGGGGTCACTATGAGTTGGGCCAACTCAACGGCACATAACAACAACAACAACAATCATGCCCCCAGAGCTCCTTATTGTGTTTTTGTTTTTTGTTTATGTTTCTAGGTTACTGTCTTCTCTAGTACTCAATCTGGGTGAGAAAAAGAAAATTGTGAGGTTCCTTGGGTTTGGGGGTCCCAGTTGTTCTGATTCATTTATTCTCTCCATCATTTGGATTCATCTTTTATTTGTTTTATACATAATGCCAAGAGTCTTAGGTGTATGTACTTAGTGAATATGGAAAGATATGTCTGGTTCATCTTTCTAGAAAAGGAACTTGTCTCAAGATCTGTCCAGTCATATATTTCTGACATCTTACCTGGTGACTGTCAGGTAATAAATAGTTTATAGACTTTTATTAAATGAATACTTGCAGAGTATTATGTTTAGTATTTGTGAACCCTGGACTTAGTTCTACTCACTTCTGTTCCAGTGTCTTGTGGGTATTTGAGGTTACCAAAGAACTGCATTGCAGATTAAGGGAGGTATCAGTGAATTTTAAAAACTTTTAAGATTCCTGTCATAGTCTTTTATTTGATATCATTAATATTGAAATAAAATACCTGATTTGACAAAAGGGGAAGAATATTTTGTTATTTTTCATTTCATTTTCTTTACTGACTTTATTGTCATCATTATATTTTTAAATCCCTCTCAAACCCATTACTCTTAAAACATGTGATTCTTTGTTGTATTCGTTTAGAGCTTCTCAATAATTTAGAAATTGTAATTTGTAATTAAGAACATTCTCATTCACATATGTAAATGATAATGACTACTTGTTATGATCTTGCTATTTTTAATAACATTAGTACTGCTGGGCTGAAATTTCTTAAACATCAGAGTAATTTCAATAGATCAGTCTTTTTTAATATAATTGCTTCAACCATTTATTTTATTTGACATTACACGAACATTTGTTATTTTCTTTAATATTACGGTGCTTACAGATTATGAATACTCTGGCCCTTTTGATACAATGAACAATGGTTATTTAGAGACTCTGTCGTTCTGAAAACCAGAAATAGAGTTTATTTAAAACAATTCTCCAGTGGAAGTGCCTTGACAAGCAGGGCCTTCTATGTGTTGTTACTCCATCCCTTTGATCTTGTAAATAGTTTTAGCCTAATTTGAACTATTTGAATGCTATTCTTGGAGTTTCCATTGAATAACTCAATTAAACCAAGTTTGATCAGGTAACCTTACTTTCAAAGAAAATAACTTGCCAGAAAATCTTACAATTACAATGTTTGTATTGGAATTAAAACAGTATAACCGTTCACTCTATCATTTATCTATCTATCATCTATCTATTTTTCTATCTAGCATCTACCTATCTTTTAAGACCAAGTAAACATCATTGAAGAATGGCATCTTCATGAAGCATAAGTAATGAAGAATAAATACAACAAATGAAAACAAAGCCATTTTCTCTTTCTGTAAGGAAACAGAAGTAAAGAGACCAGCATTACTTTTCTAAAACAACCTTAAATGAAGAATAATAAGAAATATTTGTTGAATCAACCATTTTTTGTCAATTTGTCATACTATATATTGCATCTTGTCTTGTTGCTGTGATGTGGAAGCTATACCACCGGTGTTTCAAAGACTAAGTGGGATAATTCATGGTGGACACGTTTCAGCTGAACTTCCAAACTAAGACAGACTAGGAAGAAAAGCCTGAGGATCTACTGCCAACAATTAGCCAATGAAAATCCTATGGATCAAAACAGATGATAGTACTAGAAGATGAAACCTCTAAGTTGGAAAGTATACAAACCTCAGTGACTGTGAAAATGCCTAACAATGATCATGAAGATGGTGTAATACTCTGCAACATTTTCTCTTTCTACATGGAGTCACCAGTAGTTGAAACCAACTTGCTGGCAACTAACTACATTTCTTGAATATGCATGAGGTTTCAGATGTTTTTCTCATAAATGCAGCTCACAATAACACTATAAAGCAGATATTATCTCAATTTGCAGAACAGGAAGGTGAATCTCAGAATAGTTAAAACAACCTTTTCAATGGCATATTAATAATAAGTATTTTATCTAAGGTCTCTGAATTTAAGACTAGGTAGCTCAATTCCAGAAATTGTACTCCTTTCATTCTTCATTCTTGTTTAAATATTAGGATTAGAATCCAGATAGAACTTTAAATTCAGAATCTTTCATTGTTGATGTTTATTTGTCAAAATTTGGATCTGTAAGTGAAATTGGACCTCTAGTGCTTTTTCTTCATTAGCCAAAGTATCAAATCTAAGATGACATCCACTGTAAAGTACTATTGTTCGTGTACCCCTTAGAAATAAAATATTTTGCCATTTAGATAACAGTACTTCATAAATTGTGGAATATAGCTAGATTTTATAAATATTAACTTGTAAAACATGTGTCTTACAATCCACAAAATATAGTTCTTTCCTGTCTGGTGCCTGGTATTATAAAAGCACTGATTATTTATACAACTCTGTGCATAGTAGAAGGGAGAGAGGGAACAGTAGGTATCAAAGGACACTTTGCTTCATCTGAGAAAATTCTTAAACTTCTATTAATATATGTGTTGCATAGTTAAGACCCTGATATATTTAAAAGTAATATTTTGAGATGATTGTTAAGGGTGTCATAAAAATGCTATCCAAGAAGGAAGCAGTGTCATTTAAGACTATATATCACGCTTGTAGAGATATTCACAACTTGAATGTTTGTCATTGCCACATCCTTCTAACCAGTGTTCACCCTTCCACCCTTCTCCCACCTCTTGAATCTTTTTCTTAATGTTAGGTCTAAGTGCCCTTTTGGACAGTTTCCACTGATTTGCATATACTTTTAGTGTGTTAAAACTCCTACTGACTTAAATTCAAACAAAACCTTTCCCTTGAGTAAACTAACGAATTACTTCTCAACATCTGGGTTCATATGTGATAATACAGTAAAGAATAGTTTTAGCAACATAAAAATTTTCTATTTAAAAATTAAATATTTTGTTTGTATGTGCGGTTGCCTTGGTTTACTTTCAGTATGCCGTGACAGTCAAGAATTTGCCAAGCTACTACAGTTGAAATTTCATTGTTATTTTCTTTTGGCCTAGGTCACTCTACAGATTATAAATATGTATGTATTTAGTCCTTGTAAAACCATGTTGTTTATATAACTAGAATGTTATCTAACTCTTTTTTTTTAAGTTGTGGTTTGGGTTGAAAGTTTACAGAGAAGATTAGTTTTCCAGTCAACAATTTGTGCACATTTATTTTATTTTTTTTTAATTGTTGAAATTCCCAAAGTGTAATAATACCTTTCCCACTTTTTCCTTGGAATTTGTCTTCCATTTATATTTATAGTTCTTTCCTGCCCCTTCCTGAGTCCTGAGCTAAGTTTTTGGGCAAATGCTGCTCTTGGTCTCATATGGTTGATTATTCTGAGAAGTACATTCTTCACAAGTGTTACTACTCACTTTATAGACCTGTTCCTTGTTTGCCTGCAAGGTGATCTCCAGGAGTGGGTCCAGTGTTGGAAGGGTGTCTAAGTGCTGTTCCACCAGATTCTTCAGACCACTTAGTCTGGTCATTTTTAGGATTCTTAATTTTGTTCTACATTTTTCTCCCATCCTTTTCAGGATCTTCTCTGGTCCTCATAAGATTTGTGGGTTATAGTAGTCAGGTACCAACTAGTCCTTCTGGACTCAGGGTAGGCTCAGGAGGCTGTGGTTTGGGTACGCCATGATTCTTTTAGAGTATTTTCTTGAGCTTTTGATTTTCTTCACTTTTCTTTCCTCCAGACAAAGAGAGGCCACCAGTTGGATATTAGACGACTACTTGCTATCTTTTAGGATCCCAAATGCTACTCACCAGAGTAGGGTGTAGAATATTGTCTTTGTAAACTATGTTATGGTAACTGACTTAGCCATCTGAAGAGACTGTGATCCTAAGCTCCCAAGCTCAGTAACTCATTCCCACAAAGTGTTTGGTTATGGCTAAGAAGTTTTCATAATTTTTCCCCAGTTTGCTCTACTATGTTGTTGTTGTTATGTGCCGTCGAGTCAAACCCGACTCATAGAGACCCCTCCTTGGGTTTCCGAGGCAGTATCACTACGGAAGTAGGATTGCCCAACCTTCCTTCCAAGGAGTGGCTGGTGAGTTTGAACCGCCAGCAGTCTATACATGGATATTTTATAGCACTACAAATATGCATGTGGAAATGTCCTCTGCCAAACCTATATATGGTTATGCGTATAATCTTGTTCACCTACTCATACATGTTCAGCTTGCAAGTCTGCTTATGCATCCACTTCAACAGTTTTATTTGTTATTACTGATACTGCAGGAGTGTGTATGTGATAATATTTACCTTTGCTGTCTATAACTCTTGTGCACCTCTCATTGTCTTCCTTTGCCTTAGTGATATTATGCTGATCATCTTTTTATTTTATACTGCCATTCTCTTCAACCAAATGAATGTGTCTATTATCGACTTACTTATTTTCCCTCCCCTCCCATCCCATCTCTGGTAACCATCAAAGAATGTTTCCTTCCCCATGTAAACCTTTCCTTGACTTTGTATAATAATGGTCTCATATAATATTTATCCATTTGTGGTTGCCTTATTTCACTCAACATAATGTCCTCCAGTTTCATTTATGTGAAACATTCATTCATGTTTCACAGATTCTTCATTATTAAAATTATATAATACTCAATTGTGTGTATCTACCATAGTTTATTTACCCATTCATCCACTGCTTGGCCCTTAGGTTGTTTCTATCTCTTTGCTATTGTGAATAATGCTGTGATGAACATGATTGCACATGTATCTATTCATGTCTTTGTTCTTACTTCTCTAGGATATATATCTAGTAGTAGAACTGCTGGATCAAATAGTATTTATATTTCCAACTTTTTAAGGAAATGTCATACAATTTTTCAGAATAGTTATACCATTTTACAGTCCAACCAGCAGGGTATGAGTATTCTAATCTCTCCATACACTCACCCAACATTTGTTATTTTCTGATTTATTGAACTTTGCTCTTAATACTAGTGTGAGATGATACCCCATTGCTATTTTGATTTGCATCTCTCTGTTGGCAAATAATAGTCATTTATTTGATGGCCACCTGAATGTCTTCTTTAGTGAAGTTTCTGTTCATGTTCTCTGTTCATTTTTTAATTGTATTGTTTATCTTTTTGTTGTTGAGGTGTGGATGTTTTTGCCTTAGTCCCTTGTCAGATATGTCATGGACAAATATTTTTTCCCAATCCATATGCTCTCTTTTTACTGTTTTGGAAATGTCTTTTGAGGTACAGACTTGTATAATTTTTTGGAAGTCCCAACTGTCTAATTTGTTTTCTGCTATTGGTGCATTCTTGGTTGCATTTGATAGTCTATTTATGCCATAAATCAAGGCCCCTAAATTTGTCCTTATTTTCTTTTGAGTTAGTTTTTGTATATAGTGTGAGGTATGGATTTTGCTTCATTTTTTTGCAAATGGATATCCAGGTTTGCTGACATTATTTGTTAAAGAGACTGTCTCTTCCTCATTTAAAAAATATACTTTGTTGAAGATAAACTGTCCATAACTGGATTGGTTTATTTCTGGGCCCTCAATTTTGTTCTATTAACCTAAATATGTTGTTTTATAAATTCCAGGCTGTTTTGACTACCTTTGCTGTAGAGTATATTTTGAGATCCAGAAGTGTGAGGCTTCCAATATTT